>NC_051159.1:99175814-99523314 GCF_013339745.2 Dermacentor silvarum
GGCCAACAGATAATGAAGCTAACTTGTTTTAATCGAGATGTGGAAACGATACGTAAAGAGAAATGAAAGTGGGCGAAAAACAACTTGCATCTGGTGTATACTTGAGGCACTTTGGCGCCGAAATAGCTTTCTCCAAATTTACTAGATCGAGTCACTGGTTTCTTTAGAATACCCAATTCAGTTCTTTACGCCAAAATATTTAACTAGACCCTGTCAGACGCTATCAAAATCAATGACGTCAGGCCATCTGGTACATAAACTTCACGGCGGAATCGCCACAGGCTTTTCGGTATGTGTTTCCTGCGTCAGCCTTTCATCACAGTAAGAATGACTGTTTTGTGATTGCGGGGTCTAACAGAGATTTACTAACAGAGATTGACTTCATATGTCTAAACCTTTTACACGTTTAAAGATGTACAGCTGTCTATGGGTTCCCTCCCGCTCCCCGAGGGGGAGAAAATGACAAAGGAAATACAGGGAAGGTTAACCAGAAACCAGACTGAGCACCGGCTGGCTACTCTGCACCGTAAAATGGGACTAAAAGAAAAGCTGGTCAGCAGAAATTTTCGCAGCACGCACGCACTTAAGCGTTAATTGCTCAGGCGGTCACGCATAAGCTGGTGGATCTTAAGAAACATAGCAGTGCACTTTCGTGGTAATTCGTAGATCTCAGACACACGATGCCACGGTCTCAGGATCTTCTCTCATGTGGTGTGGAGCACCGCGTTTTAACTGAAGCTTGCTAACAACTATAGCAACCTATAATGGCTCCGACTTCCCACTATCGTCTACTCATGTATCACACCGTACCGAAACGCAATTCGCCGCAAGGTACAATACGGCAATCCGCTGCGTCATCCCCGCTGCAGTTTGCCCATTAAGGAACCTTGTACCCATAGATTGTGAACAGCCTTATTTTTCTCATATCTTCCTACAACCTTTCAGCTATCACATCTCCACGTCCTGCGACCCCACATCCCTTCGCCTTCTGCATGCCGCAGTTCATGTGTCAGCCGCTCGGGTTAGACAGTTACAGTGCGGCCAGCAGCAATTTCGCAGCTCCCTATTTCTTAGAGTTTAATAACCAACCACTTAATACTTCTACTATACTGCCGCAGTTTGCCCGACGAAAAGCTTTAGCGTACGGTCCTGGTGCGTTTGTGTATACATACGGTACTACGGCAAGGCTGAAGCTCTCGAATTTCGCTACGAGACAATGCCTAGGTTGCACATACGGGCGTCATTCGGTCCATACAGCCCACGCAAAGCACACGAAGACTACTACAAATGCAGTGACCTTCCAAGCAGCCGCACACACCGGGCTGAAATCACGTTATAACTACTGCTATAAACCCGAGCCAGCCTTAATCGCGCCTCTTCAAGAAAAACAAGGCGCGCGCGCACGCACGCACGCACGCACGCACGCACGCACACACACACACACACACACACGCACACACGCACACACGCACACACGCACGCACACACGCACGCACGCACCACGCACACACACACACACACACACACACACACACACACACACACACACACACACACCACACCACACACACACACACACACACGCCGGTTCAAAGAGAGGCCGACAGATACGAAAAGGCGCTGGAGGAAAAGGACGCGGGGAGGCGGTCATGCAGTGTGAGAAACGGCCGACACAATTAAAAGAGGCGCCCCTCGGACGACGTGCCACGGCTAAGAGAGATGGACGCGGCGGTTCGCGAACAATAGAGCCAACAACGGCGGCGCGCTTTTGCGAACGCACTCACGGCTGCGATTAGAGGCGAGCCTAACCAACTCGACGACGACGCGATGACGGCACCGTCGGGCACGCTCCCTTGACGCTACGTGATGCATGAGAATACGAGTGGGGGAAAAAAAATAAAAAAAAGGAAAATAATACCCATCAATGAGCAGTGAGAAGTGAGGAGGACGGGGCCCACATGCACAGTGAGAGACCACAGGAAGGCTTACCTACGGCAAATCGTCTCTCCTTATCACTCTTGGTTTTTTTTTTTTTTTTTCCCCTTTTCTGAGAGAGAGTGTTTTTCACGTCGGCAATGTTTCAGCGAGTACTGGCATAGCAGCATAACTGACCACCATTCGAGCCGGAGTGTGTGCCGAAAATACCACAACCTCCTGCTCCCACGTGATCGCCTTCTGCGTCCCGACGTTGTGACACAGAAACCCCCTGGGAACGTAAACCGAAAATTTGTTCGTACAAAAGCTTATAGTATTAAGTATACAGTAGATAAGTGTGCATAGCAGTATCCAAAGAGCACGTGACATTACAGGGGTATATACTAACACGTATTTTAGAAGTCGTAGAAACTCTGCCACTAGCTTGTCACAGATAAAAGGATGGCATAAATTAGCAGCTAGGCATGAAAGTTCGGACACATATTTTGATTTGGTATTAGATAATGTCTCGAAATGCCACACCTGGCGTCATAAGCATTCTCGTGGCATCATGACACGGCAAAGTCTGCTGAAGCACTAAGGTTCGGTATGATAATTCTGCTCCTTAAAAAAAAAATTTGAAGAAAAAAAAAACTAAGATTGTTGCGCGCGCTTCTGCTAGCTGCGCTCGCGCGTGGCAGTCTCCGCGCTCCCAAGAACGAAGCGAGGCAACGTATCACGACGTCAGTGACGGTCAAGATGCTCCTTCGTATACCGACACAAACATATTCCTGGAAACAAGTACTAAAGCAGTAGTTATTTAGGGCGCACATATAGCTCATGCTTGCCAGTACACTTCCTAGGGCTCATGGGGGTTTAAACTCTCATTTAACGCAAAATTTGACAAGTCGAAAATGTCACCGTCAGTACTCGGCTATGGCGTTGCGCTGTGATTGAGCTAGCGCGAGGTACGGGTTCGACACCGGCTGCGGCGGCCGCATTCCGACGGGGGGGAATCCATGACCGCTTGTGCGTACTTAGATTAATTGCACGTTAAAGAACCCCTCCCCGGGTGGTTGAAAATAATCCGAAGTCCCCTGCTATGGCGTCTGATACTGAGATCGTGGTTTTGGCATGTTAATTAAATCCAACAATGTATTAAAGTGTTAACAGCGCAATTGCGGTTAATATGACTTACCAACTAGCCCACATCATGCACGTTCTCCGGAATGTAGTTTATTATTATTATTATTATTATTATTATTATTATTATTATTATTATTATTATTATTATTATCAGGGAGTTGAGAGTTTTCAAGCCGTCTCTCCTTAACGGCTTTTTTCTCACCCTCCTCCATTGTTCAGTGGAAAATGAAGCTTTTCATTCATTCGCGTCAGTACTTTTTAACTATGCGCCTGATATCCAACCGACCGCAGAGGCCGTTAGCTTTGCAAAAGATGAACTATATCTCTTAGCTCTTCTGTGCACGTGACCGGGCTACAATGGAGGCCACGCGCAGCACACTTCGGTTGCTGGGCACGTACACGCTGAACTCTGAAAGGCGCATTCCTAGAATAAGGCGTCAACTCTTTCGCATGCGAACCCGCGCGCCACCTCTGGTCACCGTAAACGTACTACATAGTTACACTCCGCTTCCAAGAGCGAGGGCTACAGACATATCTCGCGCTGCAGAACGTGTTCCGAATCTTTCGACGTTGTTTTCTTAGAAGGCGAGCAAAAAAGAAGAAGAACGCCTGATGCTTCGAAGAAAAGCCCACAGACACTGCGCTCTTCGAAGCTGTATATATATATATATATATATATATATATATATATATACCGCTTCGGCAGTGAGTTTCATCAGGCGTTGCGTATAATTGCGTGTGTGTGCGGAAAGGGGGGGAGGGGAGGAAGAAAAATTGGGCTTTCAAATAATTAAAATTCTTTCAAATATTATTTTTTACATTCATTGAAGTAAAAAAAAAAAAGGAACAAGCAAGATCTCCCGTGATTGACATCCGCCCGCTATATGGCTGCGATAAATATCCCGGCTTCTTTCTGCTTCCGCGCTCCGCAAACAACCGACGCAAACACGAGATGTGTTGGAATGTTCAGGTAAACTTGGAAGCTCGAAGAGTATATTCTTGCATGCACCGGCGCGGCCTATACAGTGGAATCTCGTTGATACGATGTTCACGGGAACCAAAAAAATACAACGTATCATCCGAAATTCGTATTACTCCACGTATTATTTAACCAAATCGTATTGAAGGAAAAAAAAAGGGGGGGAGAACGTATTATCCCGAAAAAGGTACTATGCAGAATCGTATCAACGAGGTTCCGCTGTATACTCACATATACAGGCACGCATGCACGGACACAAGGACGCGGCGCTGCGATCCAAGAAAGTTCACACTGTATCCCCCGCGCTATACCCGGGCGCTTATCCGCACAAAAGGCCGTTCTCTTTCCAGCGCCGCGCCGAGAGAAACGAACGCGCGAACGCGCGGCGGCGCGCGCGGGCCCTTTCGACGCCGGAGCGCGCGGCTTGCGAGCACGCACAACGCAACGGCGGGCGGCGGAGCGAAATCAGTTTTCGGCGCTCGCGCGCCGCGCAACACAAGAGGACGGCGGTGCTGGCAAAGCGCCGCTCTGCCACTACTAAAGTGCCCCGCTCTGCGCTGAGGCAATAATGGCAATAGCAGCTGCAGCAGCAGCACCGCAAGCAACGCCGGTACAGTGCTCGCGCGGGAGGGACAATGCGTCGCGGATCAGCGAAGCGGGGAAAATAATTGCCCGCCGCCTCGCGCGCCAAAGGGAGAAGCGCGCAATGCTCGTTATACACGCAGCGGCGCGCGCGCACACAACACACGCACACACTTGGGCGCGCGCCGCGGGCACTCACACGCACGTACGCACACGCACCGGCTGCCTCGGAACGCGGGCGTAAATACGGAGGGCGAAACAGGAAGGAACGGAGAGCGCCCGTCGCCTTATCTCCGAACTCTATGCTGCATACCCTTCCGTGGAGCAGAGCGCAGTTCGGTGCAGAAACATAGAGAAATAATGGCAGAAGCGCAGAAAGAACAAGCCAGGGCGCTCGCCCGACGCAAGCACTCACGAACGCACGGACACATTCAATCTACTTCGATTGTTTCATGACACGACTGACGACGCGCACAAACCTTCGATAAGAAATTGAAACGCGTCTCCCCAACTACAGTTACGAAACCTGGGTTCTGCAATTGGGCCGGGAAAGTGGAGAAACGAAAAAAAAAAAAAAAAAAGGACGGGGCGAGGGAGCACTATACATAGCGGTGCTCGACGATTCCGCTGCGTAGCAGGTATATATAGCTGTAACGCAGGGCAGGGCGCTCGTGAATTACTGCGATTTGATGGATTCGGGGAATGATGGATTCCGGTCCGCTTGTGGTGACGAGCGGATGGCGTGTGTGTATATACCGACAGGAAGATTTGTCTCGCAGAGTGAGAGAGATAGCGAATCCCAGAATGAGCGCGCAACATTACAATACACACTGTTGCTTCAACCGAGCGCCGCCTCTTCCATTTCGGCGCTCGAGAGAAAGAAAGAGAGCCAGCCAGCGCGCGCCTCGAACAAACAGCGCCAGGCGTTCGGTGACGATCCTTCAAGCACTAAGTGCGTCGTGTCATCCAACAGCAATCATACGAGATAACACGGGAACGCCTTTCCGGAGCGCCGGGCAATACGCATCGAAAAAAAAAAAAAAAAAAAAAAAAAGTCCGGTCGCAGCGGCGGTGGAGAGGAAGGGTTTCCTCTCATTTCTCCGCGCGCATTGCAGACCTCGCTGCATGTAACTAACTGCACGCGGCCGACCGATCTAAAAGCAGCGCGCGCTGAAACAGCAGCAGTCGTGGTAAAAAGAGGAGGCGAGGGTCGGTCACGAGAGAGAAACGCTGGATGGACGGTGGAGAGAAAGAACGGCGTCGCGAGCGTAAAAAACGAGCGCGGAGAAGGGGCGGGCGGAGGTGTGGGGAGGGGTGATAGACCCCGAGGCTGCTACGGAGGCCGGCCGTGTGTGCGTGCGCGCGTTGTAGCTAGGCGGCCGCCAAACATTTGTTTTCCCGGATAATGAAGCATCCGCCGGCCACACAACACACGCACACAAAGAGGCCATTCCATCACGCGCACCGCGCGTCCGTCCGAGGCGCGCCTAATTAAACGAAGCACCTCGGCAAGCGAGCGAGACGGGCTCGCGCGACTAGATCTGCACGCAAAGGCCGCCGCTGAGAGGGGAAAAAAAAAAAAGCGGACAGAGGGGGAGGAAGACAACGCCCACGTAAGCGCTAAGCAAATGAGAAAGGAGGCAGTGTAGAAGACCCGAAGCCTCGAAATTAACGCTGCTATTTGTCGGTGTTGCGGCAACTGCTGCGAACGCAGAGCGAGAACCACCGTAAGTCATAGGACACGGCCGAGCAATGTGCACAAATGAACACAACCACGTAGAAACGAAGACATCAACTCAGCTCGTCAATTAAAAGAGGCTGCGACGGCTTCGACAGTTATACAACATCAACACGCCTGACGCTCAGACGCCCCATCGATGACTGTATATATGGAACGTATACGCTACAAGCAGCCGATCGCGTTCGATACGACAAATCGCGATGACACGGGCTTTACGAACTCCAATCGCATTGTAACGCAACGCCAGCGGTGTCAGGATGTTCCCTTCACGTGCGCCCACCACTCTTCGACGTCCTTACGCCCGCGTAAAGGGAGAAAGTTGTGTGTGTGTGAGAGAGAGAGAGAGAAGGAAACGCACGCTAACAGGAAGCAAACGTTTCAGCGCGAGTTGCAGCGCCTTATCAGCGTACGTGCGGCCCCGCCCACGCGACCGCACCCGCGAAGCTGCAGAGCCGGCGAAAGCACCGGAGAGGCGGAACACTCATGCGCTGCCGGAGCGAAAGGCGCGCCGCGCACCGCCGCGCAACAACGCTCGCGTCGGCGTCAGCGTGTTAGCGGTGCGGTTAAAGGTGGATACACACGCGAGGGCAAAATCCCGCCTGCTCCGCGGACAAACAGTGACGTCAGCACTTGAATCCGGCGCAGCCGAGTTAGGTCGCATTCGCACAGCCGGACCGCCTTTTGCGGAATCCGCGTGCTTACTCTCGACTCCAACGTTTATTAGCAGCTGCGCGTTTGCATACTCGGCGTGCCCTATATGCCATAGCGCTATGAATCCCTCAACAAGAACCAAAAGAGTGACGGTTGCCTCGTCACTTAGCGTTTTTTTTTTTTTTTTTTTTTTTTGGTGCACCTCACTCATGTTGAAGTCACGGAGGCTGCGCGGTTTGAGTAAAAAGAAGTGCGTGCGCAACCACGACTTGCCTTTCCCGCTGCATTACAACAAAAGACACGCGGTCACTGCTGCACAACGAAATCACACGTGGCTCCAAGCCGATAACACGCCATCGTAGCCACGCCAATGCGTCCGATGTTATCAGATTTGACGCTGACTACGCTAAATTGAGGTCAGACGACCGCCAAACGGACGGATGGAAATACCGGCGAGCATTTTCAATCCGGACAGCGAGCGGAGGAGCCCGGACTAGGCGAGGGCGGCACGTTTTGATGACGTGCGCGTCACGTGATACGCCATCCGCTGCAAAAATTCCTCCTCCGTCCGGTCGTGTGAATCCACCTTAAGCGACGACGACGGATCGGATTGCGAGCGCGTATAAACTGTCGCGTTCACCACGACGCGCGAAGCCGCTTCTCTGCAAGGCATGTCGGCACGTGCGACAAAACCGCCGGTCAGTGTCCCTTTGGACGCAAACTCGGGTACACATACATGAGGCAACGGGTAAAGTGTGCAAGCGGTAACGTGGGAAACAGATTCTGCAGAACGCGGTCGGTTTTGTTACATAACGGCCATAACACACACACATACAGGGAGAGAGGAAGGAAAGAAAGAAAAAGGATGCGCACTTCAGTGGTCCCAATTATTATTTTTTTCTCACTCTTTCGCATACACACGGACACCGGTTGTATTCCCTTTGTCCCCCTCGGTCCTCGAAAGAGGGCGCGCCAAACAAACTGCACGAAAATGAAGCGCTGATGAGTGTTAACTGGGACAGTACCTTGCAGAGAATTACAACGTCGGCGAAAATTTGTTAATTAGTTGACGTCACACTGCAATTTGTCGCGCTATCGAGCAACGTCGGTGTTATACAAGATAACGCTATCCGCCACAGAAGGTGTTTAATAACCGCGTTTCTACTATAGAAAAAAAAAATCTCACGATACATAGACTTACCGAGGATCGAACAAACCGTTTATAGTAAACATTCCAATGCTACGGCGCTACGCCAGTGAAGGAGTGAAAGGAAAGCGGGAAACATGTAGGCCCAACACGTCCCGCATCCCCGGCTAGCTGTATAGGCGAGCGGCGCAGTGACCGAGCTGATTTCACCCAATCAAGGCGCATTCCATACGGGACAATTAAGGCCCCGACCGCGTGGAAAAAAACAAAAAACTCGAGCGCAATCACCCGCGATTTGCGTCCAAAGCCTGTCGCGGGACCCTACGGCGACCGCATGTACGCGCAACAAGCGACAGCTCCAGCCACGCCACGGCAAGCACCGAGGCTATACTCCGAGGCTGCCGGTGGAATCATTTAGCGATCATTTTTCTTCTTCTCGGCCCCAAGCAGGACACAGGGAGAGGACGGCCTTTTGATACAGTACATCGACACACAACCACGCACGTATATATCGTTAATATGCACCCCCCTCCCGAATGATCCAGGATAAATTCCTGCATGCGCGAGCGTATGCCGCGTGTATATAACGGCCGACAAAGTCAGGCGGGACTGAAAACAAGAACGAAAAAAAAAAAAGAATAATGAGAAAGAAAAATATCTATAGTCACCGAAGTGCGTCAGAAACAAAAAGCGCGGGCGCGCAGTTGTGAGCGCGCACGCATATTTTTCGCCTCTCAGCCGCGAAATGACTCGCTAATGCAGGCAGTTCGATCGGCATTTACCACATGTGCACAGACGAGCGGCGAGCGGCTTCGGTGCTTGATCTCTCTCTCTCTCTCTCTTTCGCTCAGAAGATGTGATGAACCATAATGAGGAGGAAGAGCGGCGTATGACTAACGAAGAAGTCAAAATTCGAAAGTACCTATAAAAAAAAGTTCAGAGCCGCGAGCGAGCGCGCGCACACGCACACGCAGAACTCAACATACTCGGAGGGTCTCCGACCACTTCCCTTTCTCGCCCCCCCCCCCCCTCTCTCTCTCTAACTGCTACCAACCAACCGCCCGAAGCAATCAAGCAAACTGATCATTAATTTTGCTCGGGCTTTTCGCACCTGACATGTACGTCGTGAGAAAGAAACTGTGTATATCGTTCATAGCCATAATAATAGCCGCGTAATAACGACGACAAAAGCCGCGCATTTTTGTATTTCCCGCCAGCGTACACGTGCTCGCGGAGGAGGAGGAGGATAAGAAGACGCGAAAAAAAAAAATTGAGGGAGAAGCAGCCGCAAAACCCTAACAATGAAACAATAAAAAAAGGAAAAACAAAAGTGTGTGTGTGTGTGTGTGTGTGTGTGTGTGTGTGTGTGTGTGTGTGTGTGTGTGTGTGTGTGTGTGTGTGTGTGTGTGTGTGTGTGTGTGTGTGTGTGTGTGTGTGTGTGTGTGTGTTGAAGGGGGGTGGTGGAGAGAGACAGGGAGAGTGGAAGAAATAATACAAAAGAACGGGGACACGCCGATCTCGGTGGCAGCCTCTACATAGCGTGTCATGCGCGCACCTACATGGACATTATACGGACCCACACACACACACACACACACGGGCGCGCGCTCACCAAAACACAGGCGCACGAACACGCAAGCGCAATAGCGCTGGTATAGGCGCGGAACTTCTTGGCGGTGCAGCAATATGACGACGCGAGCGGGCACGTGCGTATATCGAAGCGCCGGGGAATCTTCTTCCTCTTCTTCGGCAGCATCGGCGCCTCAAGTGCTGCTGCTGCGAGGATCGAGAGCGATTACAGCAAGATTAATGGTCCCACGTCGGCGCGCTAGAGAGAACGCGTGGTGGAGGGCTCGCATGGAGGGGCTGCGCATACAAAGCAAAAAAAAAAGAAGAAGAAAAGAAAGCTGCGGTGCCATGCCCGCAAGAAGGTGAGCCGAGAAGTTAAAAAAAAAAAAAAAGAGGTACGAAAGAACGGCTGCACAAAGAAGTTAAAGGAAACTTTTTGGAGAGAAAAACGAGTGCGCGAAAGGTGCGGCTCCAGGAAAAACAAGCTCGGGGTCGCTATGGGTCGCGGGTTGGGCCCGCGCCGTGCTCGCAGGATGGAGTATATAATACCCAGTGTCACACGGCGTCTATACTTTAATGTCATCATTTTGCGGAGCCGGTAACCCCTTGAGTAATTAAAACAAAAAGGAAAAAAAACGCAGAAAAAAAAGAAGTAAGAAGGGTTAAGGCCGACCAACATATATATAGAGCGAACCTTCCTGACGAACTTTCGGCGGCGAGCGCCGGTAGGGCGACGTGCCTTCGTCGTGCTGCAAACACATGCAACGGAAAAATGTCGCAGTTTCACCCGAAAGGCGACGCATCAATTGCGATAGCAAATTAGAGCTGTACGGAGTAAGGATAGTAGTTTTATCAACTGCATAAACTTGCACATGCAGCAGCACCAGCAACGCGCAGAACTGTCGTCGACGCCGTCGGCGTTTTGCCCGCGTTCGCACCGAACGCGCGCGGCGTTGGGACTGTTGCCGGTGCCTCGATCTGGGGGCGGCTCGGAGGTTTTCGGCGAGATCAGAACGGGACACTCGTCGATCAGCAGCGTCGGAAGTCTTTACCACATTCTCGCCTCAGCTAAACGTCGCCTCCCCTCCCTCCCCCCCCCCCCCCCCCCCAGCGGCCTTTCGCGCGACGGAAGAAGTCGCGTTTGCTCTCTGCCGTGCGTTCGCTCCCCGTGAAAGCGCGCTTTCACTCGCATATACAGCATACGGTGCGCGGCGACGATTTCATCGCCGTTGGACTCTATACGGAACCTCACGGCGACGGCCACGGCAGAACTCCGCTTGGAGTGTACATAATAAAAAAGGCCGCCGCCGCCATGACTTCCACCGGAAGTCGGAGAAAGTCGGGCCCTGATTGCGTTCGCCGCTTCCGGCGTTCTGGCCGCCGCTTTCTCGCCGGAAATTCTCTGCATGTGGGTACATGTGGGTGAGCCTTTAAACGTTTAATTGTAAAACGCGAAGGCGAAAGCCTGTCAGTTGTGGAAGAAGACGACGACGAACGCGCGAGCAGTGGCACGAGCGCGAGGGGCAGTAGGGGAACGCTGGCATAATCAGCGGCATCGAAGCCAGCTGGGGAAGAAGACACCGATGAACGCGCGGGCAGTGGCACGAACGCGTCTCTGTGACCACATGAGGTGTGCATTCAGGCACGTACAAGTCACCCCTTTGGTAAGGCAGAACCGTGGAGCAGCCGTGGTTTCAGGGAAGCGAGCTCGTCTCGCACCGCGGAGGCCCGGGCTCGTTTCCCACCCAGACCGAAATGTACCAAATTTTCTTTTCAAAGCGACTTTGTTTAGAGGAACCTCCCTGAGAAATGTGACGTCAATCCGAGCATTTCTAGACGTGATTTTACCCTTTGCGGCGTCGGCCATTTTTCTTCACGGCACAGTTTCGCTAAGGTGACTGCAAAGTCACCGCCAACATAGACACCTAAAGCTTTCTCCTTAAAAACATATTCCAGACTCATGCTCACAATCTAATATTAACGAGTGCATTGGCTTTATCGCGGAATCGCTGCTACGAACACTTTTTTGCTCGCTGGTACGTCTTACATGTATACTGTCACTAAACGCCGTCAAGGCGATACATGCGCTCGAAGTATATAGCAAGACATAGTTAGGAATTCTTAAAAAGAAGTGGTTGCACAATGTAACAAAAAAAAGTATTTCTCGAGCAATAGTCGGCAAGGTGCTGATATGCATACTTGTTCTACAGTCGTCAACGTGCTGCTCAAGAGAAACACCCGGCAGGAGAGTAAGCATTCGATAACGCACACAAATATCGCAAGTATGCCGCTGGTTACATGTTCACAGTTAAGGCATCATTAGCATGTACCTGTCATTCAATTCGCCCGTCCCAAGAAATTAAGGAATGTTAGATTTGGACGAACCTATACGTTAGGGGATGCATGCAGAACGCAGGGGGCATGCAATGAAGTTTAGGATTTTGCGTACGCGCATGTCCTGCTTGCATCCTTCGTTATACAGGTCGCTTAGTGTGTGTGTGTGTGTGTGTGTGTGTGTGTGTGTGTGTGTGTGTGTGTGTGTGTGTGTGTGTGTGTGTGTGTGTGTGTGAGTGTGAGTGTGTGTGTGTGTGTGTGTGTGTGTGTGTGTGTGTGTGGTGTGTGTGTGTGTGTGTGTGTGTGTGTGTGTGTGTGTGTGGTGTGTGTGTGTGTGTGTGTGTGTGTGTGTGTGTGTGTGTGTGTGTGTGTGTGTGTGTGTGTGTGTGTGTGTGTGTGTGTGTGTGTGTGTGTGTGTGTGTGGTGTGTGTGTGTGTGTGTGTGTGTGTGTGTGTGTGTGTGTGCGTGCGTGCGTGCGTGCGTGCGTGCGTGCGTGCGTGCGTGCGTGCGTGCGTGCGTGCGTGCGTGCGTGTGTGAGTGTGCCGCAAGAAGCATCCGCTGTCTCTGGATGAACAGCATACAGTATATATAGACGTCGTGGCAAAGAGCCATGCACGCACCACCGGCATACATCCTTCGCATCCCCGCCCCTCAAACGTATATATTATACCAGGAAGCAGCGGCAGCGGTCAAGCGAAATGGGAGTCAGACGCATCAGATCCGTCCCACAGAGCTTCATAAACACGTGTCGTGACTGGAGCATCGGAAAAAGCGACGCTGTCGCACGAAACGACACGCCACTCTGCGGGACGCGCGCTGCTGGGCTTCTTTTTCAACACACACTATATATACGCGCGGGATCGGTTGGTTAAGTTATACGACTCGTATAGACTGATACATTGTGGCATCGATCCGCGCACGACAGAAGGCGCGCGCACACAGGGCAGCCCCCCTTCCCATTTCCGGACCCCGCGTCCGTCCGTGGCAGCTCGCCGGCGTCTGCGACACAAAAGTCGACAGAACAAAGGACCGACGCCAAAGAGTTGATTGAACAGTGAACAAGCGGGAAAGTGGGAGGGAGGAAGGAAGGCGTCGGAGTGAACGCTCAGCGAAGCAGACCGAATGGCTCATTCGCCTTGGCGAGCGCTAAAATAAAACAAACAAACAAACAAAAATCTGCACAGCGGATTCCCCACCTCATTGGTGCAGAGCGCGACTCTTTTTTAACTCGCGTCACCGGAGCTTGCAGCAGTATATGTTGCGTCCCGTGCTCCATTTACTTTTTTTCCCTCCCTCCTGGACGTTTTACGACGGCTGTCCAAACAACGTATATGGTTACGGCTTACGAGGTTGCGTGCAGCACCGCGGAAGCCGGCGACCGGACAGCTTCAAAGATTTTAGAGCCGCCCCCGCCGCCGCCTAACAAACAAATGTGGGCGGCTCAAGTGCCCTAACCGTAAGATGGTGCGCTTCTTCGTGGCCTTCTTTTGTCGGGAAAAAAAGGCTCGCGTCACCTGGTCCCAGGAACCACCGGTACGCAGGTAACACTCCCTCTATGCGGCCAGGCATTTTACGGATGTTACGAGAGGTATAGTTCTGGTTTGCTACATCAAACGTATAGCACAAAAAAGGAATGGTATACAGGGTGTCCCAGCTATCACGCAGCACGATTTAAAAAAAGAGGAACGGCGTTACGTGAAGCAAGCCTAGTGCGTATTGTTTCCAGTACAGTGGAGTAGCCGCCAGTAATTTTTTCGTTACTGAGATTTAATTAAGTAATTGTAATTAATTATCCAACTCGAGAAGTACTGTCCTAATTATCAAAGTGTCAATGAGAAAGTTGTAGAGCGACATGAAAAACTCCCGATACAGCTTTCTGTTGCGCAATACGTGCTACATAAATGTGTTTTTCCGAGTGTGAAAGAAGCCCACGAATACACGCATAATTGCCGCGCGACTGGCCACTCGAGACACTTTGCGTGCATTCGCGGGCTTCTTTCACGCTCGGAAAAACACTTTTATGTAGCACGTATTGAGCAACAGAAAGCTGGATCGGGTGTTTTTTATGTTGCTCTACTACTTTCTCATTGACACTTTGATAATTAGAACAGTACTTCTCGAGTTAGATAGTTAATTACAATTACTTAATTAAATCTCAGTAACGAAAAAATTACTGGCGGCTACTCCACTGTATTGGAAATAATACGCACTAGGTTTGCTTCGCGTAATGCCATTCCTCTTTTTTTTTTTTTTTTAATCGTGCTGCGTGATAGCTGGGACACTCTGTATATACCATCCCACTGTGCGGTTAAGCCCAAACCGCATGAGAGCGATTTTGTGCGCGATGGCGACGAGCGACGGCTTCGAGCGACGAAACGGGCCGTTTCGTCGCGCGAGCAGATCGATCGGCCTTTTCGCTCAATCGCTCGGTTCTAGAAATCTAGAATTCGTCGCTCGTCGCCCGGGAGTGCTATGAGTGACCAGCCAATAGCGCGAAGCCGGAACTGGATGTACATCAGCCAAGCACTACCGATTGTCGCACGGAACGAGCAAACGACTAGATTTTGATACGTGCAACGTAGTGCAAGGCCTTTAGAAATATTTATGCTGCTCTTTACACTAATACACATCAACTTAAATTAATAAAGCAAGCGTCACGCCAGTTTCGGCGAATATTTGCTGCCCTGATACCGGCAACACCTAGGAGACGTCGCTCAATGTCGTCGCTCGCATGCGGTTCGACTTGTAGGCGACGACCGCGACCGCCACCTCCATCGCGTCGCTTGTCGCTGTCGCGCGCAAGATCACGTGCATGCGGTTTATACTTCATTCCGACTGCCGCGAAGCGTGCTTGTCTTGTGATGTTCGCGAGATCGAACGAAGAAATGCTGAAAGCGGTTCGACTCCAGACAATAATCGCGCCCAGTTTTCGCACTACCACTCTCCGCTTCCAGAAAGCCGCAACTTCCACAAGGCCAAGAGTGAAAGTTAGTATTCAAAAAAATATATATGATAATATCAAAAGCATAGCAACATCTTTTTGATAGAAGCATAAAACTATCCAAAAAATATGCCACGTGTAATTAAACAAAAAGAGGACCACGCATGCGCCAATTATAGGGAAGAACATCGATCAGATACGAGGAATGTGTTTGGAAAGAGAGAAGACGCAAGCAAAGATGCAAAGTATACGTTCAGTGTCTCTTAACTGTCCGCGACCTGAACTAGTCCTCCAAGGATGTAAGTATTGGGCTGGTGCTTATACAGCGGAACCAATCGCTGTCATCCATTGTCGAGGGCTCAACCGCTATCACTGCATGCGACCGGCCTCTTCCCGCCTGCTTTGTTTTTCAGGGTACCTTCGGCGGCGGCTTACAAGCGTTACATTTCTCCAGAAACCATGTGAGGAGCGCGGAGTAACTGCACCTGGAACTAAAACATTTCCTCGTCGGCGTATACGGCTTTTAACTTTTAGAGCGCAGCTCTGCGCCCGTTCCTGCGTTCAGCGTCATCCCTCGGCGTAACCGAGCGATCGAACGAGCGCAGCGAAGGATGAAAGAGCGAACGCGGAGCGCAGCGGGGGATGAAAGACGGCGAGAGCGAAGAGAGCTCGAGGAGGAAAGCGGAGGAGGAGGAAATGGCAAAAGTGCGAGAAAAAAAATAGTGCCGCACAAGACGGGCTCTGCGGCGACGACGGCTACGAGATGGCGCCGAAGTAGCGCACCGTCGTCTGTTCACTAATGGCATGCGGTCCAACATTACCATATACGGAAACAAAGCGATGCATGAGCGGAGGTCTCTCTGCTGCGGCTGCTGTGAATCGCGCCCACGCGTAACGCTCGCGCTGCCTCTCGCGATCTCCCGATTAGTGAGGCAGTCGCGTGCCGCACAAGACGGGCTCTGCGGCGACGACGGCTACGAGATGGCGCCGAAGTAGCGCACCGTCGTCTGTTCACTAATGGCATGCGGTTCAACATTACCCTATACGGAAACAAAGCGATGCATGAGCGGAGGTCTCTCTGCGGCGGCTGCTGTGAATCGCGCCCACGCGTAACGCTCGCACTGCCTCTCGCGATTTCCCGATTAGTGAGGCAGTCGCGCCATACTTCGCTCCGTTTGCAATGCGCCGCACGAGACAGGTTGTGCGCGCCAGCCAATCTATCGCGAAATAACACGTGCAGAGCTGCGCTCAAACTTCGCATTAGGAAGTATCGTCGGTGACGCTTTTTTTTTATATAATGGAAGGGACAAAAATAGCTACATTTACACGGCCACGACAGAAATCGGTAGAAGCTCTACCCGCAAAACCGCACTGCATCTTCCCTGTGTGCCTCTGCCCGGAAAGACATATAGTTCCGGAAAGACACCGATATCGAAAGTAGTTCCCTCTCCGAGTTGGACAGCGCTGTTGTCACTGCATTCTTACGCCTATCACCGACTTATAAACTCGCGCCGACGATAGACCGACTCGCGACTTCGACGCTGCGAGCAAAGACCACGCGCGGACCAGGATACGCTACACAAAGAAACATCTCGCACGCAAAAAATACAAAGCCTCCAACGCCCGCGGTCTAACGTGCGTAATCGAATGCACGAATGCGGCACGCTTTTTGTTATTTAAGACGCCGGTCCATTGCCCTCCCTCGGTCGCGCACGCGTCGAAGCTCTCTCGGTGCTGCACGCAGTCAGCGAAGCGCAGAGGGGACGCGCGGGCCTTTCAAGTGCGCAGCAATGCAACGAGCGCGCGCGACCTGCTACAGCTGCTACAATGTAGCATTCCAGCCTCGGAGGCGGTGGTGCGGAGAGGAACGGAAAAAAGACACAGCAACACAGAGGGGCCCAAGCGGACTCCGCAGTGGCGTCGTCTCGAAGGGTGGAGGGGGATCTTGAGGAGTCAGCCAACGAGTCGGCGTTTCAAGAGAGAGGGGCCGCAACCAGAAGCGGCAGCAGAAAGCAGTAAAGATAATCGCAGAAGGGTGTCTCGTAAGCCGACCCCTCACTCGCCCAATCTCTGGCACTGCTCATAAAAACCGCCAGCGGCGGCGGCGGCAGCAGCAGCAGCAACTACGCCCGTCATGCAACAGCGCAGTGCAGCCGTAGACGCAAGCGCGGCCGGAGCCTATTCCGCGTCAATCGGGCGCCCGACGGACGGACGGTGCTCCGTCGCGCGAGGCCACGCATAGGCTTCCTGGCATAGCTTCTGCGCGCAGCGCGGACAGCCGTAGACGCAAGCGCGGCCGGAGCCTATTCCGCGTCAATCGGGCGCCCGACGGACGGACGGTGCTCCGTCGCGCGAGGCCACGCATAGGCTTCCTGGCATAGCTTCTGCGCGCAGCGCGGACTGACGGCGGCGCCAACGCGAGACTGCGCGCGTCAGCGAAAAAAAAAAAAAAAATAAGAAGAAGAAAGAAAAAAGCACCTGCCGGCGGTTTGACACACAAGCTGCAGAGCAATGGCGTCACTAAAATTGCTGCTTTAGGTCTTGTATGTGCCTCACTCAGTTATCGTCTTTCAGCGCGCCACACGCAACGTTACGGAGATGCCGCGGTGCCGCCGTCACATTAATTCAGTGCAGGCTAAAACGAAAATCGACAAACTTAGCGCATAGTCGGCCACAAAGGTTTACTGGAGACAGCATTTGCGAAAGAAGAAAAAGCTGATGCCCCGTGAAACCTGTGCACATCGCCTAGAATTCAAAGTTTCTCTGTAGCAGCTTTTCCGACCTATACACAGTTATCCGTTATATTTGAAAATCCATGCTTTAACAGAAAGCAAATTCACATTTGTCGAGGAAGTCGTGTCCCGTAAACTTTTG
Source organism: Dermacentor silvarum (assembly GCF_013339745.2). Classification (NCBI taxonomy): domain Eukaryota; kingdom Metazoa; phylum Arthropoda; class Arachnida; order Ixodida; family Ixodidae; genus Dermacentor; species Dermacentor silvarum. The sequence goes on from NC_051159.1 coordinate 99,193,693, forward strand.
CAGCCGGCTGTACTTGGCAATGACTGCAGTTTACAAACATGCAGCGCAGTAAACGTAGAGTCGCGTTTCCAAGCGGTCAGGCGCTATGGAACCGATTTAACGCTGTCGACCGATGCATCGTTAAACTTCCGCATAAAGAGAGTCCGTGCTCTGGGACGCCATCTTAAAACGGTCCGGAAATTGAACATTATCTTGCCTTCATGCAATTGGTCAGAATCGCGCTTTCGACAGATCCTCACATAACACACGCGGAGAAGCGAAACGCCCGCTGCCTGTCGCCTTCACCTACGGACAACAAAACTACCTCCTTCGGTGTGCTCGTACGCTCGGTTACGAGGTACGACGCCGACGCCGCAGTAACGTGCGCCTAAGAGCTGCGCTCTAAAAGGGGCAAGGTTATAGCAGTTCATTAAACGCTTCACGAAAGGTTCACTTCACACACTAATACATGTAACCTGGGAGTGTACTAAGCACCCTCATAGGCCAACTAATAATATCACAATGGAGCAGTGGGAGGCACAGCTCGCCCGTTCCGACTTGGCAGGACAAAAGTCCTTAATTAGCCAGGTCAGGCAGGCGGCAGAGGCCAGTGGGGCCCTGGACTGAGGGGCTCCGAGCGACCACCGCTCCTTAAAATATTTTCCAGTCAAATAAAATTTATCTCTCTCTCTCTCTCTCTCTCTCTCTCTATATATATATATATATATATATATATATATATATATATATATATATATATATCAGTTCATTAAACGCTTCACGAAAGGTGCACTTCACACAAGTTCCAAGAGGTGCGTTGGATCTGCAGATTTTTTCCCCCTTCTTCGTCTGTCAGCCACGATCTTCCCCATCTGCACGGGGTCGGTGTTATAGACGGGTAATCGTTCACACTATCGGTTACCCCACTCCTTCATCGGCTACTTGGCGTCGAGATCTGATCAGCAACGAACACACAACATGTGTCACTGTCGTCACTAAAAGCGGGTGCGGGAACGACAGGATGGCGTCCGCGCCCCTCTTATGGCTAGTTTTGTGGATTTACAAAAAGCTCGCCCTCACGGGACGATTGACCGATTTGGCATTCCAGAAATGGAATCTACAAATGGGGCTTCTATACTTCTTTCGTGCTCCATTAATTAGAAGCATAACCTGTCCATTTACCCAAACTTCGTGTTTTCTGTGTATTTACATTGCGTGGCGTGCCCACTCATACACAGAAGCTTCGCTGCACGGTACTAACGACTCCGTGCAGACGACACAATCGGCCATGGCGACCAGCCCGACGACGACGGCGAGTTATACGATAGGCATCGAAGCGCGTAACACGACAGCCGCAGAGATAAGCGCCCGCGGAATGCCGTCCAATTTTCCCGGAATATACATCGGGGCTGATCCGACACCGCCCGTAAAGATAAGACAGCCAGGGCCTCCACCCAGTCAGCGTACGCACGCGCATTCGAGGGCCCCGCTTCGTGTCGCGAATGACGTCACCATCCGCCGCAATAACCGCCGGGCCAATGATCTCGGGGAGGACGCGACCGCGTCTTGGACAGCGCCGAGAATGCCGAGAGGGTTGTCGCAAGCGGTTCTCCAACATCGACGACGTTATTTAACATTTGAAGCGCGAGACGTTCTAAACGCGAGACATGTTGGTATTGTGGATGAACGCGCATGCATGCTCTATAGCGCCACTAAACTGTTATGAAAACGGTTACGCTGCACGCGGAACGCAGCAAACGCAGCAGTAGAGTTCATGTGGGAGCACGAGACAATCTTTCTGCTTTAGTGATGTCGAGCGGCGAAGAGTAATCCTGAATTCAGTGTGCTAACTACATACGTATACACGGAGATAGCGTCCGGCCGCTTTTAAACGGCAGCGCCGCAAGATCTCGAAGGTCACGTTGTACTACACCACGCATGAACAAGCCACATCGTAACTCGCAGACTCACATACACGTTTGTTTCCTATATACGTCTTCCCGATGCTGAACTCAGACGATGCTGCATCGTCTGCACTCGACGATGATGATGGTGGCGAATATATAAGTGCTATGCATGGTAACGTGAGTGCTACAACTCCAGGGGACGAATTCACAAACACTTTCGCTCGCGGTGCTGTTTGCCATTAGCCGCGGCCGCTTTCGCTGATGATATGTCCAACGTCACGATCGTTTGGCATCCGCTCTTATAACGAACAGTTCCTGGCGTAAGAGCTTTTATGTTATTGTTATTTTACAGACTGATAAGCCTTCTGCGCCGGGAACCAGTTATATAGCTCTCCCGCCACAGCAGATATCCGCTTCGTTTCATGAGGACGCGAGTTTTACACAAAATTACGCGCGACAAATACATGCGCGCGCGCGCGCGCGGAGTAAACGAGTCTTAACAGCGCGCGCCCTTCCTGGCTCTCTCATTCTTGTTTCGGGTAACTCAGAGTCGATCAGGCAGTACATCGCAAGGAAGACCGCTTACGCAAAACTAGCAAGCAACGTTTAACGCGACGGGTTCAACATTCCTCTCTTTCTTTTATCCCCCCCCCCCCCCCTATTGCCCCCATTCGTACGAAAACGCGGGCGGATGATCAGTAAAGCGTAACGAGGCGCCTCAACGATGCAGTACGCTCGCAGTAAGCAATGAGCAAACCTTAACGTATACACAACAAGCTCAACAGCTGTCGAATGTTAAGAGGCGCGTAATCGCGCATGCATCACACGCACTCGACCCGGCCTGCATGACTGCCGCTTACACCTCACACGGCGGAGCGGTTATAGAAGCATGGCGCAAGCGCTCGAAAGAGCGTTCCACACAAGTGGCCTGCAGCGGTAATAATAATAAAAAAAAAAGAAAAAAACGTGCAGCGCATGGAGTATATGCTCCAAGGCAAACCTTAAAGTAACCCTACAGAACACTCAGCTTAGGCGGGCAAAGTTATACGTTCGGAGCTCTATATTATTGTGCGTGCGTGTGTTTCATTTCGGCGAGTGGGTTCACTATTACTAGAGACAATGAATGTTGTAGTTCCCAATATTAAATTTCGCACCGGAATCTCAGTGAGGATTAGTCAGCCAGACGTCACAGATTTCAAAGTAATTTTTCGCGTAAACTCGGGCCATATTTTTTTAATCTTTTTTAATTAGCAGGTCTGCGTGCTTTAGGGATACCTATATAGGCCGACTATATACATATATGCGTGTATGCTGTGTTTTACTGTTCGCAGAACATGTGCAGAGGTCCGCTCACTGACACACTACCTTGTGGCTGGCGCGGATTTTCTGCAATGCGAGCAATGCACGTGACGGCAGCGGCCGAAGCTCTCACCTTCTTCGCCACGTGGCACTGTGCATGTGAAGCTGCGGATAGAAGGACACGGCCTGACGACTTCAGGATATCGATGACGACGACAACCGTCGTCGCCGGTGTAACCGGACGGCTGGACGGACAACGCAATACCCAGTCTTGGCGTTTTAGCTGCCGTCAGTTAAAAAGAGACCAAAAAAAGCCGAAGCAAGACGAGACTTCGAAGCAAGACGAGACAAACTGAAGGCACATTTTGCCACTCCTTTCATTTATAAAAGGAGCGAGGTCGAATTCTGACCGAAACAGCTGGACGTCCTGTACGGTAGGCACCACCTAAATATAGCAGATAGCTTTAGAATAGGGGGTACAAGCCGCTTACGTACGCGAGAAAGGGGCCTCGGTACTGCGCATGCGCATCCTGCGTCCCCTATTCTAAACCTCTCCATAGCGTGCGTATGCGTAATTCGCGAAACCCACCATCGCGTACAGGACACATGCGCAATTTTGACCCACTATTTTATACCATACACGCAAGTGTTTTTGCGTGCACGGTAAAAATGCTGAAGCCGATTCATCGTCATCATCAGCAGCAGCAGCATTTCTTTATGTCCACTGCAGGACGAAGGCCTCTCCCTGCGATCTCCAGTTACCCCTGTCTTGCGCTGGCCGATTCCGATTTCTGCATGCTAATTTCCTAATTTCATCACTCCACCTACTTTTCTGCCGTCCTCGACTGCGCTTCCCTTCTCTTGGTATCCATTCTGTAAATCTAATGGCCCACCGGTCATTCATCCTGCACATTACATGGCCTGCCCAGCTCCATTTATTTCCCTTAATGTCGGCTAGAATATCGGCTATCCCCGTTTGATCTCCGATTCACACCGCTCTCTTCCTGTCTCTTACGTTAGTCCTAACATTTTTCGTGCCATCGCTCTTTGTGCAGTCCTTAACTTGTTCTCGAGCTTCTTTGTTAACCTCCAAGTTTCTGCCCCATATGTTAGCACCGGTAGAATGCAATGATTGTACACTTTTCTTTTCAACGACAGTGGTAAGCTCCCAGTCAGGATGCCTGCCGTAGGCCCTCCAACCCAATTTTATTCTTCCGTAAATTGCCTTCTCATGATCAGGGCCCCTCGAGAGTAATTGACCTAGATAAACGTACTCCTTTGCAGACTCTAGAGGCTGACTGGCGATCCTGAATTCTTGATCCCTTGCCAGGCTATTTATTGAACATTTATTTATTTATTTATTTATTTATTTATTTATTTATTTATTTATTTATTTATTTATTTCAGTTTTCGCAGCAGACAGCACATAAAGCCTGATGCAGGGACAGAGGCTAAAGGCAGTTTGTGCCTGACGAGGCCTCAGCCCAAACAGTTCAGAGTGATGCACTTACAAAACATGAGAAAAAAAATGTGCTGAACCAAACATTGACAATAAAGCTGCGTTGACAAAGAAAAGTTTACAACACGACATTTTGCACCGTCCTATAACAACGAGAACGTTTCGCTTGTTCAGTAGTAAACACAACAGATTATACATTGCATGACATTATCCAAATTTACATACAATTAAAAAAAAAACAAGATGCATTTCACTTGTGCATCGTGAAAACCTCTCACATAATAGATAACATTTATTCAATATACACAATAAAAGGGACATTAGCTTCGTCTTCTGCATGTTAATCGCACCCTTATACTTTCTCGGTTAAGGTCTTCAATCTCTTCTTGTAATGCGTCCCCAGTGTTGCTGAATAGGACAAGGTCATCTGCAAACCGAAGGTTGCTGATATATTAATTTGCCGTTGATCCTCACTCCTAAGCCTTTCCAGTGTAATAGCTTGAATACTTCTTCTAAGCATGCAGTGAATAGCACATAGTAACAGCCCACAAAGATGCCAGACGGACTGGAGGTAAGGATATATACAATAAGCAAGTTACAAAGATGCCGGGAAAGAATACAAAGACACAGTCGGCAGGCGGGCGCCAGGAGCAGCCCTGCGAACAGGCGGGCTTTTGGGGTTTCAGGAAGGAGCTCTTTCGCAGTTGCCGAGCAGCGAAAAATAAACAGGAGCCCCCCCGCAGTACAGGCGGGGTACGATGCATTTTCGAGGGCGTGCTGGCGGGGGCCAGCGTGTGCTATTGTACGCAGCGGCACAGTATACCGCGCGCCAGCGGCTGCTGTGTACACTCGATTGTGATTGATCAGGCCGGTAGCATGCTGCCGGCGGCCCAAGGGGGCAACTGCGGGGACACTGCCTCCCCGTGCGAGTGAAGAACAGGGGGGACTGGCGCGAAGGAAGAAAGCCTCACGCTCTCTTGCGGGCGCGTGATCGCTGTAAAGAGGCCCGTTTGGAAGGGGTCATGCCAGGATGCATGGCGTGTAGGCGGAAGATACGCGAGCCGATAAAAGAGAGAGAGAGAGGGTGAAACGGTGTCTAGCGCAGGGACGTCTGCTATATGCTACCTTTAGAGGGACACTAAAGGAAACTATTAAGTCGATATAGATGGAAAGATTAGGCTTCTGTAATAACGAATACGTCATTCATTCGTAGCGAGAAAACGACGAAAACGGAGAATCGGAGTGACGACATTTGTCGCGGACTATGGCACCTCTCATGCAGTACTGGCTGATTCCAGAAGAGCGGTATAGAGGAAAGTCACGTGGAGATCACGCCAACTCGTCCTCCTTGGCACGAGCGGTTCAAACTCATGGGGAGGGGCAGCAGCGGCGCCAATTTTCCACATAACAAAGCGATACACTGGCACATAGAAAACCACTTCTGGGCGAATAATCTATCGATCTAGATCGACTTGATATTTCCTTAGTGTCCCTTTAAATCAAGACAGCGAGAGAAAGAGGGTCCCATTGAAAGCGCGTTTACTGCCCGGTTTTCTCTCTCTCTCTATTTTCCTTAAGTCGCGCCACAACTCTACGAAGGCACTCTCAAAAGAAATATACTCCGTTTCACCAACTCTGTGCAGTGCAGCGGTGGCTATATTTAGAACTCGCGTCAGCCAATCAGCGACAAGAGCCGGTTGCTTGCTCCAGAAAAGGGGGTAGAATGACTATTGTGCGCTACTAAAGCTTCTGTGAAGTCTCCATTCGGTCAGCGCTGCGCGGAGAGCGATCGGAGGAGGACAATGGAAGAGCACTTCTGCTTCTTCTGGGAACGAATTCACAAAGTTTCTCGCTCGTAAGAGCTGCCTATCAATGGCCGGCCATCTTCGCCGTTCGTAAGAGACAAGGTGTCAGCCATGCAGCAGGGACGACGGACATATTAGCGCATGCTGTCAGCCAATGGGATAGAGCACTTACGCAGGAAAAGTCTTGGGAATTAGGCCCCCGATAAAACGCGCCTGTGCGCTGTGGAAATATCCGTGTTTTTCTCAGATCCTGGGGTCCGCATTCGACGCCGACTTTACCCACCCCAAACACACGCCCGACAACACGTCTGCACCGTGCCAATCCCTTTCACATTTTTTTTTTTTTTTTTGACAGCGAGAGCGAGCAAGGTCACATTGCACGTGCAGACGCAAATGCGCGCTCAGAAATTCTGAATATTTCACGAGCGCACTCGTGTATAACGGTAACTTCGTGGGAATATCGGTAAGCATGTACTACAGCCGGAGACAACGTATAGTGCGGCGGTACGGCTGCAACTTGGGAAGGCCTCGCATGCAGCAGGAGCCTGTGCCGCCAGGAGGCGCAGCGATGCCTTCGCATTTCGCTTTGGCTAAATTTCGTGGTAATAAATGAGAAGTATATACTACTGAATCAACCTCACCAAAGCTACAGGGCTGGTATACTTGTCTAATATTCTTATTAGCACCCTTTTGAATAGCATCCATGCTGACGACGCCTGCATATCGTAATGATAAGTGGACATGCAAGTCCTTCGAACGGCCAGTCGGGCGGCAAGGTTGCGTGTATTCGCGGGCTTCTTTCACGCTCGGTAAAAACACTTTTATGTAGCACGTATTGAGCATCAGAACGCTGTATCGGGAGTTTTGCATGTTGCTCTGTAATTTTCTCATTTACACTTTTCATCTAATTATAATATTTCAGTTGATTAATTAAGACGAATTATGTAATTAGGCGGAATGCTGATTTTTATGAGTATCTCCAAGCGACGGCAAACAACATTACCTTGTTTTTGTCCAGCTACGTGGCATTTGCATATTTTTAAATCTTGGCGCATGATAGTTGGGACACCTTGTGTATAGAAACGTATACATGTACCTTTGATAAAGTATAGTGTGCAAGGTCACCCATGATGCAGGCGCACGCAGCTGTCGAAACGCCACTAAGTATACTATCGCATACCTATAGAGTGAGCGGTGCCAAGTTAGTTTTCGTAATTAAAATAATGATAATACTAAAAAAAACGATTAACTGTTTCTATTTTTGTGCAGACACCGACGAATGAAGAGCAGAGTGCACGGTACCGTCTTTGCCTCCTGACTGATGATGATTCATTAGGTTTTGGAGGAAGTTAGTTTCACGCATAAAGAAACTGCGATCTGCTAACCTCTTTACTATCACTACTAGTGTGATTTGATGGATTCATGGTGTTTAACGCCCCAAAGCAACACACCAGGGATATGAGACACGCACTGTGGTGAGGGGCTCCGGAACAACTTTCGCCACCTGGGGTTATTTAATGTGCACTTCTTTTTTTCGTTTTCTTTTTTTTTTTTGGGGGGGGGGGGGGGGGGGGGGGTACTTCGCCCCCATAGAAACGAAACCGCTGCGGCCAGGAACGCTACCCGCAGCCTCGTGCCTATCAGCAGAACGCCATATCCACTTTACCACCACGGTGGATCCCTGCTACTATACCACCACTAGCCACCATCACCACCGGTTCGAGGTGCAGGGCCCTTCGGAAGTCTTCCAATAATACAGAAGTGTTAGCGTGTCCGGTATTCCGGTTCTATATGCAAGGGCGTTTGCGCAATACAAGATTATCGGACTCTGGTAGCGACATATTGTGACGCTCGTTCTAACCACAATGCTTTATAGACACATTTTCGTGTACTGCGAGTGTTCTCGTAGAAAGAAAAAAAGGCATTTAAAACGGCAACGTGTCCACGATTACGCGGCTGCTGAATATTTACACAAGCAGTGAAACAGAATACACTTAGTCACTGCAATAATAGCCGTGTATTTTATTTGTCAGTTGAGCTCCGCGTCACCAGGCGGCGCCACCAACCACGACCGCTCACGTTTACGCCTGCGGTAACCCGTTAATCAGCAAACGGGGAGAAGTTTGCGGACAAACCAAAACTCTCTTGTGTTCCAAACAAAGCAATGTGGAGGGGGTTCCGATCGATAGCACAGATTGAAAGGCACCCGAACACTGTCCTGGGCCGGATACAGTGTTTCGATGTTATGTAGCACGCTCCACCAACGAGGCAACGAAGGGCGTAATCAACGAATGTGCATGTCTGCGCGTACACAGTACATGCATGCAGCGGGAACCGTGCCGCGGACAGACTTGCGGATGTCACGCTTGGCTAGCGGCCCGCGAAAGCCGCAGCCGAGAGAGACTTGCACGCGAGCCATGCAAGCACACGTGCGCGCGCAACGGAACGAGTGAGGAGACAATGGAGGGCAAACGACATCGCGCGCATGCCGACTGCAGTGAGCCCCCCCCCCCCCCCCCCCCCTTTCGCATCTCGTCCCCTATAGCCATAGGATGCGCACGAATACAGCGAATCCACTTCGGATTCAGCTGCAAACCAGGTTAAATTGTGCCGATTTATTAAGACAACGACGGGTAGAGCAAGGAAAAACAAAGAAAATCTGTCTATACATAATTGTCTATGTATTGTAGATCGGTTCACCTTCTCTCTCTCTCTCTGCCGTATACAGTTTCCTACTCTATCATCTCTGCCTGTCCTGTTACTTCCCTACCGCCACTGCTGACCGCCTTGAAGGTGTCAGCGACTAAAGCTAAACCATTACAGTGCGGTCAGCAAAAACTCCCTTTCCTGCATATACATAAATGAAATAACCACTTACAACTACTAATACTCAACAAACTGACTACTAAGCAAAACGTTAGTTGGCCTTTTCTTTTTAAGTTAACTGAGGGGTTAGTGGTGTCGCACAACTTCTGACGTCCGCGCCGGCGCGAGCAACAAGCTTCCTAAAATTTTTACCATTTTCAGTTCTCCTGGTGCCTATAGAGTATAGACGAGTGCACGAAGTTGGCGCTTATACAGTGACAAGAAGTCCAGGTGCACTGTGAAAATTAATCCGAATCTTAATCAATCAGTCTATCGATATGTCAATCAAGTTGGACTATAGTTGGCAAGAGCCAGCGGAGCCCTGGACTAGGGGCCCCGACCATTAGCGATGCCCCATTGGGGCAAGACAAAACTATATTTGAATTAAAGTTTGTCTATCTATCTATCTATGGCCCAAGTTCAACACTGCGCGAAGGACAGGCAAACTGCGCCGTCCGCCCTTGGTCTGTCGTGCCTGGTTTGTTTAGGTCCGCAAAGTTCGAAACCTGATTTGATTCATTCATGGCCGTTAACGTCTCAAACTAAGTCTCAGGCTATGAGAGACGCCATAGTGGAAGGCTCCGGATTAAATTTGAGCACCTGGCTTCTATAGCGTGCACCTACACATTCAAGCACACGAGCGATTTTTTTTTTTTTTTTCGCTACCATCGGAATGCGGCTGGTGCCGCGAGTCGGACCTGCGGCCACACGTGCTCATAGCAGCAGAACACAACGCGGAGGATGAAGTTGCAAAACTAGTCTTCGCTGAAACTAATGTATAATACAATCCACATATGATTAACAGCGAGCTACAATGCCAATCGCTGCGCCGCCTGCAAGGGCGACCGCTCGGTACTTTATCCGCTTCCAGGGAAGGATAACTGTCAGTAGAACCAGTGCGCACAGCCTGATATACGGAGGACACGGTCAGCCATGGTCTAGAAGGCAGATCAGCAACGAACGGCGCTGGCAGTGTGTCCGTAAACGACGCCAGCGACGCCACACGGCCTCCCAGAGAAGCGCTGCACACAATAAGAGCTCGCACGAGTCAACGACGTTATCCGTACAGCATTATACACATACGCGCAACCCTACGGCTAGCGCAGCAAGAGACGGGCAGAAACAAAGAAAAACCGCTGCCGAGCGCGTATAGTGCGTGCAGTCGAACAAAAACAAACCGCCGGCGCAGCTGCAGAGTGCGTCACGAGGGGGGCTATAAGCTCGCGCAGGGGTTGCAACAAAGTGCCCACTGTGTATACCCCCGCCGCACATAAAAGCAAGAAAGCCGATCGGGCAATACGAAAGAAAGAAAGAAAGAAAGAAAGAAAGAAAGAAAGAAAGAAAGAAAGAAAGAAAGAAGAAAGAAAAGAGGTCGAACAGAAAAAGAAGGAACAAGAAGATGCCTTGGACAGTTAACCTTCGAGCCCTGTATATTGAGAGAGCTCAGTTCCCGTCTTTTGTTGGGAAAGCCAACTCTATTACACTCTCTGACGACACTAAATCGGTGCAGCATTGTGCGGGCTACGACAGTTGGCGCAGGCCAATCTATATAGCTATATAGGTAACCAAAACAACTATAAATATCTGTCAAGAGCAATCGTCCTCGCAGCGACACGTCTATCAAGGCGCACTCGGTGAGCGCGAGCGGCACCGCATGTGATGGATGACAGCTTCACCTCGAGCCGCGAGCGCACCTTGTCGAGAGCATGCAGCGGCGCCCGGCGGCAATACAAGCTCCCATCTCCGACGAAACACAACGAACGGCTGCGCACTGCCAGGGGCACAAGTGTAGCAGCGTAGTATCACATCGCACGGCGCCCAATCGGCAGCAGTGTGCAGTTGACTCCACTCGCGCGAAAGCCATTCGTCATCACGCGTGCGCCTTTGAGACCTCGACTGTGGGCGCCGCCGAATTCGTCGCCGTGACCCACCTGCCGACGCCCAGCACGTAGAAGCGAAACGAAACGAGGGCGCCGCTTACAGAGATTCTACTAGGCACGGTCGATTGCCCCCAACTTTTTCGCTCCACTTCAATCGCTGGAAAAGGGTTTATATACTGCAACTCGACTTAAAACCAAAAACAAAAAAAAAAAAAAGGGGGGGGGGGAAGAGGCGGAGCAGTTAACGTTCACAAACTGCCCAGAGTGTTAATAACTGATTGACTAAGAGATTTGATCGAAGACACAACTTGATTTTATCAATCTTTCTATACACAAACCGCGGTTCCGGTGACGCGAGACTGACGTCAAACGACTTCACGGTAACTCAATGCGTATCTTGGCCCTTTTTCCAACGGAAAGAACTTCAGCCCCATTTCGAAACCCTCAGAGAAGCAATATCACTTCTTAATAATATTATATCGCAAACAATGAACTGGCGCTGCCAAAATATGTGAAGCAGACGGCAGCCGGTGCGGCAGCTGCATTGCGACGTGGCGACCGTGTCGTTTGTTTTAGCGTCCTCCCTGGATTACCAAGTCTCCGCGCCGTAAAAAAATTTAGGTACACTTAGGAGGTAATTAAGCTAAGCTGCATTAGTAAACAATGCTTCGACAACACCAAGAAGGCCACTCTTACCGCAAGAATGGGCCCGATAAACCAGAAAACACGCAAGAATGATGGACGCGCAGATACGGCGACGCCGCTTTGAAGTTCCCGCTCGCCATGACGTCAGAGATTGTGACGGCGTCTGCTCGCGTGCAGTTAATTTTTTATCAGGAAAGTTGGACCACATCGTACTCTAAAAAAAGGACCAAGTGAGCTCAGCAAATTTCGAGAAATTTTTTTCTTCTTTTTCTTTATTCAAGAAAAAAATTCTTTACTGGCGCCGCAACCGTCCACATACGAGAAAATCAATCGACATTCCATGACGTCATACTGACGTACGGGCACTGAGGTTACGGCTCGAAATGAAAAAAAAAAAAAAAAAAGGAATAGAAGTTTGGGCCTTCATTTTTATTTCTTTAGAAAGCATAATTTATCAGTCTTAACTTTAGTTTTTCTCTTTAGTGATCCCTTTAAGCTTTTTCACAGTACCAAAACAGCAATCTGTTAAATGAAGTTATCTCGGTACTGAGCGTCCGTTTAAAGGTCGTAACGGGAGCTTGAAGCACGCTCAAAGCCGGAAATAATCGACTTACGTGCCCGTGCCGCTCCTGCCCTGCAAACGCTGTTCCCAAGCACTGCCGGTATAGCGCTGATCTCAGCCGATATGTGTATCAACCGCCGTTTCCCCTCGCGTTGGGCGCTTTATTATTTGCACTGCTTACTGCGCCCTTGCTCCTTGAGCAATAGACTGTATACAACGCACGAGGAACGTGGTTTATAAAAGCAAACAGTCTCACGGAAGAAAGACCACGCATCCGCGCTTCAATCTATATATATTGTTACACTTTAAAGAAAACGCATGATGCGAATTAAAACACAAGCAGAACTGCCACGCAAACAATTAAAGAGAAACAACAAGCGCTGCGCTCATCAAAGTATACGCAGTATATGCTGCAGATAAATACGTCGCAATAGGACAGAATACAAAAAAAAAATACAAAATCAGAAAAGAAAAGCTTGCAACAATAACGCACACGAAGAGAGCGAGGGACAAAAAACGCTAAGGCAAACAACAAAACACGGGGTCCGATTTTTACGACAATTCCTTGCTACTCGTTTCGTTCATTACCCTAACAAAAATCATGATAAATAGAGGCCTGTAATAAGATAATTAACCGAACGCAATGAAAAAAAAAACAGGTAAAGAAAGATCACGCGCAATTGCCTTGAAGGTGGATTACCTGCGAAGCAGCTTAGCACACGACATAGAGGTGACACAGAATTTAGATCAAAGGTATGGGGAAATTTTATTTCTCTTGAGCGGCGATGGCGGTCATCTGCGAAGCAGCTTAGCACACGACATAGAGGTGACACAGAATTTAGATCAAAGGTATGGGGAAATTTTATTTCTCTTGAGCGGCGATGGCGGTCATCGCGAAGAAACACACACGCACACACACTTTTATTTTCATCGGCGGTCTTGATCGGCGACATACATTCGCGTGGAAGACTACCGCCACATCGGAGAGCAGGAGGAAACTTCACACGCGCGACGGGACCGCCACTCCGGGAGAGCGGAAGGAAACTAGGCATGCCAGCGCTTGGAACGACGACAAAGAGTGGGCGGGAATTTTTGCCTACGCAGATTACTTGACGGACACGGAAAATCCACGGAATATATAGGGTTCCGTATATTAGTAAGAACTAGTAAGACAATAGTAAGAACTGATAACAAAGGGTGTCAAAAGTGAAACAGTTATTCTTCACTGACGAGTTTCCGATTTAGACCCGCGACACCATTCATTGTAATTCAAACCAGGTGCGCAGGAGGATGTGGAGACTCGTAAGTGACGAAAAGCAGTCGAACAAGCAATGTGTATGGAGCCATATACGAGTTTCAACACATAATGCTGCTGCCACTGAACGACCTTTCGGGCGTGCGTTCCAAGGAGCGAAGTCATGTACGCTATATTGCCGCACGCGCGGCATAGAAGCCTGCGCACCTCCGTGTGTATATATAGACGGTTTCAGTGTTTACAAACAAACCTCGCTTGCCGCTGATTGGTTGCCCCATCGGAACTTCCGGCAGGATCGAGAGCTATAGACGCACTTCCGACTATGTTGTTTGAAGGCATGCGCGACGTGAGGCCGGCGTGTCGATGTTTGCACTGCTTGGTGGAATCTGTGATGAGCCGATTCTACATCGTGAATATGGTCGAGATGACGAGCGACTACTTTAAGGCGCTTAGCACCGAAGCAAAAGATCGGTATCGCCAAAAGCTGATAAGTTTAGAGGCAGAGAGCTGCCCGATCCGCTGGACCATGATGTCGTGCGATTTTCGGTTTCCTCGGGCTCCGAACACCTTTTCTAGGTTACAACACCGGAGCTACAAGCGGAGCATATTAGTGAGGACATGCAATGAACGCAGACTGTTGTCTTTAGGGCACGTAATGGGACTGCCGAAAACTAGAAAAAAATTAACGGCACTTTCTTCTTCTTTCTGGGGTTTTACGTGCCACAACCAGTTACGATTATGAGGCTTGTCGTAGTGGAGGGTTCCGGATTAATTTTGACCACCTGGGGTACTTTAACGTGCCCTACAACACAAGCACACGATCGTTTTTGCATTTCGCACTGACACTTTTACTGCTGCAAGATGGAGGATGAAGTGGTAAGCTGTGCATGTGTACATGCATGCACATGTTTTCTGCGTCATATGCCTTGTTTCTGCTTTTCAATATGCATTCACAAATAACTGTACATTCTCAAAAGTAATTTAGCGCAAGAAGCCTAGGTCGACTGAAACGGCACTAACTTAAATGCTCACGAATTTACCACACTTCTAACAAAATGAAACCTGTAGTATTGGGCACGAGATTGCAATCCATAATTGGCCTCCGTTAATTCGTAAATGCTTTTAGAATGTGGCCGAAACTTCCTACATGCATGCATGGAAATCGCTAACTTTTATGCGATTCTGCTCTGCGATACCGACATACGAATGCTCACATGCCGCCGCGGTGGCTCAGCGGTTACGGTGCCCGGTTGCTGACTCGAAAGACGCCGTTTGGGCCCCGGCTGTCGCTTTTCGATCGAGACGAAATGCTAGAGGTCCGCGTACTGCGCGATGTCAGTGCACGTTAAAGAACCACAGGTGGTAGAAATTATCCGGAGCCCTCCACTGCGGCGTCCGTCATATCCTGAGTCGCGTTGGGAGGTTAAACATGATAAACCAATGCGCATATGCATGTACCTAGGGTAGTAAAGCTGCAGAAGTGCACTTGTGCCCCAGATACGAAAAACATTAAAATAAAACGGCGGCAGCATGGCACCCTCTAAACAATAATTTAAACTCGATGTTCGTAGCATGGCGTTCCACGCCGAGGCAAGAAACTGGACGAGCGGGCAAGCTCGGGGCGAGAGTCGAGCTGCTCTGGCGTGAGTTACACCACATATACGACCAGAACAATCGCGCAGTGGCACTTTAATTATTCCGCATTATAGCAGCCCGGCTACTCCACGTAGTAACGTGCCTTGGATGAAGTGAGCAGAGCAAATCTGGGAGCTGTCACTTGTCCCGGCGCACCGCTGCTATCCAGGCGTTTCTCCTGTCAGCGTCGATAGGGAACCTAAACGTTCGCACTTTCGAAAGGAGGTCGGTTCCTGGGCGAAAGCTGCACCCTGGCAGGGCCCTGCCAGGGTGCAGCTTTCGGCACAACACGAACCCATCCTTGAACGTTTCACAGGTGATATGTACGATGCGGAATGCATTTTCAAGCCAACAACAACAGTCAGCAAAACACCGTTGAGGAGTGAACGTTATGAAAACAGTCGATGCTCCAGAGAGCTACTCGCCGCCACGCAACACACTGAATGCCACAAGTCGCACTTATATCGATATACCCGAAAAATAACACAGAATGTGCACAGGACGAGCGCGCGAGCGAACAAATACCAGCAAAAACGAGCAAAAGGAACCGCTACCAGGAGTTTCCTATAAAGGGCGCCGGATGCCGGCGCACAGCGTTGTCAGAGCGCCGTGGGCGCTGGATGAAACCGTCTATACGAAGGGGACACCGAAATATATCGCTAAGGCGAAGGATGTCGGTAAACTGGCATGTTCCCGAATTAGGAGTGTCTATATATTACCCATAAAGTTCCCCACAAATATCAATCGAAGGAAAAACAGTGGGAATGGCAGTATACGCATGCATTTGTCTATAACCTTAGTTCTCGAGTCTTTTAGCGGCGTTATTTATTACGCTTTCATCTTTATAAACCTCAAGGCAATCATTTCTTTTTTCTAAGCACACGAAGGCAACACGAAATCATTACAAAAACTACTGGATATTATTAACGCACTACACATTGTTGAAAATAATAAATTTGCAAAGTGCACAAAGCCCGTTTGAAGCCAGAAAGGTAATGTTTAGGCAAATTCATGCATACTTGCACGCAACTTCCATCGACGCTAGCAACGGAGTTCCTTCCCTGTTCTAGGAAACTATAGTATATGCCTACACCATACGCGCCACAGCTATTTACTTTTTACCAACCCTGTTTTATAATGAGTAAAGTTTTCGCTACAGGAGAGAGACAGAATTCGCGTTCAGCCGACAAAAGGGCCGCCTCGTCCAGCCGCCCCAAAGCGGCAAGGCAGGGATAGAGTGCCGCGGCGTCTTTATCCCATCGCGCGAGAGAGATGTCACACGTGTTCACATCACCGCCTGGCTCTAAGCCAACCATGCGTAATACGCCAAGCGCGGTGCGGAGTCGTAAAACGTGCCAAGTTTACGTTCGTTAGCCACGGCACGTATATACAGCCACGGCACAGTTCTCGCCACAGGCCTATACACGCACGCCAGAGCCAACCGTAATATACGTACAGCCGCGGTACCGCGTACTTCGGGGTCACCACAAGGCGTACTAGTCGGCCTCTTCGATACAACAGGTGTTATCTCGTTTTCTTTGAGTTAGCATGTATAGTACACGACTAGCTCCCGTATGGCGCGTAGAGAACGCATATTAGTTCGTCTCCTGGTGATTAAAGCTAATTCCGTATGCTTGAAAGTTGTAAGGCATTGCGTTCTATACAAGAATATTTAAATAGTACGGCAGAGCTACTCCTACTCCTACCTGCAGCATATGTCTAACAGGCGTGAACAGCTAACCTCTACAAGCAATAAGCCTTGCGCACGCGCTAAACACTGCGATTTCCTTGAAGATGTCGAAAGGATCACTTTGTTTCTGTTCTAGATTCCCTGCAAGAAATATAACGTAACGCGAAGGCCTTGCTAACGCAGCCCCGTTCAAGACTTCCTTCTCCCTGTAAATCTAATCCAAATTACTCACATCGACGGTCAATGCAAGTCGGTTGCAGCAACTGTATGCCCGGGCATACACGATGCGCTTTGCGGACCACGGATCATTGACTGATCTTTATTGATTGATTGATTGATTTCAAGCCTCAAAGAAGCTCAGTTGGATATGACAGAAGGCAGCAGTGCAAGGTTGCTTTGATTTTTACACCATGCATCCTATAGCGCACGAGTGTTGCTGCATTCCGCCTATACATCGCAATGCGGCTGCCACGGCGGACAAACGAACCAGCGACCTTGCGCTCCAACGGCAGAACGCCGTAAACCACCGTCGGCCACCGCGGCGGGTCTTCACGGATGGCGCTCGATTTCACGGAGACTTCCGCCGCCGATTGCTCCCGCTCCTGGCGCGGGCCCCTCGCAAACTTCCACCAGACACCCGGGCCTGCCTGCCCTGCAAGCAGACTGTAAGCTACCCCGTTTCAATCCCCCCCCCCCCAACCCCCACCCCCCACTTTGGGCACCATAAAACCGCCCCTGACACTTCGCTGTTGAGCCCAGTGGGAAAAATAAAGGGAGGGAGGGAGGGAGAAGCCATGCTGATGAGAAGGGGGCGTGTCGCGACGTGCACTCGGACGAGCCCCGGAGCGACGGCGAGCGACGCCTCGCGAGATTTGCGGCGAGCATCTCTGCTTCGCAGGAAGAAGAGCACCGGGCACAACCCCCCCCCCCCCCCCCCGCGCCTTCTCCTCCTCTGGGGCATAAATCACGAGCTGGCCTTGCCTTAATGGAGACATCGTGCGACAACCGAGAACCGCGCACGACGCGCTCGGCCCAAGCGCCGGAAGTCGCACTCGCCACAGCGGCAGTTGCGAAGGAACAGCCACGATCCTACACGTCCCCCCCTCTCTGTTTCCCGCAAACCGCCCTCGTCCCCTTTCGCCCACTTACTCACACACACACACACACACACACACACACACACACACACACACACACACACACACACACACACACACACACACACACGATCGCGAGCATACCATGTGCCTCGTGCAAAGACACGAGAACACCACCGAGCTGGAAAAAAAAAAGCGTACTTAGAACGTTTACCATCTCTCTCTCTCTCTCTCTCATACGTTTAGACGTTTTATTGCTCAGGAGCGTTGTCTTAAGTACGATATTCTAGCCTACGGCGGTTGCCGAGATAATGATATCAAACGATCGCTCAGTTCGCGAGCAGCAATGTCACACCTCAACCTCCACGGAGGAAGTCCAAGCGGTGGGCTGGCGTTGACGACGAGGCGCAAGACACCGGATGCAGCTGCCAGCCCTAGGATGGATGCACTCGTCGTCTACTAGACCCCATCTTCAGCAAGGCCCGTGGCGAAGACAAGCTTTTTTTAAGATCTTCAACTGGCCCACCAATAGACTAAAGCTCTGAAAGGTCAACCGCCGCGGTGGCTCAGTCAGCTAAGGCATTGCGCTGCTGAGCCCGAGGTCGCGGGATCGAATCCCGGCCGCGGCGGCCGCATTTCGATGGAGGCGAAATGCGAAAACGGCCGTGTGCTTGCGTTGTAGTGCACGTTAAAGAACCCCAGGTGGTCGAAATTAATCCGGAGCCCTGCACTATACGGCGTGCCTCATAATCAGAACTGGCTTTGGCACGTAAACCCCCCCCCCCCCCCCCAAAAAAAAAAAAAAAAAGCTGTAAGGTCATACGGCCTAATTTACACTGCGGGAACGCGTGCTTCTCAACAAGTTGCGGACATGCTTCCTAACCTGTGGGTCTAAATTTGCATTTCCGAGAGCAACACCGTTCTACGGTTCCGCCTTACAAAATAGAAAACATTGAACCGTCGCTATAAATGTCCACGCTGCATTTTTTTTTTTTTTTTCAGTTTGGCCGCGCGTAGAGTGGTTCGGCGAGTAACAGCTAATAGACCCCACCGCTTCTCTACAATAGCTTCATCCATCAGGAACGAGTACGCGGATTCTGCTTCTGCAATAGGCCTGCCAACGTCCCCTATACCGTCAAGATTCACCTTCCAGAACCACTCCCCACCATACAAAATAATAATAATAATAATAAAAGCACGCATGGGCCCGCACAATTCGCGATGGGAAAAAATACAATAAACAAAACTGACAATAAAGAGGGGAAAAAACACACAACAAAGAAATGACAATGCTGACATCACTGTCGGATAAGGCACAAAACGGGCTTAATGGCAATTATTAATGCAAAGAGCCAGTTGCCCGAACAAAGCGACTGCAGAAAAAGCGCAGCATTATCGCGTTTCACGGCAGACGGGTAGACACACACAAACACACACACACACAAAGCCAGACAAAAGAGAGCAACCCCGAAAAGCAGCGAAAATATCCGTAAGCAGTAAAGGAAGTTAAGAAAAAAATAATAAAGGACGTACACAAAGTCGTTTCCCCTCAGCCATATCGTAGCTGGCATTTCCCCAATCAGAGGGACACTGAACAATTCGTTAATGAATGGTGGCAACGCGTTGTATTGCTTGACCCGTTCGCGCACACGGGGTACTCTCGTTCCAACGGTGCGGGGATAAAACAAAGCACGCCTTGGCGGGAGCGCCTGCTAATGGAAAGGAAGAGGTGAAAGAACGGCAAACAACGAGACGGACGCTGTCGCTCCCTGTCGGGTTACAGGCAGCGAACGCAGGAAAGTAAGCAAAAAGGGACAAGCAGATGTCAGCGCTTCCGCCGCTGAATTCATTTAGAGCGACAGGCAGCAAGCGCAGTGTACTATAGCCATCTTCTCGAGATCATTGCGATGCGCACAACGTCCTTTTTCGTCTGCTATACAGTAGTGCTTGCTGCGGCGTCCGAAATGCATGCACACACGGCGCCACGCTCAGAGCATGCGTGGTGCGAAAGACCACGCACGAATTCTCAAGCCACAAAGCTGCCATTCAAAAAGAGAACACCAACAGATAGACAGACCATGTGTTACTGGGACTACATTCGTTATGGATTAGCCGCATGATCGACCGACACTGTCGCTCAGATACCTCGGTCTACAAGGTCTGTCCTTCCGAATAGAAGCTACTTAAGTGCGTGGCGTGGCCCCATTGATCCCGTTCCCGAGTGGCTTCTTTCTTCGTTCTGGGGTTTTACGTGTCGAAATCAGTTCTGATTATGTATGAGGCACGCCGTAGTCGAGGGCTCCGGATTAATTTTGACCACCTGGTGTTCTTTAACGTGCACTACAACGCAAGCACACGGGCGTTTTTGCATTTCTCCCCCCATCGAAACGCGGCCGCCGTGGCCGGGATTCGATCCCGCGACCTCGCGCTTAGCAGCCCAACACCATAGCCACTAAGCAACCATGGCGGGTAAATTTCCACGCAATCATCGCCGAAATCACCAGCCCTTCCCCTGTCGAGAAAATGGGGGTAAGCGAAGCTTGTTGTGTGTGTATCTGACCTTCCTGGTGATTTTCTTTCTTTCTTTCTCTCTTTCTTGCATTCTCTCTCTCTTTTTGTCCCTGGTATGTGCTATTGAGCTTGGACCCTTTCTGCACAACCACCAGAATCGGCCCACTTTTCAGCGTGACACCACCACCACCGCTGACACTTGTGAGCCCATAAATCTTCGCTTAAAAACTGAGCGGTAGCGCAGGGGTTAAAGCGTGCGGCTCGCAGCTCGATATTGTCACGGAGGAATGGGCTCGATCCCCAGTGGCGGCGCGGCGGTAGTGCAAATTTTCGTTTCTTTTCGCCATATTAAGACGCAGTGGTTTGTTCAAAACTGACCACTTTGTCAAAGTCAGAAAGCCGCTTAAAAGCCAGACGTACGAAGTTTAGCAAGATCAACGAACACGCCCACCATCACAACCTCAAGTACGGCTCAAGCGCCATCCCAGCAGCTGTTCGTACAAGAATTTCGCATTCTTGTAGGAAACTTAAAGCCGCTGTAGCGCTAAAGGAAAATCCGCAGCATCGCCCAAATGTGCGAAATCGCAAAGGCGACAGGTTGCGCAAAACTCCAGAGGCCCCGATGCTTCCGCGAATATTTACTTTTCCTTGGCAATGAGGTATACGCAAATGGCCGGAAAGCGCATGCGCTTTCCGGCCATCGGTCGAGCGTGAAACGACGGGACCGGCCACAGGTCAGCACGTGCATGAGCTCGCGGATGTACACACTCGCAATAATGCCGCAGCAGGTGAGCGAACGCGAGTGAATTCCCGCGGCTACGAATATACGAGCGGCGATTTACGTCAGCGGAAGGAAGCCTGCGCACAAAGGAGTTCCGCGAGCGCGAACCTCAGTGAGCGCCAACGGACGCAATTCCCAGCGCACGGACGAAAAAGAAAAGGGATGAGCGGTGGTGCATGGTGCGCCTTAATTAAACCGCATCATACGGCGGCCGACGAGTATCCACAGCCACGGAAGTACACGCTCGACATTGCAACGATGACAAAGGAGTATAAGGGAGCTTTCTTTTTTTCTAGCTGCAGATGGATTACAAGCGCGTATACGCCTCCTTCAAAAGCGAGCGCCGCCGCGGTTTGAGTGTACCGCCCAAATCACAGCACCGTGTCGGCTAAAGCACCGTTATTAGCGGCCCGGAACAGGCGATTTAACGCGAGCACAGTTTGGCGCAGGCGGCAAGAAAACGGCGCGCCCCGGCGGCTTACGTGTATAGTACGTGCGCGAGCTACCTATATACTGGGCTCGCGTTATCTACGCGTGCGCCTACATTGCCTACACGTTCACACGGACAGTCGGTTCCGGTGGTCGGGACGGTATCTCTCCGCGCGCGCGGTGAAAAATCCACAGCATGGGTGGGCGGCGGAAGCCAGCCGCCGTGCGACGCCTTGCACCCACGAACAACACTGCTGCACAGGGCGGCGCGGCAGGAAGACATTAAAAAAAAATGAAAAAAAAAATGAAACACACTGCGCATACGCGTAGCACGCACGATTGCTCGAGAACACGTGAGCGCGCACGCACTACGGTCAGGCAGGTCGGGACCCCGATTCCCTCCCTACTCAAGCTTCTGGACACGTCCGCAGCGGGGGTGCCAGGGGTCCGCATACAACCCTCAACGCCGTAGCTCCCAAACGATTGAAACGGACCGCCCTCCCCTAGCTAACCTATCCTTTCCACCCTCGCCCACTCAAGTCACGTCGGCAGTGGACGCCGCGCAGTGATTTTGAGCGCGCAAGCTGACGCGGAGAAGGGCGTAAAGATCACAAAGAACAAAACAGTGGCGCAGCGGTTGGGTTATGAATGCCGAAAGGGTCGAACGGTGACAACACAGCCACCACGCGCGACTTTACGGGCTGTTCAGAAACAACCGGGCACGCAACAACGGCGAGCTGCTCTCGACGCATCCCGGGGAGGGACGAAGTATTGACCCTTTTCGCGGCGATCCCGTGGGCGCTGCCATGTTTGATCACGTGGTGACGCGTCCATTGCTTGCCTCAACTGCCTCCGCGTTTACAATGGATGTGTATGACGCCGGTACGGCTTAGCAAACCTCTGTTTCGGAAAATATCGTAGACGGTGATTGGGTGGGCGACACGAAGCTTTGGCCGCAGTTTCTGAGAACATGCGAAAGCGCTTTCGGAGCGTATACGCTCCCCGAGCATGCGCGCAGATATTGTTGCTGCCGTCTGACGGCGCTGGTGATATACAAAGCCACGCGCTCCCGTGTTCACCGTCAAAAAGATTGCGACTGTACATCTCGAAGTGCCGGAAACATGTACGGACAGTTGCAGCAGCGGTCCGCGAACTTGGCCCCACATATTCATTACATTCCTTAAAAGCCAGTCACTATTTTTGCAGCCAACTACTGCACACGTCTTCAATCCACACGATTCAATCCAACATGATTGGAGCACAGTGCGTTAGCGAAAACTCAGTTGCATTTCCGACAGCTGATCGCACAGAAGCAATGTAGAAGCGGTAATGGTTTCGTATTCGTGCGCAGTCGCTGAGGAGACGTATGGCGCGCCGCCGTAAGCGCCATCTCGTTTCTCTAGAACAAACTGGCCCGCGAAAAGGGTCAATTCAATATACGGTGCGGTCCAGATGGTTGTAGGTCGACATATATAGATGAGGGGGGGGCAAGGTTGTGGGCCCGCTGGTGACAGCACATCCTCGACGGGAATACCGTGCCCAATCCGAAACAAAGTGGTGCGCTAGTTTTTCTGCACACTGTATACCGCAAAGTACGCAAAACGATGTTAGTACGGGCGAAATTTTGTAACAGCCCAGGCTAAAGCTAGGCACTCGCGCTCTGTGATCAAAAGGCTTTGCTGCGGAGTGGAAAGAGGGCGGCTGGCGTATGCAATGGCGCGTTCCTGCAGCCACGCTGATGCTGGACGAAGACGGCACCGATGTCATGTCCACTGGCGTCGATGTGTACTTGAGTAGGCCAGGATGTGCAGCGAGGTCAGAAAATCGATCAGAGCGGAGAATACGGCCGACTTGTTCTTGGCTCCATGAAAAAGGCACGCCCCTCTTTAGAAGATTCTGAAGGAGACAAGCGATGTTGTCCAAATTTCGTACAAAACGTTAAAGTATACGAGCATAATCCAACGAAACTTCGAATATCTTCAGCGTAACACGGCACTCGGGTCGGTCATGGGGTTGAGATACGCCGTATACTTGCAGCGGATTTGACCATGCAGGCGGTCGAAATCGACCACCTGGTCTCTTAGACGTGCACCACCCAGAAGGAGCAACTCGAGGTGCGTCTGAAAGGTCGGGCATACGATAAACTAGTTTCCGGTTGGAGACAACGTGGCTATGCTCCACGAGCGAGTCTGACGACGTCCGAGAGCCTCGAATTCGCCCTCCGCACTCGGGAGGCGGCCACTGTCGCGAGAAACCAGGCGACCGGTCGCGCGGACGAAGTGGGTGAGTTCATTCGCCCGCGCTCGAGGGCTAATCTTCCCCACGTGGTCATGGAAAATAAATAAATAATATAAAAAGGAAGAGAGGAAGGTGAGGAGACGTGATGGTCGCTCGGGCACGCTCGGTGCCTGCGCGTCCTCTCGAATACTCCAGCGCGGCTCCATTTTCGCCCCGGCAGGACGAGAATGCGGAAACGATGGTTTTGAAAAGGCACCACTGCCGCGCCAACCGCAAAGGTGGTAGGTTAGCCCCCTCCCTCCCCCCCACCACCCTCCCCCTCCAGCACCACCCCTCTGTGGTTTCTTTCAACCCTACAACTTCTCATCCGCTGTTTCACTATACCGGCTCCTGCGCGCGATGGAAAGCGCCAGAACTCAAATGTAGCCAAGCTGCGACTGATGAACGATTGACTTGAAGTTTATTAGTCATGCAATGTGAACTAGCCCACCCTCAAGGCTTGATGACTGACAGCTCTCTATGATAGAGAGGTGTGGATTAGGGGATGCGACAGGGCGGCGTTCCGCTTGCGTAAGCAAGACGTTCGGATCCCAGCGAAATCTCGAGCAGACTCGGGGTTCTTGGGTAACGCAAA
This sequence comes from Dermacentor silvarum, assembly GCF_013339745.2. Taxonomy (NCBI): domain Eukaryota; kingdom Metazoa; phylum Arthropoda; class Arachnida; order Ixodida; family Ixodidae; genus Dermacentor; species Dermacentor silvarum. The sequence continues at coordinate 99,218,364 of NC_051159.1, forward strand.
GCCACTTACCGTGTCCCCCAATTTACAAAATTATCTAACCACGCAAATGCGTTCTGGCGTAAGAGAGACATTACCTACGTTGATGGACTACGAAACTTTTTTTTTTTATGTGTCGACATGACCATGTATTACATTACGCTCCTACAATACCGAAATAAGCTCAGTCTTACCGTGAGAGCAGGTTAAATAAGCCAGAAAAGACAAATAAAAAACGAAAAAAAGAAAAAAACGAAAGACGAGTGGCGAAGACGAGACGAAGTGAAGTCCCAGCACAAGCTTGACGAGTCGACGTGCCGCCATGGATATTTAATAACAGTCTGTTAGCGTCTAATCAATGGTTTATCGGTAAAGTGGGCTACAATGTAGTCTAAATGAGCCAAATACTGAACTTGGCAAGTTTCGAGGATTCTTATACCGCGCAATAGCAGCCCGAAACCAAGAAAGTACTTTGAAATCCGCGACGTCAAACACGGTGTACCGGCGTTGGGGGTTTCGACGCAAAATAAAAAAATAAAAAAGTTTGGTACACATTTTTTTTTCTTCTAGTAAATCAACCTCTTTCACCGAAATCAACAAAAATGGAAGTTATGAAAAAAATACTTGATCATTCTGAATTGATTTAGCGTTTCTTTTTAAGTGTCCCTTTAAAACAAAGAACGTGTGTGAGCGGATGCCATCCAAAAATAGGGTGTTCATTTGTTACGAATGCGCGGTAGATGTGTGAACAGGTTAAAAAAAAAAAGCTAACGAAAATTCGCGACAAGTGCTCTCTTAGGAGACACATTTTTACAACCAAGAACCACAGAATCGCCCTCACAGTCGAGCACGATGCAAGACTCCGGGCCCACTCCAGCCTTCGGAGCCCGCTGCACTGCCCTTGTCCGGGCAAGAACTTACATGCCTGCCAACCTGTGAGCTTTAATTAAAATGGCAAACGTCCCGCTGACGCAACACTCGAGAGGTGGAGAGGGAAAATAGCACGCGTTCTTAAAGTTTGCCCTGAGCATGCACCTTTTGCGGGACACATGCCTACGTAACTACCGACGATTTACTTTTAGACGCAGCACACAATCAGTAGCAGACTTGGAACAGCATGAGACTGACAAGCAACACGCTGTTTACGATGCCGCTGCTATGGTGCTGCCGATTTCGCCAGTTTCAGGCACTCGTCTGAATAAAGCTTGCTCGAACTGCAGGTACTCCCCTCTGGTGTCCTTTCACAATCAGAAGACACCCAATGGTATGGTCGGAGACCGCCCGACGAGCGAAACATTCGTAAAACTATACAGCACGAGCCAGGGTATCAATCTTTACGGAACATTCGGCAGAGTAGGCAGATAGGAGTATATATGCATTCGGGAGAGTAACCACGTCAACGTAGTTACCTTTATATTACGCTAGTTGCTACAGAACCAGGCAGGAGAAGAATGTGGAATTCGCGCTTCCCGCAGTCGCCTCCTCGTGAACGCCAGCGAGGCCCGTACAGTTTATTACCTCGAGCGAGCCGGCCTAGCCAGACCAGATCTTGCCTTACCACACACTCTGGTCTCGCACGACCATGCACCTCCTACGTGATCTTCCACGGCCAGCACGCTGCGACGCGACCTGACCTAGTAGCGTTCACGTGAACTATAGACGGCCAAGTAAATTCTTCACCGATAAGACGACCCCACACTTCTCGACAGCGCGACCGGCTTGGCCACGACCGTTCGTTCCCACGTCCGTCCAAAGGCGACGCGAGCACTTATCAGACAGTAGTGCACCGACCGTGCTCATCCATATGACCCTTGCATGACAGGAGATAACATGGCAGTCTGTAATTATTGCACTATCTGTAATTCGTTCCTCCATTTTGCCTTTCTCGTTCTTGGTCGGGCAACGAAGGCCGCCCGTTACGTTAAACGGCTGGATATCATACCGGAAAGTCATATACGAGATCATGCTACTATATCTGTTGAGCAGCGAAACAATACACCTCTAATCTAGAAACACCTCGCCGGAAGCACCATAGGAGCTGGCTTTTATTTATTTATTTTAAGTAACCGCGTATTTTTTCTTTCCCAAAGCACCTGGCCACACCTATTTAATCTAATCTATCTATCTATCTATCTATCTATCTATCTATCTATCTATCTATCTATCTATCTATCTATCTATCTCAAATTTCGAATCAACAAGCGCGGTGGGAATTCTCTCTCTCTCTCTCTGGTAATAACGACGTAGACAATGCCCAAGCCACATGTTTCAACGCCGGAAGTGAGAGCAAGGTCAAGTTCTTGGTCCGTTTAAATGACTTCGAGAGTTTCGCAAGGCCCGGGTGCGTCGCTTCGGCAGCGAACAATGGGAATGATGGCGCAGTCACAGCCGTTTCCGGACGGCGCTGGAGCGACAGTGCAAAGCTTCCGCGGAAGACAAATCCCTATAACCCAAGCGACGCACCGACTATACTCTGCGAAGGCCAAAATTAGAGCGCCAAGATAGTTGTCAACTATAACGTTTACAGGAACACAGAGAAAGGCTTCAGAGGAACGCTAAAGAGACACACACTAACTCTAGACTGATAAAGTGTTACTGCAAAACTTTATATTTCGTTAATTTCTCGGTAAAAGGCTATCAGAATGGAGAAAATGAATGCCATCATTCTTTCATCAATCAAGGTTACCTCGAAGTTACATAATCATCAAGGTTACATTTCTTGAATTTCGCGCCGGATCGCCAGCACCAGTACGTCAGCGTGACATCGCGAATTTTGAAGTATTCTCTCTCTCTCCCCTTTATTTGGGTCAGCGTGGCTTAGTGAAAGATCTCAATATCTGCTAAGTACATTCTTTGTGTATTTTATAACACAGTGTAACTGTAGCCAATCATTGCGATAACTAACTAGGCTCGAGTAGGCAACGCCAATATCTGCGACGTAACGAGGAGGTGCTGCGGGAATTGCAAAACTGCGTCCGGCCACCTTTCTTTTTTTTTTCTTTTTTTTTAAAGATGCGAGAGCATCTTATGCTCGGGGCTGTGTCCGTTCTGCGTCGTCCGCACCCACACTGCGCATGCGCAACTCTCCCAACTGAAACGAAACGGAAACTCGATGCGCACACCCCGCGATGTTTTCGCATCTCACCATGGTTGCCCGTAGGGTGGCTGAGATGTGATTTTTGCACTTCTTCTGGCTTAGCCAACCTCTTCTCACGATAACAGTGGCTTTGTGGTGCGTCGCGTAGTAGGGCAATTTAGTGAAACAGCTCAAACTTATTTACTGATACAGCTAAAATACATTTATTTTTATACGGTGTCCTTTTAAAATATTGACTGTACTCAGCCTCGCTCGCTCGTTGGACTGCTGCGCGCCATTTCTTCACGCACCGTGCAGAGCTTGGAAACGAAAAAAAATTCCAAATAAATACCTAGGCTGCACAGTGTCCCCCCCCCCTCCTCCCCCCCCCCCCTTTCAAAAAAAGAAAGAAAGAAAAATTCGCGGGAAATTATCTCCGAAGCCAATATTAACAGGCATGGCCAAGTTTTAAAAAGTTACTTCGCAAAGGTTGTGTTCGAACCGTTCAACATCGATGAAGAGGAGTGCCGTCTGCATTTTTTTTTTTTTTTTTTTTTTTTTTTGCTGTGCTTTTGTTCACAAACACGCCGTGCACTTACCGGGCGCACAAAATCAGAAAACGCTGCTTGCGCCGCACGTAGACCAGGCGAGTACAAGCGCACATATATAAATGATAAAACAAAATAAAAGTATGCCGAACACGCGACACTTCCTTCTATAACACGCATCGCAACTTAGTGACGAGTTCGCTCCTGCGACGTTCCGCGCGCGCCTCTCGAAGTGCGCGAAAAATGAAACTACGCCGCACGAAGGAAGTTTCTAACGATATGTGCATCTTCCTTCCAGCGACGAGTTCTCCGATGTTCCTAAACGACGGCAGTATCTGTACAACGGAAACTTCCAACGACGAGTGTCCAACCACCCTCTTTCTGTATCTCCGAGTCAGAGACATGTCATACTCTCTTTCACTCACTCACTCACACACACACACACACACACACACACACACACACACACACACACACATCGAAATGACGTTGATTCTTACGCCCTATCCAAAATGCAGTTAATTGCGGATGACTGAGATAACCTGTACTCGGTCAGTTAGGTCCCAGCGGCGAAACGGACTTGGAACTCGTGAAGACTATGAGCGCGCACACTTCCCACGCAGCTTTATTTATTTTTTCTAAATTAAACTACCTCAACGCATCATGATTCGCGAGTGCGTTCCCTTAACGAGTCCCGATTTATTAATATTTTAAAATCTAATCCTCCTCGACTAACCTGCGACGCGAGGCCCCACAGTTTTCAGAACACGCCTGCCACCTGGCGCTCCAAAGAAGAGACGCGCACGAACAACCGGGGAAAAGAATAGGAGGAGGAAAAATACTAATGAAAAAACAGTACGCGAGTTTCGAGCGGGTCTGCGACGACCGAAAGTAATTACCAACATCCCGTAATTAACGACTCAGTTGATCGTTCAAGCAGCGAGGATTTAATTATTAACCTTTCGCAACCGACGCACTGCAGCTATGTATACCGGACGCGCGAGAGGCCACGGGCACGCGATCAGTCCAGAAACGTGCGTTAACTAGTTTTCGTTTTCTTTATTATCTAACTACAGGGGAGAAAAAGAAAGAGAGAGCTATAGAACATCTGCGTTCCGCTCCTGTAGTCGTTCGAACGCACCACTCCGTTCCCGCGAACAAACTTAACGAACTTGGGCTCAACGGAATGCGTTTCCGTTGTTTGCGCTGCGATCATGCCTACCATCACGTTGGGCGTGCAGCGCACGACATCTTGTATAAACAGTAGCCCAGGAGTCAACGTAAACTCGCGAATTAAAGTGCCGCACAGCTGGCGCGAAAGAGCGAAATTATGTTATCTTATAAGGTACTAGCACGCGACGCGCGACAAGAAACGTAACAGCAATGCAGCCCGACAGGCGGGTAACAGTGATAATCGGGTGAAAAAAAAAAAAAAAAAAACGGTTACCGTCACAAAAAAAAAAAAAAAAGCAAAACGGTGTACGCGTGATGATACGATGCACTGACGTCATCGTGGACGCCATGCTTGAGCACTAGCACGGTGAAAAGCTGCGTCCGTGATGTCACGTGCATGCTTTCTGGCTAACGGAGTACACATAAATTTAAACGCAGTCTTAAGAGACACAAGACATCAGTAGCGCGATATATAGCGTCGCGACTACGAGGGTACGACAAAGACGACGATGATGCCGAAACAAAATGTGTAACTTAAGTTATCTGTTCAGAAAAATGAAAACAAAAAGTGAAGCAATTTCTACTGCAAATAGACTTTTTTTTTTTTTTGCGCAGTTATTTCTGGTAGCGTTCCTGTCCCCTGTCAGGAAAAGGGGGGACTTTCGTCCTCAACTTATTTAGCGAAAATTACATCCGAATCCCCCCCCCCCCTCCCCCTCCGCACCAGCTGCATGGCGGTGACATCGAAGAGCACACGAAATAATTTGATGAGAGAAATGTCATCTAAAGGCGCAAGTAACCTTGCGAAACGGCAACCTATAAACGAAACAGTTCACCAGACGTTCGGCTTTCCCCAGCACACAGTGGGACGTCACAGAACTAACATAATCGCCGGCGTGTCAGCTTTATTGCGTCTATATCGTTCGAGCCTTGCCTCTATTATTCAACTGTTAATATTATTTTTACATTCGCACTGTTTCTATCTCATTTTGACCAGGCAAGCAAGAAGGCCTTGTGGCCCTTACCCCCACCAAGCCCACTGTATAATTTTTGATACGCTGATTTTGGCACCTAAAACTCCGATTTAGGCACTCGAAACCCTATGCAGGGCCCATACAAGCGTTTTTGATATACCGGAGGGAGTTCTCAGTTGTGCATAGTTCAGCAAATCAATTACTAAGTAATTAATTACCGTACTAATTAATGTGTAGACAATTATTGTTTCATTGTTTTCTTTGTACCAATATACCCCCTATAGCCGCAAATAAATGTGAATAAGCTGTTTTAATTTTCCTTCATGTAGAATAGCATTCGGGCTTTGTGGGGTTAAACCTGCAATTACCAACCAGTGCGTTTCTTTCTTTTATTATTTTTCTATCCAATATGTCTTATGTTTGCGCACTGAACAACAGTAACAAAAATGCTTATCTAACGAGAAAGCGGACCTCAAGCGGTTCCTCCTTGCTTCCTCCGGCGATAGTTTTAGCAACAGCCGTGACGCAAGAACCACTCGTGTTACGTCATCAGCCGACGGACAGTGGGAATCTCATCGCGATTTGTCAGGGTATACTTTGTGCTGTATAGGTGCCGAAAAACTGACCCCCCCCCCCCCCCCCATTCGCTTTTTTTTTCTTTTTTCAGCTGGTGCACAGAAATAAAACGAAGCGCGCCCCTGAGAAAAAAAAAAAGTAAGGGGGGGGGGGGGGGGGGCGTCATGCCATCAGCGTACCGAAAAGGTCACGTGCTGCTCTGGCTTGAGTATACCTGCGTCATCACTGCGCATGACACACAATGCGAGTGCGGCATATATTTATCCATTCTGGTTGATATTAACCAACAGGGCGTTTCGGCAACACTTATCTCCAGTTATTAATAAATGCGAAAACTAATTCGAAAACGGAAGTGACAAAATCAGCTTTGAAGTCTCCACCATGCAAACGTTAATTCACACAAGCATAAATACTTCGGCGAAGCAATTTTCGCCTACAATATACAGTTTTATTCAACCTCGGTTGATTCGACTTTTGCTTAATCTGAGCGCACTTATCTGAAAAGTCCCGGCAAGAAACCAGACATTGCTACGGAAGGAAAATTCATTCAACAAAGTCGAAACCTGAGCCGGTTCGTAGAGGTGAAAAAAAAAAATGTCACAGTTTCGCCCTAAGGGCGAAGCAATGAATGCGATAGCAACACAGCAATGTCATACGAAGTAAGGTGAGCGGCTTTGGTAGCAATATGAATTGTAGTAAACATGAGCTGATTAAGTAAGCAGGTGTGCTGCGGCGTAAGTAGACCGACATGAAGAGAGACTCGATGACCACGAGAAGGCGCGTGTGAAACGGTGGTGTTGATGAGAAGCGCTTCCCGTGGGCAGCGCGTGCGAAGGGACACACCTGTAGCGCTGCACTGCCGATCCGGTCAGCATTGCATGTGTAGCGTGCGTTGGAAAATGTGGCCCGACTATTACGAACTGAATGAATAAGCGTGGTGTGAGCGCGCACAAACACGAAGAGATCCCACTGAATGACAGCAGACAACGACTGTCAAAACGCTGGCAGCAAGCATACGCCGCCGCGGGCGAAGGTACGTGCGGTTTATCGCTTCAACGGAAACTGAGCACGGCGCATAAAGGTCAGAGCCGTGTGGAGATAAGAGACAGGTGCGAGCGAGCGACGAGCGCGGTTGTTGGCAGAGAAGTGCGCCCCCCCCCCCCCCCCCCTTGCTCCCTCCGGCGCTGACTTCCTGCTTCCTTGCTTGCGCGTGGGAGATTGAGTGCGTTCGCTCTCCGTGATAGCGCGCGTCCCCGCACGCTTCCGCTCGGGCATACGGCGCGCGGCGAAGATTTTATCTATAGGGAACCTCACGGCGACGGCGACGGCGACGCCGACGGCAGAAATCCGGTTGAAGTGTCCATATAATTGCTATCGCAATAAAAAAAAGCTAGAAACACAACGTACGTTTAATCCGAACGCAAAAACCATGTCGCTTCGCCCCCTCATGCACGTAGGTTACTAAAATCTTAAAACCCAAGAAATTCAGCAGACGGCGTCTTTTTTGAGGATTTTGTCAGCGCCGACGGCAGTGTTGAGGTTTGTGGACCACTCGCCGACGACGACATTGTCAGCAACGTGACAGTTCAACGCTGAGATAGAGAGAGAGACGTTTATAAATTTTTTTTTTTAGAAAATGTGCATGTATTAAAAGGCAACCCCAGTGGTTTTTCCGGTGAGGTGCTTAGATTAGGTTAATTGTTTCGCTCCTTATAAGGTATATCAGCAAGCTGTCATATATATAGCTTTGCGATGTATAGGGGTCCCTCTTGGAAGGATCCAGTCGTTTAGTGCGGTTAAACATGTCGGTGCTCTTCGCCGCGTGCTGGTTGCTGAAGAGGAAGAAGCCAAATGGCATTGCAAACTATAATTACAGCAGCAACAAAAAAAAAGAAAGATTTGAATTCGTTCATTCAGCAGCAATTCCTTCATTCGACCTTTCGGATAATTCGACCAAATCCTGCGGTCCCGCAAGGGTCTAATTATGGGGAGTCGGCTGTATAAGAAACGACCGGAGCGTGCTTCACCACACAAGGACTCCCAATAAGGAGAAGCTTGCTTTCAAGGGGGGCTACTACGTATGTGCAGACACCATCGAAACCTTGCCGAGTTTCGCACAGAGGTTATCGCGTGCGCAGAGGAAGTTGTAAAGTAACGACAAAAAAGACATGCAGCTCAAAACAAAGGAAACATTCGATGTATTCGAGATGTGCGAGATTGACATCGAGGATAAGAGATTTCCTAATGTAGCAGGATGGGATTGCAGTAACCGTTTTACTTAGCAAATGAGCCACACTAGAAGAATCAGCGAGCAAAGTAGTTCTTTGAAGACTGCCGCGAAGACCATCTCACCCGGCATTCTGGTGACGCCGGTACGTTAGCAAAAACGGAGGCAGCAAACAGTATAGGAGGGTATTCAGTTGCTTCATTCCAGTTTCCTCGTCTAAACTTAACAGATACATTGTACTACAATGTACGGCCATGAAAACAGCATACAAATATCCGATTTTTAGAAATTGTGAACCACCTGTAGAGCAGTCTGAAGCAAAGTGCGTTCAATATACCGCGAATTCCCGAGTTATGTTTTTCTTCGATATAGACGATCTTCACCGCTGATCTTCGCGTATCACAACGCAGCCACTTGGTAAATTTGCTCGGCTTACAACAAATTCCCAGTGATCTGTGCTCGTTCGCGATCTCTCATATTCGTAACCGCACAACACAGCCGCCCCCACAAAGAAAGCTCTTGTTCCGACACGCATGGTTCAACACACTCGATAACCACTCGGCACAACAGCCGGTACAATAGCTATACGAGCCGCGGTTACACTTCCGCCAATGTATCTATATAACGTCTTCCCAACAAACAGGATGCGAAACTGTTCTATAGTCTCGAGAAAAATGCAATCCGCAAACGAACCCGCAGCTACGCCCAGACGATTCCGCAAAATAAACGCTGGCCGCTCAACGAAACGAATGTGCGCCGCTGCCTAGCTGTTCCACAAAGTACGCTCACTGCCCCCCCCCCCCCCCCTCCCCTCGCGATTTCCGAAGGACTCTCGATCCCCCGCAGCTTCCAAGTCGAAAGCAAGAAGAGCACGACCGCCGGTCGCTGCTGGCGAGGTAATTAGACCTGCCCGACGAAGCGTATCTCCGGCGTATATGCATATATGATCGGAGAGCATAATAACGCTCCGTCCCCAATTCAACGCGTCGCCAACAAACGCGGCACTGCGCGAGGAGGTCTACGAACGAAATGAGGGCGGAGATCGGGGCGCCCACAAAGCGCGGTGCGCGCATTGACTCACAGCCCGCAGCATGCGTAAGATCAATTAGCGGAACGACGGATTTCGCGGCTAGCGGGGCTTGCCGATTGTTCGCCGAATAACCACTCGCGCGAAATTCACCAAAGCGCAACTGCGACCGGCAAAGTGTAAGCGGACTGACATCACAATCATACCCCGCACGTACATTTATTCGTTGTTATAGTTTCCGCGAAATGTTCCGATCGCAGAATATGAAACGTTCATCTGTTATGCCTGCCAACCAATAAGCTTTAAGCTTCCGTATAAACAAATCCCTAGGACACTACAACGGAAAGGTGGATATAGATCAGCACGCTCAGGTGTGCCCTGAGCACATACCTTTCGCAGGACACACACGCACTTTATTAACGATGGTTTACCACTAGACGGAGCTCACAAGCAGTAGCTAAGTTGGAACAGCACGAACTGACAACAAACACAGTTTTTTTTTAGATCGCAGCCACTTTACTATTGACGATTTCGCCTGTTTCAGGCGAAATCGCCAGCAGCAGGTACCACTCGGTGTCCTTTCACAATCGCAAGACGTCCAAGGTCGGAGACTGACGAGCGAACCTTTCTCGTTAACAAAACTCATTTTTGTGCACTTTACGAAACGTTCGTAAGATCGCAGAACGAGCCCGAATTCGTAAGCTTTACGGAAAATTCACGAGAGTTGGCAGATACGCTGGATATCTCAGCTGCTACGCTCCCATTCACAATTCGTTTGCAGCACTGTAAAAGCCGCAGGATTCCTCAGCCGGAAGGCCGAATGCTCCTTTAGATGTGTTCCTGCCGCGTCGTCTGCTCAGCGGCTGCTGAATTCGCGGTATAATACGTGTGCACGCAAAGGTACTGATATGTCACGCATCGCTGCAATGTATCACGCAACAAGCAACAAAAAGAAGGGGAAAAAAAACGAATCCCGCCATTAATCATAGTTACGACCGGAACTACATTCCGCTGCGGAATGATACTGCCTGCGTACGCCTCGTACTTTCGGCAGAGCTACAAGGTGTATATGGAGTATACGTGCAATGCAGCGACGAAAGCTATGGGCTGCTGCAGCCAACCAGGACAGGGACCAGAAGCTAGGCTGCTACACTACTGTCCGTCGCCGATCGCCCTTGGCGCGATGCCGAGGAACGGAACCTTCGCGGAAGGATTACTAGCGGACAATCGACGAGCCCTCTTCCCTCTTCTGGAACACACAGCCGGTTCTAGTTGCTGCTGTTTGGCTGAGACGAGGCCTAGCCTTCACTGCAATGCACAGAATTGGTGTACGTCACGGGCCTGTACGTGTGCGAGTTGTGGTCGACGAAACCGAAACTATAGTCTCCCCCCCCCCCCTTTTTTTTTTTCGTGTGACGTAACGAACGCAGCTTCTCGTAGTATTAGTACCCATACGTGGCGGCCACAATAACGTCAGTGCATTTATCGTTATTAGTACACCATTTTGCTTTTCTAACATCTAACAAAGTGTTTTCACCACATCATCACTTTGATCGGTTTGTCGCTTGGTGCAAGTCGTGCTTTCGTAGTCACGTTTCTTGCTTACGCAGCCTTTCTACGACGTGGCGGCCATGATAACGTTAATGAAAACTATACATATCGTGAGGATTTAGCTTCTGATCGGTGGAAGGCGTTCGGCTTGCGGCGGCGCGCACGCCAGGTAACTGGCGTCGCGCACCCACCAACGCGCAACAAAGAGAATCGCCGTCTACGAGCGCTGGGTGCAGTACCATTCGCCGTAATTGAGGTGTAGTAATTAAGGCACGCCGCTTTCCGTCCGCTCCCAGCGCTACTACCCGTCACGGCTGTGCCTCACATTCGCAGGATGGATGGATGGATGATGGATGGATGGATGGATGAGGCTGAACCCTTTAAATCGGGTGGTGGCATACGCCACCTAGCCATGACTATTAACATATTTTGTACTTTGTGGTGGGTGAAATTTCACCCCTGCCTTGATTTTATCCACCAATCAGATAACTTCCGTTTGGTTATTTCTACTCGCTTAAAGTCTATTTTGCCTTCGCTGTCCCTAAACCCCAATGCTTTGAAAAAATCAGCCCCGTTGCTTTGCACTGTAGGGTTAAGCCCTTTACAGAAAAGTATGAGGTGTTCAGCCGTTTCCTCTTCTCCACACGCACAGCACAACGTGTTGGTACTTGAGTCGGTACATCTTAGTCCGCAATACTCCCGTCCTGGCTTCAAGCAACAAAGAGCTTCCCCTAGAATTATCATAGATATTTTCTTCAGAATTTCTTGCTTGAAAGTTCTGTATGTTCCCGATGCTGATTTCGTATGCATCCCAGTTTTCCACAGACCCCTCTCTGTTTCTTAAACCTTTTTCTTAACCGCTGTTTCCTGGTTTGCACCCCTCCTGCAGTCCAAATATTTGATTGAAAATTTTCTGGTTGCAGCCCGGTTGCAAGCAACGCCACCTAGAGGAATTGCAGGTCGGCCATACGGCCGCTGCTATCTTCCCGACTACCGGTTGAAGAGCAACGAGGCGCCTTAAAAACGCAATGACGTGGCCTGCGCGCGGGAACGAAGAGATAGATTGTGAAGCGGAAGAGGGAATGGTATATTTCCTCTCCTCTCAGTGTAACGGCGGTAAACTACGTTCCGCGGGAGAACGCGTGCTCGCACGCGACGCACTAGTGAGAAAGGGGCAACACCGCAGAGCCGAGCCAAGTAAGGACGAGGTGCTGGGAGATGATGATAAGTGGTTCTTGAGGGAAAGGGAAAGGTTGGCGCTATCTTCTGCAGCCCTTGAGGGAGCACGGCTCAGCGCCAACGGGGAGGGGTAAGTGGGAGCGAAAGAAGGGATAACTGGGAGAGACGCAAGCCAATGAACGAGGGAATAGCATGGCACGCACCAGTCCCAATACTTAGACGAAGAGCTCTGCTGCCCCTGCCGTCGACAAACTCGCGCAAACCGCGACGCTCGCGTAGCAGAAGACGGAAGCGCGCCAGTTGCAGAGTGAAGTGGACGGAGGAGAGACGACGACGACAAAAGGCGTCGCTCTCTCTCTCTCTCTTCTGCCGCGCAGTATTGATTAAAGGCGGCCGCCATTTCCTTATTCCGGTGTGAGCGGGCCGAACGCTGCCATTCGCCGCTGCGCGGAATACATTAGGGCTGCTTCTGCTGCTGCCCATCGTCGAGGCAGGCACGCGCTCGGCCGCCGCAGGACCGAGCGCGCAGGCCAGGAAAAGGAAAAACAAACAATTACAGGAAGAAGCAACAGCGGCAAAACGCCAGAGCGCTTTACAACGTGCACCCCCTCGCAGTTTGATTAGATCTTGGCAGCGTGTGAAGCCAGAGGTATAGTGGGGCGGTGAGGGGGAAGCGGGCGTTTCTGGCTACATTTCTGATACATTTTAAAGCAGATGGCCATTTCAATGTTATCCCCCCTCCCCCCCCCCCTTTTTTTTTAATTGCGCAACCCGCCGAGCAAGCAACAACAACCGGCGCGCGCGATTCGCTCAGCCTAGTACTACGCATGCGCTGTCACAGGTTCACAGGCCGTAGTACGCTTACTGCCAAGCGCTGGCGATCAGACAAGAACGAACAGACCGCCCGCACAGACGCGGCTATCAGGGGTATTCCAAATAATAATAAAAAAATCTATAATAAAAAGAAAGAAAAAGTCAGTGCCAGAAATGTTCGCCTGCATGAACCATGTTTCGCTGGGCAACGATCGCTCACCGGGCCTGCGTTTTATCGAAAGCACAGATTAGGTTGCACTGTCGAAGCAAATGGCATTGCGGGGCCCGTGAAGCTTATACCACACACAGTGAATTCATTCACGAGATACCAAAATGAGGTTCGTATCAGATGGACGAGAAACGACCTGAATAACCACTGTGACAAGCGTGGCAAGCAAAAACATAAGGTTTAGCACATTGGCACGTATATAATATACCTCCACGGCTTTAGTTTCGTATATTCATAACAGACCCGCCTCAAAACAGATTACCTCGTGTGAGCCAGCACGGACAAAACGATCACTTATGGTAGATGAGAACAAATAGCGGCAACCTTGAGTTGGGAATATGTTTCCAGCACTCGATAAACAGAGCTCACAGGGCGAACAAGGCTCAATGCATATAATGCTATGACAAAGTGCTACCACCATTAGGGCATCGGTTCATGCAGGACACGTACTACTTTTCGCCTGAGTGCCGCGTAAGTACTTACGTCACGGCATCTAAAATAGTACAATATATGACGCTATTCGACACATGCAAAACAGTTTTCCTCGCCCCTTACGAAACGTGGCGCCAAGTGAGGACCTATTTCAAGGCTGAAAGTTCAACTGATGACCAATCAATCGATCAGTATAGTGCACATTGCTTCTCCAGGACAAATTCACCTAGCTTGACAAATTGACGTAGAGACCGCCCGCAAAAGTGCATCTCTGACGTGTTTTCCTGTTTTCCGTTGCTGCTTCAAACGCGCGATTTAAAAGCGCAGTAATAACACCAGGCACGCTCTTCGACAATCATTCAGGCAAAGCGGTATTTCGAACACCGATCTCTGCCAACCTCTCCCCCGCCTGCGGCCTGGCTGGTCATAAAGCAAAAATCTAAAACTTCACACCAGCGAAAAATGCGCGGAACCGCAACTCAATCTACCACGCGCTCACCGCTACAACAGGTCACAACACGATCATTTCATAAACGTGCAGTACGCAACCAACCAAACAAACACACATGCGCCCAGGAAAACTAGCGCGGGCTACAAGATCACGCCCTTCTTGTCCCAGTTTTAGCGTTGCTCGGGGACATCAATGAACACGGTGACCCGCGAACGCAAGCAAACAGAACGCGGTACGCACGGCTGTGTTTCCAAGCTCCTTCCTCGCCGTAATAATGAGGTCAGGAAAGAATGTCGAATAAAGAACGTTATCGTGGGCCGGCGGCTTGGGTTGCGTCAGAGCCGAGCAAGTAGTTTCCGCTGCTGCGCGTCTTTGTTTACGCGCAGGCGAACACTCGCCGGTGGGCTCGCGAAACCACGTTTGCGAGTATGTGCGCGCAACTGCGACAGCACAATTTCGCTGCTAATAATCACTGAAACGCGCCGCTGCTGCAGATGTGCGGGCGAACTCGGCACGCTAGAATCGACGCTGGACCCGCGCAAGCATTATACACGATGCCGGAGCTGTCGCAATACCAGTTTTCTCTTTTTTACTCGCAGCCAGCGGAGGGGACGCGCACTGGAATCGGGCAAACAAGATCAAACCAGGGGGGGAAGGGGGGCGCCGCGGAAAGAGACGCCGCGGCGGTGCGATGGCCGTTGCCTCACCGCCGCACGCGAAAACTTCCCGATATCGAGAGCGCGCGCGCGCTTCCGAACACCGGGCCGCGAGTCCGAGTGCGCGGCGACGACCGCGTCACCTGCTCGAACGTAAACACGGTTGTGTGCATTCCGATCGCTGCGCTGCTGCTGCCCAGCGCCTGTCAACGGTGAGAATGGCCAGCGTGCGAGCGCCCAAGAAGAACCCGCGTCACCACCTCATAAAGATCGCGCCTGTTTGCGCGAATGCGATCGGCCGCACCGGACCACCTGACGTCGCGAAAACGGAAAGCCCGCCACGGGCGATTCGGCACATACGCTGCCATGACGGCAATCGCCGCAATCTTGGCCGAACACGCAAGCAACGCCAAGCCCCTGATCCTCCGTACCAGCCAACCCCCCTCTTTCCGCACCCCCTTGGTCCGCTCATCGGCGCAGGCAACACACAAGGGAGGGCGCGAAAAATACAAAACGTCAAGCGCGCTTACCTTTGTCGCAGGAACTCGACGACGCTACCGTTAGCAGACAACACAGCAACGTGATTCTCGACGCCATAAATCCATCAACTGCAGATACTCCATAGAATCACCCACACAATTAAATCCCGCGACCCGACCTGATCCACACGCGCGCATACGAATACACACGCACACACGCGCACACAGCGAGTCGTGCGGCCGCTCTTCCACAAGGGCTGTTCCTTTCGCAACGCTCACTCCCCGCGCATTCGACGTCCTCGCCACCGTTGTTTGAGTTCTCGTTTACCACGCGAATGTTTCGTACTTTTTCTACAGATAATGGGTCAAATAGTTCACAGTAGTTTATATTACTGTCCTTTAAAGCGATAGTTAAACATTTTATAAAGGCTTGTGCGGAATTCAGAGGGGTTGGCAACACCAGGCGCAAAAGCCCGGAAAGC
Organism: Dermacentor silvarum; assembly: GCF_013339745.2. Lineage (NCBI taxonomy): Eukaryota > Metazoa > Arthropoda > Arachnida > Ixodida > Ixodidae > Dermacentor > Dermacentor silvarum. The sequence continues at coordinate 99,234,213 of NC_051159.1, forward strand.
AGAACGAAGATCTGAGGGGAGCAGAGAACAGCTGCAATTCAATAGTGGTTTTGTACAGCGTGTGAGCAGCGTACTTTTGGATTTCATTTAAGCGATACGAGTTCTAGATGCCCTCGTACAAACTACAAACAATAAGTGCGCATCCCAAGAAATCGGGTCGAATCTTACGGATGCGGAACACGCATCGCCTTCACAGCGTGCGGTCCCATTTAACGCATCGTTATTTGACAAAAGGATCACGCACGCTGAAGACACGCATTAGGTCCTTCTGCCACGAATTTCTTTCATATGCATTCTACCAACTTTATTGATTTACCAACTCTTCCTACATCTTATTTACTGTGGGAATTGTCCATGTGTTGGACCAAGAGGGGAGGGAAATGCAAACACGAAAACTGCAAAACAGGATGCATGTCCAGCTGCCTAACTTTATGCAAGCGCGCTAATTATTCTCAAACTTTTTACAATGTTGAGTTCACATCATCGGTCTCGCTTTGCTTCCGTTTGAGTCCACCAGAATGCGGAAAAATAAAACGTAACAGCTTTATTTCGATATCGAACACCAAAGCCGTTGTGCAGACGACGAACGCAGCCGTGTGATGCCATCTTTGGTCGTAAATGTGACACGCGCTGCAACGACCGGCGCTGTAAATGCTCAAACTACTTTATCGTTTCCATACGCTCACTAATTTTTATAACACGCAAACTCAATGTATATTTATTATTAAATAAACAAAAACTTTCAGCGTTATTATTATAAAGTTGTTTTTTGAATTATTTGTCGCAAGCAATCCAGTAGCCGATCCGTAAAGGCTCTTTTCATTGAGGTTTTGTACGTGCCGACGTCTCTTTTGTCGTCGTTGGCGGCTCCGTTACAACAAGGTAGGTACACATTATACTAATGTGTTGTATAGATTCGATGTAGTTAAGGTCATGGTCATTGTAGTTAGCTAAAAAACTGTTTGTGATCATTTTCTCAGCCGGAGGCGGCGTTCTTGCCTATGCCTAAACGGCTCGCCGGCCGGCGATGGCGGTAGCCGTTCAATGGAGTATTGCGTGATTTCTCATTCTCTCATAAATGCGCGTGCGTGTAGCGCAGATTATATATCTTACGCTGAAGCGCTGAAGTTGCATAGCTCGGCGTTTCTTTAAAGTTATCTAGCCTCTTGGATAGCTAAACGCACGCGTATAAATATTGAGGGCTTGCGCGTGCGGAAGCTTTCGTGCGTGGTTTTGTCGCTACGGGCGTAGGGAGATTAGAAACGTGCACGCATGGAAGTCGTCGTATCGCGTACTCACGCTCGATGTCCTTTGGAGCTTATCATATCCGATCACCGTATCTCAAAGCCGTGGTGCATGTAGAGTGGGCCAAACTTTTGAAGGATTGCCTGACCACAGTCTGAGCGAAGCTTTACTTCAATGTTTTTAGTAACTTGGTTAATAAATTTTGTTCAAAGGTGGGCGTGGTGTTTCGCACCGGGCAGACGTCTTAAGAAAGTTGTCGGCATGTATTCATGCCTAATCTGATCTGTGATCTGTTCTGGAATACTAGTTAAAGTTGTTGTGTGCCTTGCTTGCGCTTTAATGTTCCAGGTTCATCAAAATGAGAGGTGGAATGAGAGGAAGGGGGCGCCCTGGTCGCCCAGGAGGGATGTTTAAACCAAAAGTGTTTGTTCCACACCTGCCCTTTGACTTCTACGTGGTAAGCAGCCGACTTGAAAAGTCACCTTAGTGCTTCCTTGTGCAATCGTGTGCCGAAAGCTCTTATTACTATGCACAGCCAAATACTTTAGTCAGATGAAAATGGCGTCAAAGGCTGAAGTTTTCTGTGATCCTAGTACTGTGGACAGTTCTTGCTTTCATCCAAGAGGAAGAGTGCTGGCCAATAAGACAAATACTTACCTGTTTACTGCACTCTTTGGGTTTTGGTTGACAAGATTACGTGATGCCAAAGATGTCCATGGCTTTTGCTGCTTGTGAGTGGCCCCGACATTATATCTGTGGGGTCACGCACGGGGAGAAGCAACACACGCAACCCTTCCTTCACATTTGCAACAGCAGAACTGTGCATGCAATCAGGAAACTTGTGTATTTCTTCCTCAGCGTAATTAGAACTTATAATATCCCAGGGCAGTAATTAGGTAGGGGTTGATATCTCAATTTTGCCCTCGGAACAGCCTCGGCAGTTTCCAAAAGACTGCAGTTGAAAGAGGAAAATTAGGGCCTTTATCTGCAACTTTTAATATCATATTCTTTTTCCATCCAGAAGACACCAAAAGGTTTAGCCTGGTTTTGTGTCCTTTTAACGCCATTGTATATGTGTGCATCTTTAAAAACATGTTCTCCATTCCACTTTCTTCTCTTGCAGTGTGAGCAGCAGTTTCAGAGGGTCAAGCCTGCAGCTGATGATACTACCCTAACTCAGGTGAAGCATCTCCCTCTTTATGGGTCACATTTACGGCACGTTTATGCACCATAACTGAGCCTTTACACGCATTACTCTTGCAGGCCCTTCTGAAGAAAAACCAGGACCTGACTCCTACATCTGCAGAGCAAACCTCAATTCTGAATCTCATGAACAAGATTCAGTCTGTGCTTGACAATCTGATAGTTTCTCCAAAAACTCTTGATGCCTGTGTAAGTTTGCATCATCATCTTGCGATTAAGACATAGGTGGGACCACTCAAAATGGCTTTCAACTTGCAACTATTGTGTGGCTTCATGTGGGTGCTAGTAGCACAGTAGTATAGTGCGTTTGAGAACATCACTGGACTGTTAATTTGCGTCTTTTTACAGGTCTTTGAAGTATGACTTTTCTCTCTTGTACTTGCTTAGTTTTGTTGAACTGCAGTACTGTATCCAAAATGCCATCTTTCTCTCCGTGTTGTACCTACTAGAGATCCTATTTCTTTTGAATTTGTTGTGCCATCATTTAGATCTGTGTTTTACCAACCTGTGGCTCATTTGCTTTTTTTTTTTTTGCTGCCCCTCTCTGCTTTGGATTGCCAATTTGAGTTTTAGAGTAAATGAATAAACACTGTTTTCTTTTCTTTAAGACTGTACAGAATTTTAAGAAATCGCCTGTGGCAGATAGCACAACTCTAGTTATTGAGCTGCATTACTCAAAGAGACTGGTCTAACTTGCACAAAAAATCAAAATTGGAAATGCTCAGGATGACACCAGTTCCAAGATATTCACCTCGGTTTCCTCTCTTCTCGTTCATTCCCAAAGTGTGCGACAAAATACATTGGCGTTCCAGTTATTTTTGTGCCTCAGTACATTAAGCACTGTTTATAATTTTTTTTTAGTGAAACAACAGTGTGTCCTTACTGCTAGTTTCACAGCTCATATCTTGAAACCGGTGCCATCCTCAGAATTCATTCGTTGTAAATGTGACGCAAACTCTCTGGCTTCAATTTGCAATATATGCCATAAAGCAATTAGTTTAAAGGAATTTAATTGGTAGAAATTTCGTTGTTAATTAATTGTACATTTTGACTCATTATGAAAGCAAAGTCCACGTCGTCAAGCAATGCAGTTCAAGGATTAAAGTTGTGCTATTTCTGCCACAGGCATTATTTAAAAATTGTGTATAGTCTTTTAAAAGCGCTTCATATGTTTTAGCCATGTGAGCTGAAAGCTTTAAGACTGGTATGAGTGTACTAAGCTCAGGATCGCTACGTACTGGAATGATCCAAAGAAAATGCAGCAAGATAATTGGTATAATTAGAGTATATTTCAGCATACCGTTAGCATTACTGCTTCTCAACTGCGCATGCACTGTAAACTGTGCCCATCCACAGTCGGTGGCAGGCAATATCTGTATTCATAGAGTGGTAATCTGATAGTTATCACACACCTTACCTAGTTTGTGTTATCTGTATGTCACATCATTTACTCTGCATTTCTTAACTCTTTGTTTTGTAATTTATTCTGTGTTCACTTGTGTGGTCCCTTTAAGGAGAATAACAGTATTGCAAACAAATAAATTACAGGCGCAGACGTTTTTTGGAAGCATTGTTGCTTTTCACTCGTGAAGCACCCGCCGTGGTTGCTCAGTGGCTATGGTGTTGGGCTGCTGAGCACGAGGTCGCGGGATCGAATCCCGGCCACGGCGGCCGCATTTCGATGGGGGCGAAATGCGAAAACACCCGTGTACTTAGATTTAGGTGCACGTTAAAGAACCCCAGGTGGTCTAAATTTCCGGAGTCCCCCACTACGGCGTGCCTCATAATCAGAACTGGTTTTGGCACGTAAAACCCCATAATTTTTTTTTCACTCGTGAAGCGACTTTCACAACCTTTGAACTATTTTCCAGCAAGTTGAAGAAGTTCGCCAAGTGGGCTCTTTCAAGAAGGGCACCATGATGATAGGCAACAACGTCGCAGACATTGTCGTCATTCTGAAGACACTTCCTACAGGTATTTTTCTTCAGCGTTGGCTCCTACCTGTTATGCACCGACTCTTTACTGAGCAGGCATTGTTATTAGGTTGCGCATAATTTGGCGAAGGTACAGTATTTGTCATAAAAAATGAAGCCTTCAACAACTCTCATAGCCCATCTGTTGGTTTTCAATGGTAACTCTTTTTTTTTTAATGATTATGGTACAAAGCCTCTTGTTTCTGATGTGCGCTATAAATATTAAAGCGCATTGGCTTATAAAACGTCCATGTAACAACATGCTAAATAATGTGCAACTTCAGGCAGGAAGCAGGCCACAAGTTACACCGCGCAAAATTTGAGGTGCCGGTCATGCTGTATCACAAACTACCAATGAGTGCGGCATTGTCAGGCCTGCATAGCTGTGACAGACCACTGTACTTGGATGTCGGCACCTTCAATGTAGCAACAGCCACTCTTCCCAAACCGAAGTGTGCACCCAGCATTTGGCATCTTTAATTTCTTACTTGTTTGCTTGTGCATTTCGCAGGTGAAGCGGTCCAAGCTTTGGCAAACAAAGTCCAGGAAGAAGTGAAAAGTGCGGATCCCAGCTTAAGTAAGAAGTTGTTTCCTGTCATGTTTAATATTTGCGCCTCGCCACAACCAAGCTCATCATGTCCTCCTTTGTTTTCTAGAAGACACTCTTGACTTCCCACTTGCAAAGCCTTGTTTCGTTTATTTCATTATTTTTTCTACACTTACGTGGCTTGTGGCAGTGAGTGACGAGACCTCACAATTTTTTTATTTTCTTACGGGTTTTTGTTCTTAAGGGGGGACGCGGCTTTCGCATCGCGAAAAATGGCTAAAAAATCGATTTTTTGAAAATCAAATTTTCAGTTTCTATAACTCTTATTCTATCTGATTCCGAAATATCATCACTGAAAACCAAGTAGAAGTGCTCTAAAAAATTGTTGTATCAGCCAAGGTGCCGAAAAATTTCGCGGAAATCTCTAAAGAACGGCGTTTTTCAAGCAACGATATCTCCGGAACGGCGCAGCCGAGCGCCGCCATCTTGGTCTCGTTGGAAAGCGCATTTCTCCGTCTTCAAATTTGCCGCTTCAGCTATCTCCACCATACAGAAACGAGCACACAAAAAGCAAATGATTGAAGGTCGTGCCGGAGCCACCGATTGGCCGCGCCCGCCACGTGACTCCAGCGCGGTTCGCCATTGGTCCGGTGCTCGCTCCGTGATCGCGTCGTCTGCACCGCTTGTTGCGGTCTCCTCGCGTTCCATAATCTCGACGGGTGTTAAAACGGGCGCTATGCGGACATCGCAGTAGCGTGGCCGATCCCGCTTTTTGTGGACGTCTCAGACTCGCGGCTAGGCATTCCGAGCATTGGCGACGCGGACTTCGCGACCATTGACCAAGCTTCGGGCCCGGAATCCTCGGACGCGAGGCTAAGCCTTTCGCGCGTAGGCGCCTCCGACTCGGCGATCAAGCACATCGCGCGCGGACTTCTCGGATCCTTGCCTAAGCATTTCGTGCATCGGCGCCTCTGACTGCGCCACTAAGCACATCGAGCGTCGTCTCCTCGAGCCCGCGGCTACGCATTTCGCGCGTCGGCACATCGATCATCGAGTGTCGGCATCGCGAGCGTCGACTCCCCGAGCCCGCGGCTAGACATTTCGCGCGTCGGCACCTCGGACTGCGCGGCTAAGCTAATCGAGCGTCGACTCCTCGAGCCCGCGGCTATGCATTTCGCGCGTCGGCACATCGCTCATCGAGTGTCGACTCCTCGGACCCGTGGCTATAGGCACTTCGCGCATCGGCACCTCGAGCGTCGACTCCTCGAGCCCGCGGCTAGACATTTCGCGCATCGGCACCTCGGACTGCGCGATTGAGCTCACCGAGCGTCTATTCTTTGGACCCGCGACCAGGCATTTCGCACATCGGCACCTCAGACCCGCGACTTAGCGCATCGCGCGCCGACTCTATTATCGTATTGCCACGATATCTCGTACCAATACCTATCATACCACCCCTTCATAAAAAAGAACCTCATCATGAGCTCTGTTCACTAGGCCACTTTGGGATGGCACAGACACCTGGCTGCAAAAGTGAGGCATCATACAAAAGTACAGGCTGGAAAGCACCTAGCAGCTGCATTGCTGCCTATCTATCAGTGGCTCTCCTAACATCCATAGCCATTGTCAATAGAAGATGATCCAAAAATTCAGTAACATGGTCGATTCTACCAAAAGAAAACAATGCCTCACTGACTGTACTAGAGACTGCTATCAATGAGGCAGTCTACAGGTACAACACTAGAACTACTGTATATTTATGCCCACATAGTTCTGCACCTCACTTGGTTTGAAACCCAGGCAGCATGCTCTTTGTAGAGCAACACTAAAGAATGCCATACAAACATGAAAAACGCAGAACAAAGGCACAGCAGACCAGAGGCCACATGTCCAAGAAGCCCCACATCATAAAACACATCAAAGATTACAAATTTGGTGCGTTTTAGAGAACTGAAGAGAAGGTGAAACTTTGAGGGCCGTTTTCTCAAAACTGTCTTTTCGCCTTTCTGCTCAGTTTCTGGAGCTGATTTCTTCGTTACCATTGAGCCTATTTTGATTCTGTTTTTTTTGTCACGTTCCTTGGACTACAGTGCAGGTCGAGACAGTCTCGCATTTTTATCTTGACTGTTTATAAATTTATGGTGTGGCTATTCGTTCACTCCGAAAGTGTGCTTGGTGCGAAGGTAACTTGAAAAATGACTATCTAAAAAATTTGCGTTGCGAAAAAAAAAAAGTAAGACTGTCACGACCTCCAGCACGCATTGAGCTATGCATTCAATACTCAACGAGCCTTCCATCATGTTTTTTAAGCTCCCCAGGCCCTCCAGAAAGTTCAAGAGAGAAAAATTCTGCTCAGTAAAATGTTCTCAAGGTATCACTCTGAAACTTTTATGGAAGTATCAGGGAGACATTCTAAACATTTGTGCCAATTTTCATCAAAATCGATGAAGAAATCAGGAAGTTGATTTTCAAAGCCACGTCCCCCTTAAGTGCAATCTGCGATTTAGTTTCTACTGTTGTACTGTATTCTTAGTCATTTCACTGTAGTCTTCGTGGTTTGTTGTCACCTCATACTTGTTTTCTTAGTTTTTGTTATTGAATTAGTGCGACCTGCAGTGATATTTTCTTTCTTCTGTTCCTAATGTCATAATCCATTCCTTGTCATTGTTCTTTCCTTCCAGTCTTCCTATCTTCAATTTCAATGTTGCTATCACCTCCTTCCTGAAGAGCAGGAGGGCATTGTGCCCGTTTCAGTGGCAGTTGGCAGCCTGCTCCTTGCTTTGCATTTCTTATCTTCCAAGTGCATATATGTTTTCAAAACCAAATAATTCGTGAGGAAACGAAATGCACTCATATATGCAGACAATAAGTTGTGCCATCCTCCCAAGTTCTACACCATCGATAGAGGGCTTGGCACAGTACATGTGCCACTTATTAAGGAGTGTTACAGCCCCGCCAAGAGTAGACTGGTAGTCTACTGATATTTCTTTACAAACCCATGTAACAGCACATGCCCAGCAGTTTACCACATAGTGCAGTAAATTGCGGTGTGCAGTTTTTATTTTTTAAGCACGTTTGAACATTGAAACCCAGTACAGTTGAACTCGGGAGATATCGAACCCACATATAACGAATTATTGTTTATAATGAACAGCAGTAAGATCCCCTTGAAAACTTCTGTATAAAATTTTTATTTATTTATCGGATTACCTGTATACCGAGCTTTTTTGTGATCCCCCTTCAGATTCGATATATCCGGGTTTGACTGTATTATTCACTTCTTATTACTATCTCGGCTCTTATTAACAGTTGTAGATAATTAATGCTCTCCCAGTGCATACATTTACAGTTCGTTTCTGCTTCCACATCTCCGCTGTTACCTCGTACTTATAATACCCAATGTTGTCTTATACAGTTCAACCTGTTCGTTACAACAAAGTTGCAGCTGCACTTAAAATTACCTTTTATGTCAGATATTCATTATAGACGTACACCCTAAAATCAACGGGGGGAATTCCTGAGATTTCTCCTACGTGAGAGAAGCGCAAGCGTGACACCGTGTGTCGGCATTGCAAGCCGCCCATGAAGGGCGGTATTCTCAATCAGTCACTTTTGGAGATAAAATCGCTTCGCTGCATTTCTTGTTGCTAGCAGCTAACTCGTCGGTGTTAACGGTGACAGCATCTTTCTGGAACTGTGCCAAGCATGCTGTTGGACATCACTGGCAAGCCACCACAATGCCTTTATCGCTGAGATCAGCCACTTGGTGTGCCGTGCTGCCGATCCCAGCGATAATGGTCATGCGGCGGCGTGCCATTTGTGTTGGAGCCCAGCAGAACTCGTGCCGATCAATTGCATGCCAAGAACACTATGCGGCATGACACATGAACGCTCCCTCGTTTTAAAGAAGACATAATTGCAGCGCATTGTGCGTTGGAGCAAGGCCTGTCTAGAGTGCGTATCTGGTCAGGGTGCATGCTCCAGACCGGCCGTGACTGGAGCTATGGTTTGCTAGACGCATTCAGTAGTGAGTGACGACAATGCTGCCGCTACGAGCACCACTTCATGCAACACACATAAGATGCGGTGCGCATCGGCTGCTGATACGATCACTCACAAGATTTCTTGCGACTCGGCGCCGGAAGTGTTGGTGTCTACAGGTAACAGTGCTTCTTGCACAAGTGCCAAGCACGCTATCTTGGCACTGTGCCAAGAACGCTGTTGCTAGTAGATGCCCGCTGTAGCAGATTTATGTTGGCGTTTGGGCCAAGGAATCCACCAAGCCCATTGAGGAGTATATCTGGTAGTAGAAATAAGGAAACTGATTTAATTTACATTATTTACACTTGCTCCGGTTATGGAAGCCCACTCCATGAGAAGCACATTCAACGACTCAGTTCGTCTTAGGACATGTCTGAGCAGTTAGAACACGTCAGGCTCTCACTGCACGCAAGGTGTCTCCTTATAAAACACCGGTCTTCCCTAGTTAACCCTGACTAGGGAATCAGATGACCTTGATGCGGCCAATCAGAGTGGTCGTATGGTTTGCTGAACTCCGCCTCTAATGTTGCACCTTCGAAGCAAGGACGAGGCAATCCGGAAACGGGATACACACTCCATCCACAAAAGTCGGTGACTTAGTTTCTTGCCCTCCGACGGTTCTCTTGCCAGGGTCGGGAGAATGGCCTTCACGCTAATCCCCACGAAGGGTGGCGGTTGTGGTCACTAGCTTCTAAGTGAGCTGCTTTGTCCGAACGGCACTCTCGCCGTCTGGGCGACGCTGATGAAAGGGGTGGCATCGGGGGAAGCACCCAAAGAATGGGCACTGCCTGAGTTGGCACGCATGTCTGCCCGCCACCGTCGGTGTCGAGCACTGTCGCCATCTGGGCGACGCTGACGAAACGGGCTGCCTTGTGGGGAACGTACAAGTTATACGCTGGCCCAGGTAGATACGTAACACCGCATGTTCTGTGCTGAGCCATGCAAAAGCAATTGTATCCCCAGAAATGATTGACCAAAAATGCTGCTCCTGAATGTCTGCCTCCCAAGAAAGATGTGTTTAACTGTGAGTGAGCAAATATTTGCTTCGCTAGATACAGTATTAATTTGATCTTGTACTTTCGGTTTTGTTATAGCCGTAGGTAGCCAATTGAAATAAAGCGTGGCCAACCAAATTTTTAGTTTACTTTGTTGTGTCTGATAATTCATTATATTGACATCCGACTAGTTGCTTCTGGCTTATTACTGTTAAATTGTACGTAATCTGCACAAATTATGCTGAACTTGGAATTTCGTTTGCAGTATGCATGTTCTCATGTCGCCTGTCTTTTTCCTGCTGCTGCTGTAGCCCATGTAGTCTTAAATACTACATTCAGGAAGCGTTCCATCGCTCATGAAATCCTTTTGCCCAATGTAACTTTTCCAAGTTGTACAGCAGCCTTTTTTGTTTTCTTTCCTTCAGAATTAACACATCAAATGACAGAAGCTGGCTTCGATCTCAAGCTTCCCGATGGCGCCACAGCAAAAATATTAATTAGCACCATTCTTCAAAACCTGAACAAGTTGGACCCTGAACTGCATTGTGAGTATACTGTCTGTGAATTTTTGTTTTCTTTTAAATGTAATATTTTGAAGCGAGTACTGTGATCATAGTTTTGATGTGCTGTGGTGATTGTTAGACTGCAACAGATACGTATTGTTGCTAAAAAAACTGACAGTTTGTGGTGTTTTTTTGTTTCTCGCATTTAACGTTTATTAGTAGTGTATCGCATTTTCATTTGTAGTTAGTGGTATTGGAAGGATTATGCTGGTGGCGCTTATGCTTTGTATCCTTCAGAACACTCTTCTACTTAGATTGTGTCTAGCTGAATACTGAGAGCTAAATGAAAGGAACAACATAAATGTTTTATGAAAGTTATCAAGGCCGTTTTATGCAGATGGCATGGTGGATGGTAGGCAGTGCAGTTATGCACCATTGAAAAGTTTCTTAGCTAAGAGCTCACCATCAGCCCTTTATGTAAAGCAAGTCAAACATCACATTCACCCAGTGGAACTTAACTATAATTGAACCATCAGTGTTTTGCTGTAGACATCACATGTGCTGTTGAACCTGGGTTCAGTTAATGGAATGTGGCTTTTATTCAAGCTGATTTACAAGTCTTAAAAGCAGTGGTGCATCATAGATATCTCTCTATAAAACATTTTTTATGCATGAAGGTTTGATTCTGTGATAGTACTGAATATCAGGGAAAGAAAGAAAAATGGTGTGAAAGACTTAAGAGAGTACCTGTGATTAACAGTGGTAGTTTTTAATAGGAACCTAATAAAAATTATGGGGTTTTATGTGCCAAAACCATGATCTGATTATGTGGCACGCCGTAGTGGGGGACTCCGGAATAATTTCGACCACCTGGGCTTTAACGTGCACTTAACTCTAAGTGCACAGGTGTTTTCGCATTTCGCCCCCATCGAAATGCGGCCGCCGTGGCCGGGATTCGATCCCGTGACCTCATGCTTAATAGGAACCTAACATACTTCGGGCAGCTGACGCATGTAACTGTCATGCTGGAATTGTTCTCTGAACTCCTTGGGTAACTCTTCCCCAAGTAGGGAGCAACAGTGTAACTTGCAGCTGCATTCACTGGATTTTGTTAACATCCTTTTTTCAACACCTTCCACAATACCTCAACACTCAGTGAGGTGCATTAGAAGGAAAACTAAGTTAAGCTAAGAAAGAATGAATTTGAAAGTAGTATGACAATTCAAACTTGCTCTACGTTTACAATCTGGGTCAAATTCGGGAAAGTCTAGGGAATCGTAGATTTGTGTATGTCCTGTGATGCCTGTTGCTTTGCTTCGGCCTGATAACAATGTGCCTCTTGTGGTTCCTTGCCCGTCCAGTGAAGCAGAAGCTTCAGCAGAACCACCTGACTGCCATCCGGCACTCACGCTGGTTTGAGGAGAATGCCCACCACTCGAGCATCAAGGTGCTCATCCGCATCTTGCGGGACTTACGAAATCGCTTCGAGGGCTTCCAGCCACTCACACCATGGATAATTGATCTCCTGGTAAGGGCCATGGACCTCTGTTGAAAGTGTTTATTGGCCTGGAAGGAGGGCATGGCAGGCGAGCTGATATTCCATCACTGACGATCTAGAAGTGTGACACGCATGGGAAACAAAGAAATGACACTGTGCATGTTTCATCGCTTCTTTCCGTGTCCCTTGTGTGTCGCACTGCCAGATTGTCGGGATCATTGGCCACATGCAGCATCTGTCATTGTGTCAGATCAGTTAGTGAGCGCAAGCATAGTGCAGCAATGCAAGAAACATGGCTAGTTGGTGCAGATTCATAGTTGTCTAGCATTGTGTGTTACATGGAAAAAAAAAAGGAAATATACCCAGCTTCATAGCTTAGCGTCATTCCTTTTGCTTTCCATGTAACACGCAGCGCAAGACAACCATGAAAGAGTGCACATATTGGCTTTGACTTGTGCTCATGAGAAAAAACTTGTTTGAAAGCTTGCTAGCTCGTTTTGGCAGTTATGTATAACTGGTCTCACTCTCCAGTTGTTGCGTACATATTTGGTCTCAGCATGTGCGTATTTATTCTCTCTGTCAACGTAGTGAAACACGGGAGTGGAAGCCATGAGGCCATGCTCAAGCGCTCGAGGCTGTGCTTGAGACTGAGCACATGACACTCTGATGTGGAGGGATGTGCAGGGTGGGGATTGCGCTTCTGTTTGATTCACATCAGCTGTAACTTCCACTCCAGTGCCACAGTACAGATTCTGTACTGTTCTATGTGCTTGTGCTTGTGCTGTGTATAATTCTGTACTGTAGTTCTGTACTGTAAAGTGTATAGGACAGAACAAGGTAATGAATTGTTTGGACCAGTTATTTCAAATGGCAATCGATGGAAGACATTTCTGCAGCCAGCAAGGTTTTTGCTGCTCAGGGAGGACACTGTTAGCGTGTCCATTCAGTGCCAAACTGACACCGTGTCCATTTCATCACACTCGACCATTTTTGACACACGCGGGGGCCTTTTTCTTGAACAGTGACTTTTGAAAGAGAGCTTTGCCTGTAGGGCTGATGCATTTGAGCGCATCAGTCAAGCATCTAAAAATGTTCCTTAATTTTCAGGCCCATTACGCCATCATGGTTCACCCAACCCGACAGCCTCTGACGATTAATATTGCTTTCAGGTAAATGCGTTCTTGCTCGTTCTTCCCTCTATGTTGTTTTAGTAAAATGAGTGGGAAAGTAGACGGCTGGGTGTTCTTGCTCGATCTGAGTATGTCGTCATATGTAGCGGGTTCATTTCTTTTATTGTTTTTCACAATGTGTTGCACCAGGTATAATTTTCAAGTGGCTGGATAGGTGTGTTTCAAGCCTGCTAGACATGAAATGGTTGATATATCATATATGATGTTCCTGCGGGGAGTTTTTGCTTGGAGTTGACATTCTGTAAACTTGACAAACAAAACGAAAGTCTAGCAGCCATCGTCATCTTCCTCAGCCACCTTTTATGTATGGTGCGCTCCGGCGCATGTCTCGTGCCTCGTGCTGTGAGCTGTAAGGTTAGAAAAAAAAATGGAAGTAGAATAAAAAAAAAAGACCTTCTTTGGCTGCTGCCATCGGTACAAACAGTTCGCAGGTCTTTTGCTCGCGGCCTCGTCCATGCCATCGTGCTCGCCATACGACCACGTCCGGGTCTCCACGTCATAGGGATCGATGTTATGTCCACTACAACATGGTGAGCCAGTGAGAAAAAGACCTCAGAACCGTTGGCACCGATGGCAGGAGCTGAAAAAGCTTTTTTTTTTCTACTTCCTTTATATATATATATATGGGCGCGCCATATATAAAAGGCGGCCAAGGAAGATGATGATGGCTGCTAGATAAAGAATTGAAGATTGGTAATCTATTCGGCCACTGTACGCTTTTTATGATACTGAAGATTCGAGAAATGGGGTGGAAGTACAATTTGAATCAACAAACATAATTGTGCCTGAAAGGGTTAATGGAATGAAACTTGTTCATTCGGACATATTTGGTCACATACTGGTTCATTCGGACAACTCTCGTAGCTCAGCGAGCGCAGAGTGCTGCAAATGTGTGACACAAAAGCGGCGCTAGCGTCAAAAGCAGCATTAGCATCCAACTGAATCAAAGCAGTGAAGTCAGCATTGCCATAGTCATCAGCGGAAATTGTACCTGAACGCCGGAACACTTCAAGCCTATTTATGCATTTATAGCTTTTATTCTTGATTCTACCACAGTGCATGACGCCCCATCGGCCACGTGCGTTAAGAACTGCATGGTTGCCGTCCATTATCACGTCCATAGTGACCGAGGTTTATGCAGCAGTTAGTGATAATCTGGAGATTGCCTTTTGATGAAATTTGAAACATCGGCAACTATTGTATCACTGGCTGTGAGCTACGCAGTGTGGCTTCCTTTGTTTTAGGTTTTTTTTTTTTTTTTCAGTTATTCAATAACGTATGTGGGTTATATATTTTGTCATTCCAATAAAAACTTGTAAGGCTGCTCGTCCCCTGTCCATCTTTGCATGCACATTGTCGTTTAAAACTGTAATTCCCTAGCCATAAGCTTTAGTGCTGGCTTTTTCTTTACCTCTCTGCCATTTATAAAGAAAGGTGACTGTGCTTGACATTTTTTTTTTGCTTTTTGCACCCTTGAGAGAAAGCATTTACATGCTTTGCTGTGGTAGCCCAGTTGAGTCTTAGTTGGAAGTGTGCATTGATTTGGTTTGTTTCCTCTGCCATATTTCGCCTGCATAGGCGTGTCTTGCAGCTGCTGGCTGCGGGTTTGTTCCTGCCCGGCTCTGCTGGCATTCCCGACCCTTGTGAAGGAGGAGGCACTTTCCGGGCACACACAGTCATGAGCCTCGAGCAGCAGGTGAGCAGGCATGCACGTTTTGGTGAGGGTACAACTGATGGCTGAGAAATCTTTTAATGCAATGCAATGCTGCGAAGTTGTAGGAGCTTGCCAACACATGGTTTCACTTTGCCACCAAAGCGGCCGGGTAGAGAGATGGAGGCTCGGACTAATTAAAGAAGTTTATGGCAAGATTGCGTACAGTACCTAATGAAAACACCTAATTGCTACTTGGCCGTTGACTAAGCTTAGCTATGCATTGAAGGCCTGTAGAATATTTTTTTTATTCGTGGACATCTGCATATCGCACATACCAGACACCTCCTCCTTGGGATGTCGAAAAAGAAATGTGGCAGTCACTGTGTTCTCGTGCATATAACGTGCTCCAAAATTTACAAATTTTTAACAGTAAAGTTAGGATGCGGGCTATATGCAAATATCACCTTGAAGTGTGGCTTCTTGGCAGCGCTAAGCACGCTGCCATGAAACCTTACTTCAAGGCAAGGTTCTCTGCCAATTGAAGTTTCGTTACCTCCTAGGGAGCTCCACACCCGTGTCTTGGAGTTCCCTTTTCCATTTTCATGGTTGCTCATTCTCAGCATTGCCCTCTTATTTTCGGGTCACCACTTACTGTTTTGCCTGTTTTAGTAGTTAGCGAATAATCACCCGAGCACACGTGGGGCCAGTGAACCAAATCTTGCATCACCACGAGCTGCGCTCAAATTTTTGTAAAAACAGTCCCCATTTGCAGAAGCAAGAATCGTTATATCTCTGGCCAGCGGCCCTGTTCCGCGCCTCTCCGGAGATATAACATGAACGATTCGTGCATCTGCAAATGGGGACTGTTTTTACAAAGGTTTGAGGCTGTTGGATGCAGGTATTTCCGGAGGGTAAATGCGCAGATATGATTTTTTGGTGGCTTAGAATGAGCCAGCAGTCTTGGTGTTCAATGTACCTGGCAGGTACATTGAACACTTCATTGTACAGCTACATTGCTGTCTCGCTGGTGCATCGATGGGTGTAAAAAATGAAAGTGCACAGGGATGGTGTTCTCGAGCAATCACTTTCAGGGATACTTTTATTTTGCAAGATTTTGGTGACTAGCATCATACGCATCCGCATCTATATAGGCCAGGGGTTCTCGAGCATGTTCATTCCAGGGAACCCTGCTAAGCTCTATAAAGTGCCAAGGAACCCCCCACCCCCTAAATTGACCGAATAAAAATGTCCATATTAACCGAATGTCGAATTAAGGAGGGTATCAAGAAAACAATAAACAAATGCTCAGCTACGTCAACACGCGTTTATTTACTCAATGAATCAGCAAATCTTGTTTCTATTTAGCGCAAGGCCATTGCGGAAGCTGAAATTCTTGTCATCTCATGACTGAATAGATTAGCAGCAGCGAAGGCCTTCGCGGCGCGCGTCTTCATTTGAGACGCGCTTTGCACCAATGCACGCACATCCCGATTTTTTCGCCAGTCGGCTGCTTGCCAACAAGTGTCCGTCCATTGCGATGTAACCGGTGCTCTTCGACAGCTTTGCCCTGAATGAAAGCGAAACTACTGTTTGCTACAACTGCTGCGGACGAAACCGTGGCCACTATCGATGAGATCATGGACGGCGACCTTGCGGTTCAGAAGGCATGTGGCCAACGCACGCACCAAGTCAAAACGAAACTACCGTTCGCTGCAAGAAGTGCGAACGAAACCGCGGTCGCTATCGATGCTACCATGGATAGCGACTACGCGGTTGTGAAGGCACGCAGCCGACGCGCGCACCAAGTGAAGACAAACGAAACTACTATATGCCGCAACCGCTGCAGACGAAACGGCGGTGGTTATCGACGCAATCATAGATGGCGACTACGCATTTATGAAGGCACGCGGCTAGCCGCCAACGCGGTGTTACGCGCTGCGATAAACGCAAGAATAAAGGCTTTGAGGGCACAATTAGGCACGAAGCACTCCGGCATTGCTGTCAGTCACGTGCCGCGAACAATTGTCGCTGCAGACCACGACTAACCACGGCGATGCGGACTGCGCCGCTTCATTTTGGTTGGACGCTAGCGCCGTTTTTGTTCTTCTGCGGCGCGCATTTGCAGTGCTTCGCTTCTTTTTTTTTTTTTTTTTTTCTTTTTTTTTCATTTTTGATTCCTCCAACGTATACATCAGTGCGCACACTATCGGCACCTACCCTATCTACAAATAGGAGAAATGCACATGGTGGTAAGTTACGGCCTCCGAGATTCAAGTGCGAAAGCTTAGGTGCGGTGCCCGTTCTCAGAGGTTGGGTGGCTACAAGCTGCTCAGTTTGCGCGTTGCTGTTGCGCACTGTCATATGCTTTTTGACCCTCGGGCATGGGTAATGGAGGTTCTTTGGTTCGATCGAGCGCACCTCGTGTTCGCCTTTTTAACCCCTTGTCGAGCGTGGGACCAGGGAAAATTTATCAGAGGCTCGCAAACCCCTGGGTTCCGCGGAACCCACTTTGAGAACCCATGATATAGGCGACCGTGTTCCTGGCACTTTGCTAAGCACACTGTCTTGGCACAGTGCCAGGAACACTGTCACCCATAGATGCCGACATGTCTGGTGCTAGTCGCGTGAAATCTCTCAAAAGTGAAAGTATTCCCGAAAAATAATCACCCGAGAACGCCACCCCGGTAGACTCAGTCCTGGAGACTCCAACAAAGGGGCAATTCGCGTAGCTAGAGGTGTCTCCTAGGTGCTTCGCATGGATGAAAGGCATATCTCCAAAGTGCAGATTCAGCTCCCAGAGGGAACATGGGGAACTGCTCATGTCTGACGGTGTCCGAGTCAACAAGGATAGTGTGGCACATTGGTAGACAGTTAAGTAGTTAGTTCGGTCTGGTGTTAGCAATGAAGTACCCGTTCCTTTAGGGTTGAAAGGAAGTAGTAGAGATTGTTCGGGTTATTAGAGAAAAATATTTTGTCGACAAAGTTGTTGACGAGTTTGTCTAATTAGGGGTGTGCCTGCTAACAGTGTGGAAATTCCGTGTGGCACAACTTATCCAAGTTGTATATGTTCAATGCCACATTCTGGCCCTAAAACCAGTATAACTTCTTAGAGTTCATGAATGTCATCTTTGTGGGCTGATAACTGAATGTAGGACATACATCATAACATGCTGGGAACATTCATTTCATAGCTTTTGATTTTTTCTAACATGCAGAAATCTTTTGATATATAAAGTTCGATCACTTTTCATACATGTTCAAGTAGCATTTTCCAAACGCTTGGAGCTGGCTTTATTTTACTTGCATTTTGTAAAACAGCCTACCACTATGTGCTTGTCCATGAGGCACAATAGGTGCCAACCCCAGTTCAGATTTCTCGTAACTCATTGATGGTTGGTGTAGTCCAGAAGGGTGATTACTCCTGGCTGTGCATGTTTCAGAGTTAAATGCAATGTGTCAGGCCACTTCACACGTTGCTTGGGCAATCTGTGTGCAAAATTTAACACACTCCTATTTTCGTAACAACTGCATAGCTTTGAGCATGTCTGCTGCATCAATTGGCAATGCAAGACGTGCTTCACAAAGAATTTATTAATTTTTTTTTTCTTTACAGAGATGTTCAGCAATATTGAGAAATAGATTTACAACGCAGTTTGTCCCTTAGTGGTCTGCCAACTGTCATACGTACAGTCGCAAGCAATAGTTTGGGGACCAAAGGTGCCGCTTTTTTTTTTTCTCTCTCTCCTTTGCAGCCTGGGCATTCCGGCTGAAATCAAGAGTGCGCGTGTTTGACCACTACTATAAATTAAACCAATTCCAGGCCGCGGAACTGCGCTTGAATATATTAAAAAAATTTTCTGATGCCGTGGTCTCCAAACTTTTGCTCGCGACTGTACATGTGCATTTTTCTGACAGCGTGTGTGTAGCCTGATAAGTTGATTCCCTGAAGAAAGTGGCACTGACAACTTAATGCAAGAAGCAGAGTGCCATAGCTCATCGCTGCATGTAACTTTGCATTAGTATATGGAATGTGTAGTGTTGATTAATCATCTTTAATGGCAGGTAAACCATGATTTATTTCTTCCTATATTAGGATTTAGTCTGTCTGACTGCCCAGAACCTGTTGCGCATCCTTTCCCATGGCGGGTACAAAAGCATCCTGGGAATCGGCGGACCAAAAAGTATGCTTTTTGACATTACTTGCTCGCTTGTGATCTTTTTCGTGGTCAAGAGTGTGTCCATGACACAATCTCATCATATAGTGTACCCCTGGTTTTTTTATATATATATATAATTCAGGGGGCTTGCCATGAGACATATGTAAAAAAACATGAAAATAGTAAGAGGCGTCAAGTAAATGCATGCAGCCCTGTTTGATGCAGGTACTGCAGCAACAAATTTGCGTGCTTGTCTGTTATCCAAGTAAATGCCTACTTACAAGTGTTTTGAATTGTCTGTTTTTTTGCTTGGTTTGCCACGTGGCATAACATCATAATGGGGTTAAATATAAGCTTGCAGGCCCGTTTCATAGAGATACTGCAACATTGACTTATAAAGTGCATTTATAAGGTGATTGGCTGTATGAATTCATCTTATTCTCTTATAAAACCAGACACCTCAGCTGTGAGGGAAGTTCAAGCAGAATCTTCTAGAGTAAGCTTATAACTCTGGGGATCTTCAGCACATCCTGAAATCAGATTTTTCTATGCACAACAATTCCCTGAATATAAGCCACACTACCGGTTTCATCCATTACAACCCCTGAAAGAAAAATTAAAAATTGCATGTAACTTGCACAAATAGCTACATGCAACAGCATTGTTTTACTGGCTCAACCAAAACTCCACAAGCAATTTTGTTTTTCATGTCAATCATCACCGCAATTCTGTGTTAAACCGTGGTAGTTATTTCTTGTTGAAGGAATAAGTCCTTTAACAGGTTCAAGTGGCTTGACAACAATTCAAAATGCATTGCCATGATGGTGCACCTTCAAGCAAAATTTATGTACAACCCCCATCTCCTCTGAGCTAAAGTTTCTTGGCTGGTGCAGTTTCATCACATAAGGGCTACCATAGATGGGAATCAAGTTTGAAGCCTTACAGCAGGGGTTCTCAAGCATGTTCCTTCCAGGGAACCCTGCTAAGCTCCATGAAGCGCCAAGAAACTCCCTCCCTCCCCCCCCTCCGATTTAACCGAATTAAAATGTCGTAATTAACCGAATGTCGAATTATCCAACGTATCAAGAAAACAATAAATGAATTCCTACTACTTCAACACGCTTTTATTTACTGAATGAATCAGCAAATCTTGTTTCTATTTTGCACAAGAGCAGTGCAGCACCCACCGCGGTGGATCACTTAGCAAAGGCGTTTCGTGGCTGAGCACGAGGTCACGGGATCGAATCCCGGCCGCGGCGGCGGCATTTCAAAGGAGGCGAAATGCAAAAACGTACACAGTAAAACCGTGTGCGTGCTTGCGTTGTAGTGCACGTTGTAGAACCGCAGGTGGTCAAAATTAATCTGGAGCCCTCCACTACGGCGTGCCTCACAGTCAGAACTGGTTTTGGCATGTAAAACCCTAGAAAGAATAAGAGCAGTGTGGAAGCTGAAGTTCTCGTCATCTCATGACTTATTTGAGCTAGCAGCGGCGAAGGCCTCGCGACATCCTTCGCAGCGCGGCCGCGGCGCGCGTCTTCATCTGAGACACGTTTTTCACTACCGCGCGCACATCCTGATTATTTTTTCGCTAGTGAGCTGGGCGCCAACAAATTGCCCGCCCATCGCGATGTAGCCAGTGCTCTTCATCTTCGACAGCTTTGCACTGAGTGAGAGCAAAGCTACTGGTTGCCGCAACCGCTGCGGACAAAACTGCGGCCGTTATCGACGCGATCATGGACGGCGACTTTGCGGTTCAGAAGGCAGGCGGCCGACGCACGCACCAAGTCAAAACGAAACTACCGTTTGCTGCAACAAGTGCGCACGAAACTGCGGTCGCTATCGACGCGATCATGGATGGCGACTACGCAGTTGCGAAAGGCACGCAGTCGACGCGCGCACCGAGTCAAAACGAAACTGCTATTTGCCGCAACGGCTGCTGCGGACGAAACTGTGCTGGTTATCGACGCGATCGCGATTACGCACTTATGAAGGCACATGGCTAGCCACCAACGCGGTGTTACACGCAGCGATTAACGCAGGAATAAAGGCTTTGAGGGCACAATTAGGCACGAAGAGTTGCGGCGTTGCTGTCAGTCATGTATAGCGTACGATTGCCGCTGAGGACCATATACCGATGAGGACTGCGTCGCTTCGTTTTTGGACGCTAGAGCCGTTTTAGCTCTTTTGCGGCGCGCATTTGTGGTGCTCCGCGCATTAATTTTTTTTATTATTCCTCCGAAGTATACGTCAGTGCACACGCTATCGGCACTTACCCTATCTACAAACGGGAGAAATGCGCACGGTGGTAAGTTACGGCCTCCGAGATTCAAGTGCGAAAGCTTAGGCGCGCTGCCCATGGCTGCCCGTTTTCGGAGATTGGGTGGCTACAAGCTGCTTGCGGATTCATTGCGCAGTTCGCGCGTTGCCGTTACGCACTGTGATGTGCTTTTTGACACTCGGGCATAGGTAATTGAGGTTCTGTGGATCAAGCGCACTTCGTGTTCGCCGTTTTAGCCACTTGGCGAGCGCGAGACCACGAAAAATTTATCGGTGGCTCGCGGAACCCCGAGCAGGGGCCTGCGGAACCCACTTTGAGAACCCATGCCTTACAGGATGACAACGACATATCTGCTGAACAGTAATTTCAGGCTGGCGCATTCTTTTTCCTTGTATTTTTACTTCAAGGCTTCTCGCAAGCAAGCAGTACGGATGACTTTTCCAGTCACATGGAATGTGTATTTATTTATTTATTTATACTGTCAACCCTCATAGAGGGCCATAACAGAGAGGACAATACAATTTCATACATCAGATATGTACAATGTACATAAAGTTGCTTAACACTTGTCACTTCACAGTGAAATAAGCTATTCACTTAAAAATGCTGTTCAGCACACTTCCAATTTCACTAACATTTATCAAAATACGTACAATGAACCTCAAGTGGTGCTATTCTTTATGGCAAGTACAGTGCTCCCATTCCTGCGCCATATGAGATTTCCTGCGCCATCATGATAAAAATAAAGACGAAAGTACAATTAATGCATGCACCAAACCTTCAACCTTTGGCAACAGGACCGCGAATTTGTAGCGATGCCTTTTCCGCTACCACTCCTTGCGGCGCTCCGCCTGCGTTATATATATCAGCCGGCAGATAACAGTGGATGATAAGGGCGGCATATAGTATCGAGTGGAATGCAACGCTACAAAATCGCCGCACAGTAGTACACCGCGCTATCATAGCCAAATGGCGGCTTCTTCTTCTTTTTTTTTTTTTTTGCTGCAATCAGTGTTCTTGTTGGCGGAAACATCGAGGGTGTAGTCGGCGCTGCTTAAACAACTGAAGTCGCCGCAACGGTGTCGCTAATTAACACATCAATGAATAAATGCTGGAATTGCGGAGCCAACCCGAATGCACTCCTGAACGGTTTGTCGGAGTTCGCTTTCCCGGCGGTTTGGGCACGGTTGGTGCTGGATTAACTAGGCTTCGCTAGTTTCAGTTTCCAGGTGTCGGCAACGTGGCTGACCACCATGCTGCAGCGATGCCAGCCACGTATTAATGCCAAAATATTGCTATTTCCGCTCAACTCGGCAGTCAAATTAGCACGTAGTCGTGCAGGCGGAGTCCAAATTATATAGAATGGCGTACCTTAAGGTATCCGAAATTTGGTCGTATTTATACTTTACATTTATGGGCCAGTAGCACTCAAAGTAATCCGAATAATCGAGCTTGTTTGAATTGTTGGTGTCGAAATAATCAGTCGACGCCATTTGTGAATCGGCCAGTTGATGAACAGAAGCTTCAGCTTTACGAGGAAAACATACCGTTGAAAAGTACCTGGTGTCGTCTGAAGCAATGACTGAGCAATACGAGAGGCTCATCAAGGCTGGCCAGGTGTTTCTGACTGATACTAGAGCCTTGCTGAAAACATAACAAAGTGTCCGCTGTCAATGAAAAAGAAGAAGTAGTTTATTGATGTGAAAAAGTAGAGAGGTCGGCCGGAATATGGAGCATCTGGCCTGCTACTCTACGTAAGGGAAGGGGAGGAGGGGAAGAAAGAGGGTCACAATGGGGGATGAAAAAATCGTATGATGTAAAAGGCAACATATGAGCAGCTTCACTCAACTTGAAATAAACTAATTACAGCACACTGTGTGAGCAGGTTTGTTGTCTTTATTTAAATTAAAAGGAAAGTCATGTATTTAGAGGCAGAGCAACATTGTTTTACAGCAAGCAAATACTTTCTGGAATAACGCTTGTCAATTTTAAGTGTTTGAAATAGCTTAGGACGGTGTCCAGCAGCTGGCATTTATTAGCTCCAAACTGCTCAAAAAATTGCTCCAAATCTCAGTTCATCAGTGGCGCCACTGCAAGTAGCACTCCTCCCATTCTGCTGTTCCTATCATTTCAGAAAATATGAAAGACGGTAGTATTAGGCAGAATCTTAGGACCAGTAATACACGAATTGGTAAAATGACGCACTTGCTTTTTGCTAAGTGAAAATAGAACTCAGTGGGCTTGGAGAGTATGGCCTGTATGGAAGTGTACGATGCAATTGTTTTATTTATAAACTGTGCTTGCTTGCTTTCTTCACCTGTCTATGCAGAGGTTGACACAGAGACGACCGTGTTGGAGGGAGTTGTTATTACGCCACTGAACACAGTGTACGAGAAATTCACAGAGAAGAAAGAGGATGAGGAAATGGATCAGGAGGAGGAGGACAAGATGGAAACGCAAGAGCAGTAATCCTAAGAAAAGAAAGCATTTGGACAGTGACATCTTCTCCCTTTGGCTTTGTGTTTAAAAATGCCTCTCATCATCATCAAGCCACACAGGTGGCATGATTCCTTCTGTGTTTCTTCAACCGTTGGGCCCATGACCAGAGAAATAAAGTATGCCATAAAATTCATTTGGTGTTCTTGCTTTTTTTAGAGAAAGTGGGATGGTTCTGCAAAAAAAAAAATACTTTTTGGCTGCCAAGGTTTGCTTTATTTTCTCTGTTCTTGCGTAGGTGTGTGTTGTAGTCGCTGATGTTGAAGGTAGCATCACCTAGTGTATAAATGTGTTATAATTTGATCTTTTCTTTCTTTTTTCGCTATATTCTCAGAAAAGTGACTCTATAATTCTAGCCGCCTTTGTGCCTTCTGCAATTTTATTTAGAGCTTTTGACAGTCTGGCATGTGCCTTTGCGTTTAAAAATTTCAGGAGCAATGACCATCCGAACTTTAGTCACTGAATTATTGATCTCTTTGCGCTCTGTTGTTTCTTGCATAAAGTTTCTTACAAAAAAATTACTAGATAGAACTCTAAAGCTAGTGTCGATGGAAGCTGCAAACACAGCGGTTCAGCCAGCATCGGAATGATGGTCAATACTACGAAGTTGATTGTTTTGCAGTGTTGCCAGGTCCGACGAGGCGGCGTAGCCAAAAGCTAGAGAAGTTGTAGCCAAACAGAAAAAAAGTGCAAAATATTTCGTAGCCAAATATAGCCATTTTTATTTGCAATTTTATTTGTGTATACATTTTCACATTCGACTATGCCAATCCTTTTTTTGCACAACCCGTCGTAACAAAATGTCCGTGCCGCCGTGACGGTCGGCCCTTTACATCAACAACAGCGACATCATGCTTGCACAGAACACTTTTTGGTTGGCCCCGGAAGCTCTTAAGTTCCAGCGAATCGCTGCAGAGAGCGAATAAGTGCTTTTATTTTATGACAGATAGTACTAAGTTATTATTTTTAGGTATTTACAGTAATATTAACTACGAACTCTGCTTTTTAGCTGTCGTGGACACAAAATAGTGTTCAGCGTCATCGATCTCTCACGTTATCTCTGCCTACGGCGTAGAAGTTCAGCTGTCCAGCGATCTGCGACGGCGACGTGTTCACGGCTTCTTTTTTGATGAGCTAAAACAAGTCTTTCGCGCTATGATATCTCGCGTTATTTGTCTCATCGTCCTATCTTGTTTTCTGTTTTTTTTTTTTTTTTTTCTGCTTAATCCGGGCCAAGCTCAATTAGCTTGGTCTGCGCGACTCTCGCGCGTCCCCTGATGTTTTCTCCGCATAGCTCGCGTCTCTGTAGTCCGGCTTCTCCGCGTGGCTAAGCGCCGGAGGCGGTTGTAGTGGTTGCGGCGCATTACTAGAGATGGCGCTAGTCTCGCTATCCGGTCGCGGTGAGTCGGACTTCCTTGATGTGAATGTTCTATTAGCAGTAATTCGGCTAGCATGTATTAGTGTATGAAAGGTGCAATAAATGCCCTTTTGATTGTTAGCATTACTGTGTTGTCGTTCCTTTGTCCCAAGAGCCTGTGTGAGACCCCACATGTTCTATGCAATGTTGACAACAGAATGCAGCCATGGCAGGTGATGTGTTGTCTTTCTACTACGATTCCTTTTCGCTTCAGAACATAAGTGGGTCCCACAAAGCTTTCTTTGGCATATCAAACTATTGGATTTCTGGCAGTTATTGCCCTTTTACAGCGAAGCTGTTAAGGGCTTGTAGTGTCCATGAATAGCACCTTTTGTAATGTAGGAAGGCAACCCTGGTAGAGAGCAGGGGAGCCCGGGAGCTTCCAAGATGGCTGCGATGTAGCAGAAATAAACCCGTGGGCGTTCCCGACACAAGCGGTCGTAATCAGTCTTATTACTCCACCTACGGCACGTTACAGGGCTCAGTCTCCAATGGTCGTGTACGCGTGTAGAAAAAAAAAATCACCGCATATCCACGAAGTGAATGATGATGAGTGGGCGAAGCACCGGGGGATCCTTCGGGCACGGCCACTGGATATAAAAAATAAAAAAAAAAAGTGCGGAGTGCCGCGTGCATCGAAAACGATGTGATCCGCCGCGGCGCCACACGTCGGGGGCTGTTGTGTGGCATCGGTATTGACCCTTTTCGCGGCGATCCCGTGGGCGCTGCCATGTTTGATCACGTGGTGACGCGTCCATTGCTTGCCTCAACTGCCTCCGTTGCCTCCTCGTTTACAATGGAAGTGTATGACGCCGGCGCGGCTTAGAAAACCTCTGTTTTTCGGAGATATCGTAGACGGTGACTAGGTGAATGACACGAAGCTTTGATCACAGCTTCAGAGAACATGCAAAACGCTTTCGGAGCTTATTAAGCTATGTCCAAACGGCGCAAGCAGCGTACATGGTGCTTGTTCTAAAAGCGGGGCTAAATATGTATTCCAAGCTATCCAAACATTCCGATTATGAATTCAGTCAGGATTAGTGTGTTTTGCTCTTTGTTCTTTATTCGGCAAATATTTTGATGCAGTGGCTTGTCAGTTTCTGACTCAGTGAAGTTCCTCGGTGCGGCCACTATCTGATTATTTTCTGCCTAATCGCTCGCGGGTGCGCTCAGTTCCAATAAATTTGTTCTTGCTGCGCACAAGGCTTGCAACGTAGCTGTTTTGTACATTGTAATACCTTGTAGCAAATATATATTACAGCTAGTAACTCGCTTACTCTTGTGGACCGTCAAGAAAAACTCAGCTTCGACCATTCGTGCGCCATAGGTGTAGTCCGTCATCAATTGTGCGTATACAGTGCGCATATATTCAAGTGTGCGCCCATTCACTTATTCTTGATACGTCGGCGATAGAGTGGCCGTAAGTTTTCCTGCCATTGGGACACATGTGTATAGATAACGTGCGCGAAACTTACTATGACAGGAAGCGGCGCTACGCCCTTTGTCATTGTTTAACGAGTGGTACTCACTCTTTCCGACGTTCTGGGGAATGAAGCCCTTTCTTTGAAGGTTAGCGATACAAGGCTGGCGGATGAGCAAATTTCTGTATCCTCGAGGAAAGCCGTACATCACGAAGTGCCGGTAACACGTTCGGACAGTTGCAGCAGCGGTCCGCGAACTTGGTCACACAGATTCATTCTATTCCTTAACATGCCAGTCACTATTTTTCCAGCCAACTACTGCACGTGTCTTCAATCCACATGATTCAATCTAGAGTGATTAGAGCAAAGTGTGTTAGCGAAAACTCAGTTGCATTTCCGAGAGCTGATCGAACAGAAGCAAGGTATGTAGAAGCGGTAATGGTTTCGTATTCGTGCGCGGTCGCTGAGGAGAGGCATGGCGCACCGACGTGAGCGCCATCTCGTTTCTCTAAAACAAACTGCTCCGCGACCGCTGGATAAAACAAAGGACCTTTTTTGTTTATCCAGCGGCCGTGGTATAGCAAATGCGTCAGGAACGCGCTTGGAACGCCGTCGCGCGTGCAAGCCGGTGCGTTCGATCGCCGATGACTAGCGCCGTCCGGCCCAGCCAAGCGGCCGGCAATGCAACTACGGCTGTCACATTCACTCCCATTGCAACGTGCCCGAAATGCCCGAAACGTGCCCGACGCGGCAGGCCGCACTTTTTTTTTTTTTTATCCAGCGGCCGCGATTCGGGTAATCGTGAATCCCCCGTACATGCGAGGGCGCGGGAAGCGCCGGCAAAACGCCGGAAGCGTTCTCTACCTGAGGTTGGTGGCGCCGATGCTCGGTTCAAGCGCGAGCTTTGCGAGCCCTCAGCTCCGGGTCCGCTTGCCGGCGTTGCCGTACTGCTGCAGCTTTGCGAGCCCTCAGGTCCGGGTCCGCATGCCGGCGTTGCCGTGCTGCTGCAGCTTCGCGAGCCCTCAGCTCCGGGTCCGCTTGCCGGCGTTGCCGTTTTGGTGCAGCTTCCCGCGTCCTAGACTCCGGGTCCGCTTGTTGTCTGCGTCGCCGTGCTGTAGCAGCTTTGCGAGCCCTCGACTCCGCTTGCAGTTGAGCCGCCACTCTCGCCTTTTCATCCATAGCGGGCGCGCCGTTATCAGAAGCGACCGTTATCATCCGTGTCTACAGTGGCTAGAATTCTAGCCACTGTACCGTGGCTGAAGAATGAAAGAGAGCACGCGTCGGGAACGAACGCCTCTATAAAAAGTAGCGACACTCTCCTCCTCCGCCTTCCCTCCTCCTCGTTTCTCCTCTCTTTCACGCTCCTTTTTCGACCGTTGCGCCGCCTACACCGCTTGAAACACGTGCACTTGTTTATCTTTCACCGCTGATCAGATTCGACGATCGCCGACTGTGTTCGTCGCTATCGTCGTGCTCCTCGCCAGTCGGTAGACGCTTTACAGGCGAAAATGGCGATGGAGCGTGATCGTAAACAAACGCAGCCAGCACCCGGGGGCTCGACGGTCCACGTGATGCCATTAGGCCAATACCGACGCGGCGTCGGCCTCGGACAGGGTGTGCGAGGAGGCGGCGGCATTCTTCAAAGCGTGACGCTACTTTTTATATATAGGGGCTTTACGCCCTTGTGCACCGCAGCGCCCCTAGCGGACTCCATGCAAACCAGAGCTACGGACGACGAGGGGGGGACAAGGCTCGGCCCTAGGGTGCTTCGCCCCTATAGCTCTCATTGGCCGTATGCTGCATGTGCGAGGGAAAGCGCACGGCGGAGAGCAAACGCGACTTCTTCCGTCGCGCGAATTGCCGTGGGGGGACGGAAGGGAGGGAGGGCGACGTTTAGCCGCGGCACCAAATGCGTATCTTGCGACCGGGCGCAAGGGGAACTGGCGACTCAATCACAGTCTGAGAAGATTTAACATAAAAGGCATGCGCTGCCGGTGTTTTGTTTCATGACATTTGTTTATGGGCTGTCATTCTCAAAATTCTTAGGAGCTGTATAAACGGGGACATGTAGCAGCACCAGCAACGCGCAGAACTGTTGTCGACGGAGGCGTTTTGCACGCGTTCGCACCGAACGCGCTCGGCGTTGGTGACTTAATTGTTTGCCATACACCCTATGGCGGTGTACCGTAGCTACCATAAGGCCATGGTCCCTTTGGTCACTAAATAAATGAAAGTCACCGGATCATATATGATTATCATTCTTTTATAGTTCAAATAACCAATTACGCCATCACATCTTGGTAGTAATAATTGGAAATACAGAATTCCCACCATAGTACAGCTTCGCTGGTCTTTCATATCTCCACCCCCAGTGGAAGGGCTGACAGTTTTTCTTTTTTATATTTATGTGAATATATATATGGCCATCTCTGTATACACACGATGTTTACTTTCACAGTGAGCTGTGTTTTTATTCTAACAACTTCAAAACAAAATTTTGACCTTATTCCTTGTTTGTTCTTGCAAATTTCTAGTGTTTCGCTCTAAATAATCACTTAGCTCGTTACTTGCCTGGTGCATCCTAGGAAGTCGTCCTATGCACGCCTCGCTTCTGTAAATGTATCTGGTTTCGGCGCCTGTTGGTAGATAACAGCACAAATTCAACTGGTTGTTTCGGAGCACTTTGGCAGTGCTACAGAAGTGTAGGAACTTTAAAGCAGTATTATTATAACAAGGTGCACTGTCGCCATCCGAACTACAGCGTAGTTGCTGTTTTGCATGAACTTGGTAAGGCTCTCTGAAACAATCTGTGAATGTGCTGTAACAATTCAGGCGAGCAAGACAACCAATATTGCAGTTTTTATTGAACAATTTGGACCGAAAAATACAAATTGTTGGGAAATTTGAATGAAAACAAAGCAGCACAATGTGCAAAATATTACACGAAAGTATAATGGCAATTCACTGTAGATTTCCTGAAGAAAAAAAAAAGTGCCACTAGTTGCTTGCATAGTGGTGGCCATTATTCTGTAAATATGTACTGCGCAACATAATCTGAACTGACGTTGCACAACTGTACGTGCGCCTGCCGGCGTAGTAGCATTGAAGAACCATGTGCCAGTGTGTGGAGTGGGCCGAACGGCGCTCTGCCGCTGAGGCGCCGCGTGTGGAAAAATAGTGCTAGGGCGCTGCGAGCGAACTGGATTGGGGCGGAGACGCGCTCCGCGGCATATTCAACGTACTTTCGCTGTAGGCGCCGAGGCCGATTGCGCATAGTACGCTCTTAAAATAGCGCTTTATTTCAACTGCAAATGTATGTTTAAACCATTTTGCCAAACATATATATTTGAGGCATGGATTATACAACGCGACGTCTTCAATTTTGCTGTCGTTGTCAAGCGCGTCGTCTGCTAGCGATGGCGCTTTCGCTACGCGGACGCTGACGGCCGCCCAGTTTTTCTCTCGGAACCTCTGTGCAGTACATTTTTTAATGGTTTAGTTGCTTCGGTGCGCCCATGACTCTTGACGGCCGGTGCCAAATGTAGTTTTAGCCAGGTGAACTGCTGTTTTTACCACTGTCCTCTAAAAGTAACTGGTATCTCCGCACCATGAAGGCTACGTAAGAAAATTCTTCTTGTTGGTGGATATTGATCAGGGCCAATGATCGAAGAAAACAATATTAGAGTGAAATAAACCAGATTTATTAACTGCGTGGCGCGAAGAATGACCAATGTATTTCTAGGTAATTAAATCAAAGGGTATATAGACATATATATTTACGATATATATAGGTAAGGGAAAAATTAACAAATATTCTAAATGCAATAATTGAAATGAAAAAAAGAGAACTCGCGACCGGAATAAGCGCACGTGTTTGCAGTAACAAACACACTTATTAGTGAATACTGGAAATAAAAAAACTCTCATTCGCAGCAATAATATGCATAGCAGGCAAAACCATCTTATATATATATATATATATATATATATATATATATATATATGTGTGTGTGTGTGTGTGTGTGTGTGTGTGTGTGTGTGTGTGTGTGTGTGTGTGTGTGTGTGTGTGTGTGTGTGTGTGTGTGTGTGTGTGTGTGTGTGTGTGTGTGTGTGTGTGTGTGTGTGTGTGTGTGTGTGTGTGTGTGTGTGTGTGTGTGTGTGTGTGTGTGTGTGCAAGTGTTATTGATATACTGTACGACACCGAATAGTAATTTCCGTTCGAATGTAACGCATGACAGCACTATTGAAATCTCAAAGGTGAGTGACTGCATGCAAGTGAGGACTGTTATTCCGAATGATTTTGCTGCCGGAGAGTCGTGGCAGTTGCGTAGAGGCGCAGTTCCTGAGAGAATTAACAGGCGGGTGTTAATAAGTCCAGCTTAACAAGTTCCTAGCTCTCATTCAATATACACGCCCCGTTTTGGGGCAGCCTGTAAATCTGCAAACTTGATTCAGACAAGGAAAACTTTCTTTGACAGTGTCACCATGTTTGCAACCCATTAAAACTGGGTGCCCCATGTGGTACGTACACTTATCTTCTTCAACGAACGCAACAGATCTGCACATATCTCTGCGTGTATGTGAGACATGCCGTTCCTTTAATTGTTTCATTAGGGTAGTTATGATAGTGCACCGGATAACTGAACGCAGCCGTTTATAATATACAAGCTGCAGAGTTGAGTGGTATTTTTTATATATTTGGGAACGGCATTACATTTATGCATGCATGCATAAATGTATAATGCCGTTACAAAATGTATGACCGATCAACTCTGCAGCTTGTATATTATAAACATGATATATAGGATAAGCGTAACATGTTTTTCTCGGAAATCAGACTCGAGAGTAATTTATGTTGTTTACACCCCCAGAAATAAGCCGAAGAACGCAGCCACCTGCTTTTTTCTTTTTTTAATATAGGCAAATTCTTTGGTTTTACGTGACAAAAGCACGATATGATTATGAGGCGCCGGTTTTAGTTTTTGCCACCTGGGGTTCTTTAAAGCGCACCTAAATAGAAGTACACGAGTCTTTTTTCCATTTCGTTCCCACCTGGATTGAACCCGCGAGCTCCAGTTTAGCAGCGCAAAGCGGTATCCACGATATAAGCACTAATTAGGCTACCGCGCAGGCTTTCTTTCTTTTTTTTTTTTCTTTAAAAAAAAATATGGTGTTTTACGTGCCAAAACCAGTTCTGATTATGAGGCACGCCGTAGTGGAGGACTCCGGAAATTTCGACCACCTGGGGTTCTTTAACGTGCACCTAAATCTAAGTACACGGGTGTTTTCGCATTTCGCCCCCATCGAAATGCGGCCGCCGTGGCCGGGATTCGATCCCGCGACCTTGTGCTCAGCAGCCCAACACCATAGCCACTGAGCAACCACAGCGGGTCTTTTTTTTTTTTTCTTTTTTGAAGTATCGACTGTAAAAAAAAAAATTCCACGTACGGCTTACGGCCAAAGATTAGCATATAGAATGGCTAACTATAAAACCGTTTTTGGCGCTCGAGGTCCGACTGCAATAAATAACCCCGTACCAATTACTCCGCATTCTGTTAAGCGAGAAAGGCGGAAACTTGAATGGAATGTTGCACTGCAGTTTACTCTTTTTTTTTTTTAATCTATATCAATGCTTCCCGTAAATGTACAAGGCGCCGGATGGGGCAGATATGCTTTACTTCTTTGAAGCGGCAAGCAGGAAGGTTACATATGTTGCTTCGTCTGCGTTTCGCAAGACCTACTGATAGAAAACTATATGTGAAACAATACACACGAGAGATACATGCTGCTTGAAGAACGAGAAAAGTATTTTTTCTCCAAAGGGAACCATACAATAACACAGTAGAATGAAAGCCGACACTGCGGCCGCAGTGCACGCGCAATCATCGAGCGGCATTAGAAAATAATAAAAAATAAATAAATAAAAGAAAGAAAAGGAATTTATTCTTAAGGCATAACTACATGTCATATGCAATTATGAACACCATTTGATTGGTTTGAACGCAAATACCAGCGCGCGAAGTTGTACGAATGACCCTGCCAGCACTTTCCAACGGCGCGACCTTGATGCGGCCCAATGATGATGATGATGATGATGATGATGATGATGATGTAGTAGCGGCCAGCCCCTTTGTAACGGGTGGACACACGCAATGTCCTGGCCTGGAGGGTTTAAAT
This sequence comes from Dermacentor silvarum, assembly GCF_013339745.2. NCBI lineage: Eukaryota > Metazoa > Arthropoda > Arachnida > Ixodida > Ixodidae > Dermacentor > Dermacentor silvarum. The sequence continues at coordinate 99,267,008 of NC_051159.1, forward strand.
AAATAAATAGATAAATAAATAAAAATAATCTACTCTACTCTAAAAAATCTACTTCGACCGCAGCGCCGCCCCAGTATTTTTCCACGTCGGGCGCCTCACTGCAAAGCATGCGCCGCCCCAGCCGCTCGTCCCACTCGACCATATTCTAGTACACTCTACAGTTCATAGGAGGCAAGTATAGGAGGCTATGGCCAGTTAGATCAAGTAGCCACTGTAGATCAAGCATGCTTTGCTCTGTAACGCGACATCATTTATTTCAGACGGAGACAGGCACGCGCATACATAACGAAAGTCATTTTTTTTCAAGCGATTTGTGGAAATATAAGTTTAATAACAAATAGCTAACAAGAACATTGATATTTTACTCACGCAAGCTATGTCAACGCCTCCTATATAGGAGGCGTTGGCTATGTGCGTCCGTCGTATCTGTTAATAGCCAACAATAGTCGGTTATTTTCAACAGTTTCGATTTCATTCTAGCGCCTCAAAGCGGGTGGCGTTTCTCGCTTCCACCTTTGAGATATCTTTGTGTTTTAATCCTTGTCGAGCCGGCTCTATGTTCCCGCTCAACTCGTGAAGTGATGATCTCGCGAAGTATTGTATACTTCCGTGGAGGAGAAAGCTGGCCCTAGTCCTTCCGAGCCCTGCTTTCACTTTTTTGTAGCAGCGCGTGCGTTTGTTTAGGCAGCATGCGAGCCCGCAGGGGCAGAGGCCGTACGGGCGACAGATTCGACCGACATCAAACTGGACGTGGTGATGCGACCGATGCTCCGCGACATACAGCTGTCATAGGGACGTGTCAGGATATGTGCCCGCCGCGAGAGCGCCAGTGGTGAGAGCTCGCTGTTGCACTTCGGGTGTTCGGCATCCCGAGTGGTTACTCGTCTTTGAACATATGTTCACGTGCAATTTTGCGTTTCAGGCGTGAAAAAGAGCGCCTCCTCCACCCTTTCGAGATCGTCGAAGGCACCGAAAGTGATGTACGGTACGACGCATGATGATCATCTCACTACGATGCCAATTTCTGCCGGCCTTGTTCCAGGTGTTTATTGCAGCGGCAGCATAGGATATGCTAAAGCAAAGAATGAAAAATGCAACACCACGTAACTATAGAAGTGATTATAAAAGGTGTGCAACAAATGCAACTGAATATGCTGCTTTGACATATATATATATATATATATATATATATATATATATATATATATATATATATATATATATATATATATATATATTATATATATATATATATATAATATGTCACTTCACTGTAAGCAGTTTCACTTCTGCGTGATATTTCTTTGTTGCCTGCAGCAAGTCTTTATGTAGTGGTCCAAACGGCAAGTCCAAAGCACACATAACAGAAACAAATACGCCATCAGTGTAAGCACATCAGCAAGATGACCAGGTAAATTAACAAGCAGATAGCACTTTCAAAACAAGCCCAAAAATTAATCGCTACAACTTGTCCAGAAATAACCAAAAATATGACAAAAATTTTTTCTCCAGGGAATCTGTTTTTAGACCTGGCAGGTTTCAAATAAATGAATGCTTTGTGCATTATTGTTACTGAATTTATTAAAATATGGCATAAGCTAATATGGCACAAGGGGGGGGGGGGGGGGAACTGAGCCAATGAGGAGCAGGCTTTTGCTTCTTGTATGCTTGATGTCTGCTTATTCGCATACCTTTGAAACATTCAAGATAAAGCACTGAGAACACTTAAAGAAAGTATTGTAAAGTGCACCACGTGAACACAATTCTGTGGCAGCTGGCTGTCTACAATGTCCTTCAATGAAAGCTAAACCACTTACTGATGTGAGAACTGCCTGGTTTGTCTTGTCCTTTATGTACAAAAATTAGGGGTGTTCGAATATTGAAATTTCCAAATCAAATATGGATATTTCAGAAAAATAACACCCGAACATTGTATCTAATATTGAATAATTTCTTATTTATAAACAAAGTGAAATATAAATTGTTTATGTAGAGGTTGTTTGGTGAAAAAATTAAGCTTATATACATTTTTGACACCTACATTATGTAATACCATTTGGAAACAAACCTCCTGACAACGAAGGAGTTTGAAAATGAGAAACAACTGCTTTTCGTTGACTAGCTAGGGCACCACGACAATTGCAGTAATGGGACAAGGGAACAGCACATCGCCATCCTAGAGTGTTTTGTTCGTTGAATCGTTGAAGAAAAGAAGTGGGATACTCCAGCACCGTACATTGTTTTTAAGGGATGCAAATATATAATGAGACTGGCCATATAAATCAACACAGCAAATTCGTATATAGGCAGCCTAACAGTAAGCAGTTCCTATTGGCTGACTGGAAATGATAGAGCTGAGTTATCTGTCCCACCTGATAGCTCAGGAACTGGTGCCTCTACGTAGCAACCACAGCTCTCCTGCAGCAGAATCATTCTGAACAGTTCGCACTCCATCACTCACTCTTCCTCGAGATTCCAATAAGTCTTGTTATCCCTTATTTATTTATTTAAAAATACCTTACAGGCCCCTAGAGGCATTGTGTAAGGGGGGAGACTACAATCAAAGATAACTTATACAATAATTAGAATACACATGAGAATACATATACAAAAAATATCGGGTTAGAAATGCGTTAATATACAGTAATATAATGTTACAGTATGTACAAGGAACAAACCAAACGCTTTTAGAAGTGACAGCTCATTCAAAAACAAAATTTCACACAGCAAAACATAATCAATATAATTACAGAACGAGCAAGACATAGACTATAAGAAAACAGTATTTAATGCATAGTTGAAATGAATATTTTGCAATTTCTAATAATTAATTTTCAAATCGAATAGCAGAGACCATTCAATTCGTATTCAAAACTTCAAATATTCACACACGTCTAAAAAGTACTTTTTGTTCTTTCGCATTTTTTGCATTTTCTGTTACTACAGATAACCAGCTTGAGCAAGAAGGCATATGGCCATCGCAAAGCTCCATTTTACCCCCCCTATTAGCCTTGAAAAAGCCAAGTCCACTTGTCAAAACGTTGGCTCCTGCTCTTACCTTGTTCTCATCTTGCTCACCCCCCTATTACTGTATCTTATTCAGCAACTTATTTCCAAGTTCTATGGTTTACAAATCTACCAAAGCTAGCACACTCACAAACCCAGTTTATTGTGGAGCTGCGCCCCTGTAATCTGGTGGCTTGCACTGATTTCGTGGCTGCTGTCTTGGACCAGGCAAAATTTAGTCAGCTTACCTTCAGCTTATCTCTAGTAGCTATGTGGAAGATGTGAACAGTTCCCAAAAATGGTGTCTTTGATGCCACTTGCAATCCATCAGTTCTATTACTGATCTGTATGTATGAAACCAACTTCAGCCATTAAGTTTTTTTGCTCCTTCTGAGGCTGTCATTCATTGTTATGTAACCTTTAAAGCTATTTTACTACAGAGGGCAATAGAACAGACAAACTCGTGTGAAATAGTTTTCCAGGCTAGGTGATAATACTGACTACTCATATTTCAGACCCTCTATGTTTGAATAGATTACATGCAAAATATTAGTGATATTCACACGTTTTGATGTGTAAATCAACGAAAATGATAAGGCAGCAAATTTGTCTAGAAGACACTTTCGAGTGGTACAATCTGTAGGAAAACTGGTTCTTGTTCTTGCTCTTTATTTATTACCACACTGTGAGGCCTTCTTATCTTGCAGTCGTCAAATCTTTTACATACCAGTGCCAGTTTGTGGGATTAATATTTGCACTTCCACCAAATGGCCTGAGGTCCAGTGAACTTGATAAGGAACATTATTCGCAGGCCGAAGGCTGACAGAAACAAGGTCATCAAGCAATTCTCCAGGTCGGCTGCTGGACAAAGAGAGGCCACTCCTGATGAATTGAGGCCACCACAAGTTTTGCTCATGACAACAGCATACTTAATGCGCACGTGAGCTTTACATTTTATATACATTGCATACCATGCATCCATTAACAATCTATACATGTGTGTATATACAGATCCTTGAAATAGCCACACCTTTTCTTTGAGATCTTGTGCAATAACTCATGCTGCAGTTATTATGTGGATAAAGACAAAAAAAAAAAGATGTTTTAGGTGAATAGCTTTTCCATAGTGTAAGCCAATCATCTTCAGAAAATTAAACCACCATGTAGACTTGTATGTGCTGACTCATATAGACACGTCTTTGACTAATAGTGCAATACCACACGCATCAGCAAACTCACCGCTAATTTCCTTCTTTCCTTCCCTCCTCTACCTGTCATCTTCTTGTTCCCCTTTCCCATTCCCCCGGTGTAGGGTAGCCAGCCAGGCGTTATTCTGGTTAACCTCCCTGCCTTTTGTTTTCTTTCCTTCCTTCCTTCCTTCCTCATACAGACTTCGTAACATAGGCAAGCACAAAATGCTTTGATGTACAAATGTATGTGTGTGCATGTGTGTTTGCATGTGCATATGCATGCATGCAGAAAAACACATGAAATGAACACTTCTTGACAACCAAAGAATTTTGCTGAAAATTGTACTGTCAAAAGTGCATTTAGTGTTTAAATGCAGTTATTTCACGTTGCAGGATTGCCCCGTTGTGCAGTGGTGACAGTTGGGCTGACACATACCACTTTGTGTGGGACAGATTGTGGGCTGTGCGCCAGGACATGACCATCCAGGATCTGAACGGTGGCGAGTGCATCGAAATTCTTGAACAGGCTGTGCGTTTTTACGTCTATTCGGCCTTCAGGTACCTCAAAATACAATTATTGCCATGTTACCCATAATAGAGCAGTACCAACGTTATGTTGGTCATCGAATGGAAGTTAAGCTCTTGAGCTTTGATATGTTGAACACACTTGACTGGCTATTCCATGGCTTATTATTATGTGACCTGCCTCTGAATAATGCATGGTCGTCACAAGTGTCAGCAGTCATATCAAGCATTGATTCACATAGACCTCTAAATGTTCATCTGTGTGCAGGTGCTTCGAGGAAGATGTGAATGCCTTTGATCCTCACATCAACAGTCAGCACCTACAGGAGTGTTTAAAACGTCTCTTAATTCAATACCAACAGTCCACTGTAGGCCAATACGGGAACAGACCAGAAATGGAAGCCATCTACATTCTTCACAACCTGGGATCATTTGAAGCTCTAGCTCATGCATTGACCCTTCCAAAGGAAATTAGGTGAGATGAGGGAGAGAGGGAAACATAATATTTATTAGTCCCATAAGAACTAAGGCCTCAGTCCGGGCATCCTTTGTAGGTTCATGATTCCTGGCTCAGCACATTCTTGATGTGTACCAGATGCAGCCGCCACATCTTTTGAAATGTTCATGGGGGAGTGGTCCACTCCTCCCAGCTGCCAGGAAGCTTGTTTGGTCGTAGTTTAGAAAGTAGGGTATTGTGTTTCTGAAGATGGAGTTATCGCGTTTTTCTAGATGGGCACATTGCAAGACTTTGAGTATAAGGAGCTTGATATAACAGTGATGAACAAAAAAATGAGTGGCACTACTGTAATCAAAGCACAAGTGCACATGCTTCATTCTTTATAGTTTATTTGCCTTAAGAGAGAGAGAAAATGATTTAATGAAAGGCAGGGAGGTTAACCAGGACTGAGCCCAGTTGGCTACCCTACACTGGGGGCAGGGAAAAGGGGAGAGAGAGATTAAGAGAAGAATAGAAAGTCTGCTGTTGATATCGCCGACGTAGCAACAGATCTCTGTTCTATCACTGATGATCAATCAGTCCGGATCATAGACGGTCACTCAGTCCTGTAGTTTTCAAAAATCGCAGCAGCGCTTTAAGATTTTAAACATTACAGGGGACACGGGTGTGTTGCAAACATTATCACATTATTGTAAAATAAAAACATAGAAACAGAATTAAGTACACCTAATGTAACACCATGCTGGCATGTATTTTTGAAAATGAGAACAACAAAAAAAGTGAAAACTATGTTTGATAAAACAAGATTCACTTCTTACACCCTTCAATGCTGTAAAGTTGCGAGTTGCTATTCAATATCAATGTCTATCGGCTCACCAATGGCATTGAATACAATGAACACACCCACCCACATGCTTACTCATGACATATCTTGCACGAGAGAAATATGGATCCTAACTTGTGGTAAGAAACTTCAGCACACGTGTATATAGACCAGATCATTCGAGGGCATGAAATTTTAAATTGAAGCTCAGAGTGGAAACATTATATGATAACACATACTACATTTGATTACATCAGAATGTGATAAAGTGAACTGGTCATCTTTGTACAGTAGCCTTGAAATACCTCTGAGCATGCACTAAGACAATGCAACACGCTGATTAACATGTTAACATCAAGAGTGTTCTAACTTATGTGTACCAGTTCATCAATTGAACTTATGCTGGTACTTTATTATTTCCTCAGTGACTGCTTACTTATACAGCTGTTAAAAATTGCGATTCTTGTTGGATGATTTCCACTGATGAATGAAAACCTGTTTTCCTAGCCCCTCCCCCTCCAGAGATAAAGGACACTGCTTACTTTTTCTTTTTTTTACATCTTCCACTGAAGCTTTCAGCCAGTTATTCAAACTTTGCTGCTTGAGTCTCTAGTACTGCTCTTTTCTACTAGTTATCAGCAGGTTGTATTTGTGCCACAGATGTCATCGGGTGAATGTTTGTCCGATGCCTGCATGTTTAATTTGATGTCTGCACATCGAGTGCTTGAGAGTTGTCATGTCTTGTTTATTTTGCTCTTTGGCAGAAATCATAATTTGGTCAAGATTTCTCTGGACACAAGCCTAGCACACAGGAAAGGAAACTTTATCAGAGCCCTGAAAAACTACAAGAGCCTTCCCCCTCTTCTAGCTTGCGCTTTGCACTCACATTTGGAGCTTATTCGAAGGCAAGTGTTCACTGATGCAAATGCTGTTCGTTTGACCTGAATAGCTTTTCACTGGCACCAGCTATTTGTAGGGATGTCAGCAATGGCAGAAAATTCAGTTGTTTATGTCACGCAATTCAGTGCACAGGTTTTAAGACTGTCTGTGGAAGTGGCCCACGGTATTACCACAGGGATTGCTGTTTCTGGCGGAGAAACTGGAAAGAATGCACAGGCGTGCTAAAATGCGTCGCGAATGTCGCGCAAGGGTGATGAAAAAGAGAAGCATGTTTTGTGACGCACCCAGAGCTTGGCTAGTGTTGGAGATCAGCACTTGCTGATGGCGTAAAGGGCATTGCGACCAAGGCGAAGCAGCTACATTAAATGTCTGGAAACATTAAATGTATTCCAAGCACAGAGTGTAGTGTATGCATGAAAAGGGTGTAAAGGTATGGGTGTTTTCAAAAGAAAGAGCAGCCTTCATCCTAGGGGACGGACAAGGCCTCCAGACAAGAGAGACAGCACGTCACCTCCTGGTGTCTATTCGTCTATTCCAAAGAAGTTACTAGCTCGCGACCAGCACTCGCTCCTCCCAAACTTCTTTTTCCTTTTTATTTTTGTTTTTATTTTTTTTTTCTGTTGGGAAACACCATATGTTTCTGCAAAGGGGCCTTAAAGCTTTAGGAATGTGTTTCCAGTACCTTATTTTGCAGATCATGTGGCAGATATTTTTTCCTTTTTTTAAAATAATTTCTGCGTTATGTGTATGCATGTACAGGGTTATCTAATGAGGTGGGGAGGAGGCATAATTTACTGTCCCGCGGAAAACACAGAATAGACATACAGAGGTGGACGCCACATAGTACTCACTTACTACCAGGTTGTAAGTCAGCTCTGGCCTTCTCCGGACTTCCTTCACTGGCCTGCCTTTGCTCCATAGCAGGCAGCTGAGAAGTGAGCAGATGTTAAGCAGAGCTGCTCTGTAGAATACTTGACCAGAACTAAAATGACCAGGGGATCGTGTTAACTATTATTCGCCTTTATATTCACTAGCATGTGTTGCACTATTCAAAACTGCTGTTCTTTCCCGTCCATGGGTGTGTTCTGTCGGGCCACAGAGCAGCAAAACAAATTTGTCCCCTCCCTCAGTGAGCTAGCTCTCAAGGGTTTTGACCCTACTAGACTACGTTAAACGCGCTTTAAATTAATTTGCATTGCAATGAAAAATTAATTGCTGTAATTTTGCATAGTTAAAAAATTTTTGAGAGCAAATATTTAGCAAACTTCAGAGCGACTCAAATTCTCAATTCAGTGTTCACTTTTCTTCCTCTTTTAAAATGAAAGTGGACTAGCTGTTCGTGTTCTCAAACTGACCTCTATGACTATTGTTGTCATTATAGCGTGCTGGCAGGTTAAGGTATCTGCAGTTATTGTAATCTAAGTATGTTGTGTTGTATTTATTACCACAGAACAGCGCTGCAGGTTATGACAGTGGCATTCAGTTCCCAGAACTGCAAGTTCCCTCTGTCCATGTTGGGCCACTGGCTTTGTTGCTCTGACCACACTGCAAGGGAAATGTGCCTTCTCTACCAGCTACCTGTCCAAGATTCCGAAGTCAAGTTTCTCAAAGGTCGTGGAGATTTCACATTAAAACAAGTGAGGACTTTTGTACATCTTAGCTCCAGGAGTTGGGAACGATGCATCCTAGTGCTTGCTGTGATATTCACATTCAGATAGTATGCCAGCCACTTACAATTTGCCACAAGTGCATTGGCTTTGGCTTACCCTTTAGTAATTCACCTCTAGACCTTCCTTCTCTCATGCTGGCACTATTCACTGTGAAGGCAGACAAATTATATAACGAAGTAGCGTATATAATGAAGTAATTTTGGCTCCCTCTTTAACTTTCTTATAGTGAGGTTTTATTGTAATTTATAAGCGTGTTCAGCGTGTTTTACTATGTTTACAAATGCTATCATTCAAAGAGCCTATCATGTTCAATCTCCTGTTTGGTTGGCCGTACATTGTGGCACCACTGCTCTGCCTCTAGAGAACCACTGTGTGCAACTGAATGTTATGGGGTTATTGCTAAACTACACTTTGGATGTGGTAAAAATATGCTATTAACTTGGTAGCAGGCCACCGGGACTTTGTGGTGAATGCGTCGAGTTAGGTGAACATGTGAACATACCAGTCCTGTTTACTTCCTCTTCCTTGTATTTTGAGCATGTTCTCAGTTCACGTTAGACGTTACTAATCAGTTATATTTTTATTGATTTTCAGCTTAAAAAGCACCAGGATTCGGCCCTCATGAAGGTCTTGTCAGCAAGTGACATTGGCACTTTGCTCTGTCCTGATGACAAAAGACAGCCAAGCCAAGTGAGGTGACAACAAATGACCACAGTATGTGTTACAGAGACATGCTTCACTGTTTTGAAAGCCAGAGCAAGAACTTCACTAATTTATTTACGCATCACAATAAATATGCTCATATTCATAAACCGATCTGTTGCCTTGTCTATTTCTTGGAATATTTCTTGCAGCTAACTTCTAGTGATAATGTAACAGGTGCCCTAATATACTGACTTTATTCATTGTAACAAAGACACACTAATTCATTCTTACACACACACAAATAATTTATTTCTTTCCCTCTTTCTCCACTTGCTGTAGACAAACCAGAATGGGTAAGCTATAATTAAATATTGTTTAGCATGGCTAGTTTAGTAATTGATATACTGTATGACGAATGCGGATGCAATTAATTTCCTCTCACCTGCAGTTGACTTTTCTTGTAGGGCTCGGGTTCTATGATTGACTGCATTCTTATCTCTTGCTCTCGAGGAAAGAATGTGCTAAGAGGCAACCTAAATGTACAAGCTTGGGAGATAAGAATGCTTGCCAAGATTACAACCAGATAAGTGCTTGGGCGTCGCCGCTTGCAATGTGTGGCAGTAAGGCAGTACAGCATGCATGCTTTTGGACAGCAGCAAACTGGAACAATGTGCTCATCGTAGACTAATCAAGTAAGCTGCTAATAGTGCTAACCACTGAGCTACTACAGTTAACAAGTGCTTTATAAAAGCCATGGAGTTACAGGAGCAGATATTTCATGAACTGTTTCTGTTTTTTGCTTTCCTTGTTAAATGCATTTTTAGTAAAAAATTGTTAGTAGCATCAGTAAGGCACAAAGAACTTGGGAGTTCCTTGAAGAGCTCATGGTCATTCATAGCCTCTCCTATGATCCAGACTTCAACAGATATCCAAATGAGGAAAAAAATCTCATTCGCAATACAGTCACTGAAGCATGTAGTGCAGTGCTGGTCAATATTGTAATTTTGAATAATGTTTTATAGCACCTTTTGCAGGCATTTTTGATGAGTTAGTCATTATACAAAAAAAGGCATCAGTGCAAACCATATTGTAATATGTTAGTGCCAAGAACACAAATGCATTATTGAACAGCAGAAGGTTAGAAATCTCGGAGGAAAGACTGCTGTTATACAATACAAACAAGAATATTCTTTAGTGTGTGTCGGCCATTTAAAGTTTGTCTGATATCTAGACAAGTTGCTTCTTAGTTCTTGTTATTTTTTCTGCACATTTATATCTTATTGGGCAGCCTGTGGGGAAATGTAGACAAGAATTGAAGGAGGGTAGGAAGAAGTAGGGGGGGGGGGGGGGGTGAAGTTGTTAAACGAGGCACAAAGGCCACGTTGCCGGCTCTATAGTGGCTTCACTTCATTCTATGAGGCCACTTATGCTTGCTTTCTTGAACCCTATTCACTGTCCGCAAGCGTCGACTGTTGCCATTCGGAAAGACTGTTTGCCTGGAAAAGGAGGCTAAGTGTAGTGCTCCGGTGCTCACCAAAACACTACCATGGGCAAAGTCAGTGCTTACAAGATTAACATGGGCTACGATGATGAAATGGTAAGCTTTTTTCTTGTGTTTTGATGTCATTTCCGTACTAGAAATTTCCTGTCTGATTAATTCATTCTGATCAAAGGCTTCATGCAGAATTGTATTTGTGGGAAATAGTCCCCCTTAATTAAGTGTCTGGCAATGGTACACATTCCCGGGTAGTTCGTACGTTTTGCTGATGGGTGTATTTAGTCTTTGCCATGTGTATAAGCTTTGTGGTGACTGTAGAAAATTTGAGCATTATGCTGGCATATGTATAACTGGAAGTTTTTACCTTTTACTTTAGTTTGAGCATGTTTGTTAAAGCTGGTAGTAAGTTGAAAGCTATAATGGCTTGCACTTTTGGTTAGCACTTTTTTTTGCGTACTTTGTAACCTTTATGCAGCAGCAAAATGTTAAGGTGTTTTCAGACATTGGAAGACCTTTTTTTTTTTTACTGGAGCTTTGAAAATTGATCCTTGATCAAATTATCTCGACTGTCAGAACCACAGACATCCAAGTTAAATGGGGTAATCTGTTCGTCATTAACGAAGCAGATGGGTTTCTGCAGGTGCTACTGTGAAAAAGGACTGGTGAAACGATTATATCTGCTTCAGAATAAAAAGTTTCACAAATGATACACTAATATACGTAATATAAATAATATACGTAATAATATAATTATATACACTAATATAAATACACACATTGCATTAATGAAGGATTTAGTGCTACTTCTTTACTGTGCACTTCGCTCTGCCTCTACAACTTTGTACTGTACTCTATTCTGCAACTTTGCAATCATCATTGCAGCAGCCGGCATATCATCCAAGAGACAAGCACTTCATTTTCTTTTTTTTACCTCATTTCCAATTAATCTCACTTTTTTATAATCGCCTGTTTTAACTGCCACATAATGTACTGCTAATAAAATACTGCACTTGTGACATAGCTGGCATTTAGGCAGAACTATTTCTACTTAGCAGTAGAGTTGCGATCTGGGTCAGTTGGTACATATTCTTGAGTATTAAACCAGTCAAAAGACGAACGACAGAGGGGAGTGTATGGAGTGTGCCAGTCGTTGTGTGTGCCACATCTCTTCTGTGTCATTCATCTTTTGTCTGGTTTAATACTCAAGAATATTTCTGCTTAAGTTGAGATCTTTTGTGAATGTGAGTGCATGTGTAACAGGAGCTAATGAACATGGCTGACTTTATCAATATACAGCTTAACCACTTACTAGCTTGAAATTTTCTGAGTCTGAACTGATTAATTAGAATGCTAACTTGAATTTGCCTTGTTTTTCATTATTTTGACCAACATGCTAGCTAAAAAAATGTGTCATTGGTTTCTTTCTTTTTTTTTCTCCAGACATTAGAAGGCTATAAGTGGTCTCTCAGAAAGGCTCTAGCTGGCTGGACTATGATCATTCTGGCTGCCGGTATTCCTCTAATACTCAGCTCCTGGAAACGAAGTATTTTGCTCAAGCTTACACATGTATTGTGTCATCCTGATGAGGCACAGAAGGTGCTGCTGAAAGTAAGGCCAGCATTTATTTGGGAAGTGTGTTCGTGGATGACTTGGAAATGCACCACAAAAGTGGACATGCTGCATTAAAAGCTTGATATATATATATATATATATATATATATATATATATATATATGCACACAAATGGAACGAACGAATGTGCAGAAATGTTTATTATTTACCAATGATCGAAAAGGCAGTCTCAAGAGTAATAAATGTTTCATACTGTTAGCTTCTCAAAGGATAAAACACACAGAAAAGAATATTTATTCACACGACGATCAGCACACAGCCACTTGCTACTGCCACACTCACCACGCACCTGCTTGTCTTCGTGTTCTTCTACTCCTGTTCAGCTAACAATTCCAATCAGCTAACAAATTCCAACAGTATGTTCATTTGTTCCTTTTGAGTGCCTTAAAACAACTGGATCCGAAGATACATTCACTCAGTACGTATATATATAAGTCCCCAGAGTTAGTTAAGTTCCGTGTAATGTGAACAATAATTGATTGACAGTAGTGCAATGGCTAAGTAATGGGCGTCAGTTGAAGTAAAACAAAGCACCAGTGTAAAACACAACCATAATAATAAATATGTATGCATATCAAAAAGCTCAAGGAATGGAGAAATGTATGCATGCAGTAGGTAACACAATGTTTTAAAAAATAGAACAGCACAAACTTAACAATTGCAAAATGCATACTAGCAATAAAAAGCTAACTCATAATGAAACACCACTGCTGAACAGTGCATTTAAAAGGTTACTTAATTAAAAAAAGTTGCCGCAGTTTCACCTGAAAGGCGAAGCATCAATTGCGACAGCAAATTTGTAGAGAGCTATACGGAGTAATGATATTAGCTTTATCAGCTGTATAAACTTGGACATGCAGCAGCACCGGCAACACGCAGAACTGTTGTCGACACCGTCGGCGTTTTGTCCGCGTTCGCTCAAAATGCGTGCGGCGTTGGTTACTGTTGCCGGAGCCTCTGATATAAATAGGCACTTGGTGCCGCAGCTAAACGTCACCTCCCTTCCCTCCCCCTCCCACCCCCTCCCCCACGGCCTCTCGCGCGTCGGTAGAAGGCGCGTTTGCTCTTCATATATGGTGATTGTAAAGGAGGAAAGAGATGCCTACTTCTGCAGCCCTTAAGGGAGCACGGCGCAGAACGCGCGTTTGTTCTCCGCCGTGCGTTCATTCCCCGTAAAAGCGCGCGCCCCTCGCGCTCTTTCACTCGCACATACAGCGTTCGGCACGCGGCGCCGATTTCATCTCCATTGACGTCATACGGAACCTCACGGCGACGGCGACGCCGACGGCAGAAATCTGCTTTTGAGTGTCCATATAATTGCTATCGCAATAAAATTTAAATTTAAATAAGGTTACATTTAATTTTAGAGGTGTCTTGGATGTTACTGTGGTTTAAGAATTGTTTTATTAGAATGTTAGATAAGCTAATTCATAAATTGAGCCTTAAATATATTCAAATTCATAGTTCTTATGAAATGAATTATTACATACAGACAGACCTATTCATTAATGATTTTGGGATGGACACTTGTCCACACATCTTTATAATTGTGGATGCATGTTGCTTGTTTCCGATTGCACCTTACAAATACCAGCACTTACAGCACCTGCAAACACTAGCGCTCACAAATAGTTCAAGCACACAAGTGAGATCATTTGAGGCTGTGTAAGGCAAGGGCGTTACAAAACAGATTCTGTTTTAGTTTTTAATAAACAAATTATTTTGATATAGCAAAATAGAATTTAGGATGAATTGGGCTGTAGCATTAACTATTAAGGTGTTCCATATATGAATGTCGGATTTCAAATTGGTTTTATTGATGAACAGTTATGCTGTGCGTGTAGATTCCTTACCTTGTCATTATGTAATTGTGCTAACACTTCTAGAACCCATATACAGTTGATTATTTTTAGGATAAATGTTTAAGAGTAAAAGTAATTCATCTCATTAAATGTATGGCATAGTAAAACCTAGGAAAATCTGTAGTTTTTGTGTTTCATTCTCATAAGCAGAGGGAAGGAACAGTAGTACTTTTAACACATTGTTTTCTGCCCATGATTTCAGTTCAGCTTCCTGACAATATTAAAGTTGTCTATAAACTGGACCTAGGGATGCTAAAAAAAATTTTGCAATCTCTTTTGTTGCGCAATATGATGGTTTCTTGCAAATATTTGGGAAACTGCATTGTTGTATGGTGAAAAGCTTTGGTTAGTTTTTCTCTCTAGCTGTATTCTACAAGATCACTTATAATTGTTTCTTATTAATAACATTCTCCTGACTTATGTACAACCAATCTTGCAGGACAAGTACTCTCAAGAGTTCATTGAAACAGTTTTCCAAAGCAGCAGATCACTGAAAGATGGCTGCAATTACTGCTTCTTTCACAACAAGCGTATCAAGTACATCTGGAAAACAGACCTTCAGCGCTTCATGAAGCTTGAGTATGATGGACCTTGTAGATTGCTTATACCTGACATCTCTGTGCATTTGAGACACTGCGTTCATTCTTGTGTGCTCCCTTGAGCACACAGGGATGAACACGTCTTGTTCATGTGTCCTGAGCTTGAAACAAAGTGCAGGATATGATATTTCTAATAGTTCTACTGAAAGAAAATAACTTTTCATCCACTTCTCATCAACGGAGAAAATAATCTTGTGTTCCACATCACAGTTTATAAGTTTTTAGAAAAGTATGGGTTTTTACACGAGTGCTGGGGGTATATTGTCTTCATAACATCTCTATTATTGTCTAATTTACATCTCTATTATTGTCTAATTTTGACCCCACTTTTGGGTTCAGAATTCTAGCCGTAGTTACCTTGCTCCATAAAAACTAACATAGCTAACGTTCTAAAGAAACGAGACAGGAAAGTGCACATGGAGCATTATAAATCATTACAATGTGGCAGGCATAACTTAAATGTGAGAATATGCAAAAATTAAGCCAATACACATTGCTGTCACGAACTAAACTATAAAAAAACCAAGTGCAAGAAAGTAAGCTTTTTTTATCATTTAGTGATAGCCTCTGTTTATACAATGTTGGCATCTTAAAAATTTCATTCTTGCGCTGCCCACATGTCACATGGGCACAGGTGGTCCAGTAAAACTTGTCCCGCTGAACCTAGCGCAATTGTTCGTAGCATTACTGGAACCTTTTGTCCAGTAATGCTTATTGCTTCAGATATTGCTTCAGAATAATGTTCTTAAAAAAAGGAAATGAGGGATTACCATCAGTGAAGAACCAGGTTTACAACATCACTATAATATGGTAGTAATCTATGAATATATTACAACATTGCAGCGACAAGACTGATGTGGAAAAAAAGAAGGAGGTATCTAAGCACATGTTTTAGTGAATCCATCTAGATGGAGAAAGCGCATGCAGATCTAAATGACATGCATTGCAGTAATTGAGAGTATGATAGTTTTTGTTTGTTTATTAACAGCAATAGAATGATGTGTGCATTGGATGCAAACATACAAATAAAGGCCCTGTAGCTAAAGGATGAATGGGGCTCTCTTGTAATTGGCACATAAATAATATGCTGCAGGAGCAATTTCATATAATACTGCAGTGCCACAGAATTTGATTAACAGAAAATGGTACAGTAGTAAATTCATCCTGCCTACCCTTTTTAAGATAGCAACAAAAAAGTTGTTTAATGAATACATAGGCCGGGCCCGTAGCCAGGGAGGGGGGGGGGGGGGGGCTGTAGGCCAACCCCCCCCCCCCCCCCCCTCTGATAACACTGTTTTATTTTTCATAATGAAATCTATTGAGACGAATCGTCTGTATAAAATATTATACCATTAAGAAGAATAATCTCAAAACTAAAAATATCAAACTATCAATAAAATAGTATTTAAAAAGTCACATTTACATACTGGAATTTTTTACGAAAATAATTACTGAAAAATAGGTGCTTTCCTCAAATAGTCAAGGCCTTTAGCAAGTGGGCCCCGAAAACAATTTCCTGGCTACGGGCCTGACATAGGCTAATAAAATATCAAGCTAAAAGAAAAATCTGAGAGCAGCACAGGAAGAAAGGCATTCAGAATAGCATGAAGCAAAAGTTAAGTTCACGAAAGCAGTACTGCTAAGAGCAAAAGAAATTTCAAAATAAAGAATTA
Source organism: Dermacentor silvarum (assembly GCF_013339745.2). Classification (NCBI taxonomy): domain Eukaryota; kingdom Metazoa; phylum Arthropoda; class Arachnida; order Ixodida; family Ixodidae; genus Dermacentor; species Dermacentor silvarum. Next base: position 99,283,488 of record NC_051159.1, read on the forward strand.
TTGCAATAGACCATGCAAATAATGTAATGGACCAGCAGATACAAGAATATTGCTGCAAAAGCTGATGAAATGCAATATACTTCAGATGAAATGGCTTGAATATGTGTGACTGAAGAGAATTCATAAATAAAGATAAAGATAGAACACTCTTAATAGTAGAGGGCAAGCTATTGTGAAATTTTATCACAGGAAACACACTTCTTTGTTTGCCATAATTTGTGTGTGCTTTTGGAAGTAAGAAATTATTTTGGAATAAAAATATTGTGTTATTTGCATTAGTGAGCTGCTGCGTGTAAGTATGTCGTACATAAGACTGGGATTTTTTTACCAATTGGTAAGTAAGGGTATCTATTTTAAACCTAAACGATTTGTTTACGGGAAGAATGTGAAGATTGTGAAAAATCTGGCTCACAAGTGTGTTATAGGGACTGCAAGTAATGATACTAAGCGCTTGATTTTGAATGTGCTGGAGCGGCACGATATGGAAAGCATACATTAAACTCTATTATGCCATGCAGTAAATGAAACGACTGTGAATGAAACCATAGTATATAATAGCATGTATACAGTGGAACCTCATTGATACAATTTTGTGTAATACATTTTTCGGGATGATACGTTTATTTTTCCCGATAATGCGATTTGGCTGAATAATACATTGGATGATACGCTCTATTTTCCGGTTCCTGTGAAGGATTCCAGTGTATATAAAAATACTTGCGTGCTTTCAAGAGTACTCTTACACCAAAGGCACACTTTCTCTTTATTGAATTTACGTTGATATTACCTTCTAAAGAATTGTCTAGTTCTATGCCTAAGAATGTACATTGATTACTTGGGGAGATGATATTATTATCAATACGTAATACAGAAATATCAATGATATGCTTGGCTGGTGAGCTGAAAAATCATGCATTTTATTTTTCAATTTTTTTGCAGGATTAATAATTAGTTCATTTTTATAACACCAATCAGCGATATTACGGAGATTGCAGTCAAGTTGTTCAATTAATGTCTGAATTTTCTCATGTGAGCAAAAAATAGTGGCATCATCTGCTTACACTATACAGTCAGTTGCACGAGTTAGGCAGTCAGGTAAATCATTAATTTACGGTAAGAAAATCAGGGGGCCTAATGTTGAACCTTACGGAACACCGATGTTGATTTTCCTGGTGTTGGATAACGTACCAGATATATTAATTGTTTTTTCACGGTCAGTTAAGTAGCTTCAAAATAATTTTATTTCAGGCCAGTTACTCCGTAGGAAGCAAGCTAAGTAAAATATTATGATTCATTAAACCAAATTGCTTTAGTAAAATCAGTAAGAGCAGATCCAAAAAGTCTACTACAGTAAATTTAATATTTAAACTTGTTGGTCAGTGCACCTAGAGCTAGATCAGTCGAATAACCAGTGCGAAAACTAAACTTTCTCGGTGATAATAAGTTGAACTTGTAGAGATATCTACGATTCCTGCTTTTATTAATTTTTTTTTCAGTTACCTTATCAAAAAAAGGGTAGAATAGAGATAGGCCTACAATTACTTATTAGTGTCCCATCACATTTTTTTTTTACACAAAACCAATTTTGCTTCGTTTTAATTCACAAAAAAAAACAACTAGAAAACTGGTCTTCAAAATCAGGTTAATGACGTGTGAGTGGTTTAACTATAAAATCTACCACTTTCTTGGTATGACTGCCGCAAATGTTGTCAAGCAGATATGTTGCGAATGCAAAGTAGTTCTTATTTTGGCATGTATAGTAGGAAGCTGCAAACAAGATTGCGGCACACAATTAAGAATAGCAATAGTTGGAAATTCTGGTGTGTGCGGAGCGCACCATAAAAATCACTAAGTGCATGCAAAATGTTAGTTTTACCCTCGAACAAATCTCCGTTATAGTGTATTTAATTGATTCTGCTAGCTGACATGGTTCTGTTCAGGAAGGAGTTTATAATACGCCACTGTTTACCAATATCATTGCCTGCTAGGGAGAACTGACAATTATAATATTTAAATTTTGCCTCCCGTATAAGATGTGACAGCTAATTAGAATACCTTGTAAAGCGTTTTCTCAGTGCCAAGTTGAATGGCTCGCATTTAGGCTTCCTGTAAATGTCATCTTTCTTGCATAGACTTTTAAGCAGGCCTGTAGTCATGCAGGGCTATATGGTGAGGAGTAGCCTCTGCGACACAGCCAAGTGGTTGTTGATGATGCTATACAGCTAGTAACGATGAATGTGAACGCAGTACTATAAGAATACTGACCATCACTTGGTGAAATGGCAGGTTGCCTGTTTGAGCTGATGAACTTGCTTTTGTCAAAGCCTAGCCTGGGAAATGAAGCGCTTCGAACAATACTGTCATCTCAAAAGTGCTCAACGATGTGTTTTACTTAGTACGTGACCCCTGATTTTATTTACCGGTGTTGAAAAATGGTGTCTTGGGCTTTGTGTGATGTTACCTCCATTTTGGAAATCACTTCGGGGTACATAAAGTATAGCTATTTATGTGAGCTTAATTTTATGCATTCAGACAAGTACTTTTGGTTCACATAGGTTTCCCTTTCTAATCTCCTTTGTCTTCACATCAACAGTGCTTGTTAATCTGGCTGAAAGGTGTAAGCTAGTGTATCCCATGTAGGTCACAGTTGTCTACATATGCGAGTCATAGAACAATGTAATGTGTCACGATGACTCATAGTCTCTGTGACATTTTGTGTACTCCAATTCATTAATTTTATTCTTCCTTTCTTCCAGTGGGCTTGAAGTTGACAGCTGTCAAGATTTGCTCGCAATGTCAGCTGGTCTGTCGGGCTCAGATGTTGACTACCAGCAAGTCCTGTTTGGTGAAAACTCTCTGTACGTAGAAATGACACCTGTTTACAAGCTCGTCATAAATGAGGTGAGCATGAAAATTTGATATTAATATTACTTGTAAAAAAAATATATTAACATAATCTGCAAGTAACAAAGAGAATGCAGTAATGTGTACTTGCACATTGTGGGATTGTTCTATGACTGTAGAGAGTTCATATAACATTCAGTTTTTTTATTTTTATAGAAACAGAAGCTAATTGCTCATGGCAACCTCTCTCCGCTTACAAATCACCTGCATGTTTGTGCTGAGAAATGTTATGTGGAACCATACAGCTTACTTGTGACCCTACATTTAACTGTACCTGGCTGTTCGTGGTAAGCTATTCGGTAAATATAATGAAAAATGTTAGGAAAAAGATTTGATTGATTGATTGATTTATTTACTGATTGAGCTTCCACCATTTACGGTAAATGATGCCGACTTCATACTTCATGACCGCACTGTACACTACTCTAATCCATTATTAGTATGTTACTCTAGGTTGCTGTAATAAATTGTTGTCTTCAGCTTCTACAAATTTTGTTAAACATGGCCTTTCTCTCCCTCTAGGTCTTCAGCCCATTTTACATGTATCAAGTGTTCATTGTTATCGTGTGGATGGTTCAGGTGTATTACCAGTTTGCTGTTTGCGTCGTTTTGCTCTCCATTATATCAGTCAGCGTATCAGTCTGGCAAACTAGAAAGGTGGGCTTCTTTCCTATCATTACTGTCATGCCTTATGGTTTTTTCATCTCGTGATAACCACAAAAACAATAATGTAATTTGGTATTTTATTGCCTTTATTGTTTTAACTTTTCATGTTTTAATGTTTGCTTTATTTAGTACTTGGAAAAGGTGCACATCTGGTGCACTTCTTCTGTATTTCATGGCTACATGAATTGCCTGTGCTATAATAGTGAGAAGTGCATTTTCAATTGCCTGGGAACAACTGCTGCGGTTCATGGCTTGTAGCCCGATTTTGAAATCACAATCAGGAAAATTCAAGTGGCTTGGGTTGTAATCTTGAGGCACTCCAACCAACATAATGGGTTGTACTTTGAAAAACAACTGGTGAATGTTGAAATCTTCCACCCACATACTGCAAACCTGATCTTTCAGCAAACAAGGGCGCTGACGGAAGCAATTCACACAGAATCAAAGGTGACTGTGTTGCGAGATGAGACTGGTAAGCATGAATGTTGCCTCATATACAGGTCATTACAGTAAACAAGCACAGTGGTATTATTTATGACAGCTTAATATGCACACAGCATTTTTGAGTGAAACCTGTACCACGTGGTGATAGGGATGTTGCAATCACATTCTATCTCTTCTATGATGGAGCACATCATCACAAGGAGTATATCACATTCCGTTTTTCGCATAGCGCAGTTGCTAAAATGAGACTAAAAGTGACTAATACTTTTTTTGAAATAGCTTGGAATCAGTAAGGCAAGTTTGTTCTTTGTACATGGACCTTGAATGCAAGGCTTCTAAAGTGTTCAGAGCAGACAGGTGTTCAGAATTAATGATAGCTGAATAGCATCACCAATAACTTCAGAATGTACTGTCTGCTCTGTGTGGAAATCAGCATATATAACACATGGCTGCCGTCACTGTTCTTTTTTACTAGTTTCACTTTTGTTAGCATTCTTCATGGTAGCATCAGTGCCGAAAAACATGTTGTGCATTCCACACGTGCATGATTTGTGTGCAGAAGTGACCCTCTCCTCCAAGGAACTTGTACCTGGCGATGTCATCATACTACCAGAGAAACATCACACCATGGAGTGTGATGCTGTCCTTATCAATGGGGACTGTATTGTCAATGAGAGCATGCTGACAGGTAGACACAAATATTTGTCCTTTCAAATTCAAATTCAAATTTATTACACATCATAAAAATAGTACAGTTGTGCATATACAGAAGGAGGTCCCAAAGCTATATCACTATTGGCGGCACCTCGATTGAAGCAAATTATGTAAAATGCAAAGTAAAAAACAAAGAAAATGAAAGAGAGGTTACATTTCTTAAAAATGCATGTATAACTGCATCAAGACACAATATTTTAGTAAGGTAACACAAGGAAATGTTCACAGGGTGGACAGTATTAATTATGTTTAAAAAAATAAAATGTTTTAAATTTCTTTTAAGCATTGGGGGGGGGCAAGAAAGTTGCAGATTTCATATGCGTGATGATATTGAGGAAAGAAAGCAAAGTGGATCTGCCATAATTAGAATGTATACTAGGTAAGAGCAACTTACGGTGGGTGGTGCAGCGAGTAGAATTAGGATTAGAGAGCATACGTTGTGGGAATATATGTCTAATGCGAGTACACATTCAAAAATTTAAGGAACATACCTAATGCCTGTATTAAAAATAAAAGCTAGACAAAGGCCCAATGTTAAGATCACCAAGAATGGGTTAAGGAAAAGGTGACAACCGTGGGGTGAAATTACTAATTATGCTACCGGCTCTTTTCTGGAGTTTAATCAATGGGGAGAGGTGAACAGAGTATGTATGACCCCATGATGTGATGCAGTAGTTTATATGGCTGTGTATAAAGGCGTAATATAATGTTGCAAGTACAAATATGTGCTTTTAAGTTTATTACGGAATACCAGAGCATGTCTAATTGTAGGTGCACTTGTAGATTGTGAAGAATGGTATCGAGGTTTCAAACTTAAAATTGTGATCAGCCATGGCCAAATCTTGTGTGCATATAATGAGTGAGAGCATCTTGAACCAGATTAGCAGACTAAACAATGTGAGCTACCCAGACAGTGTGTTAAGATAGCACCTTAATGCAACAAAATGGCCCATGTTTTCATCCCACTTGGCGATGCATTGCCAAGACTGCGGGTGTTTATCGGAGTTCGAGTGCACATTTGTTTTGCTCTGACATGGATACCAGATGACAAGGGAAATTCGCGAGGCATTCAATATAAAAATGAACAAAACGAAATGAGGTGTGTCAGCCAGCATTTTGTGTTTTCTAACACTTCATCAGAAAAAACTCTCTTAGAGTTTCGAGTGATAATGGCAGCCAAACATTCATACTGTGTACCTTCTTGGCGTTTTTCAACTTGGCCTTAGTACTGTGTATTACACAGAATTTTTAACAAACTTCTGAATTAGCAGCCTAAGATGGTGGCAGCCTGAACTGTTTGTTGAAATGTACTGCACTAAAACAGAAATTCGAGCTAGTTGGTCTTGCATAAGTATAGGTAAATCACAGTGCATTATAGGCAAGGGACAACCGCAGAAATGAGACACACAGGGTGCTGACTTTGATTTATTGGCATAAAGCGCATATACATATATGCACATGTTTGTACAGGATGAAAAAATACAAAGCAATAGTACAACGTTCTTAAAACTTGTGCCGAAAACCAATTTCTTTGTCTAGTAAGGAAATGGAGGAGGTGCTAACACATTGCTCTGTTACTCGTTGTATCATATCTGCTTCAACTATCTCTCTAGTAAGTTGCTCCTTCGCTTTACCTCTAATGGAGTACTTGCCATATAATGGAACGCAACCACAGATCATGGTTTTGGCATGTAAAACCCCATAATTTTTTTGGAACACAACCACAATGTGTAGAATGACACAATGTTTCTTTGCTTATACTACCTACCTCTCGACGTTATACTTGTGGTCAGCTAATCTTGTGTTGACATACCTTATAGTCTGGCCCACTTATACTTCTACACAATCCAATGGCAACAACAGCCTCCACTCAAGAAGCAAACTGCATCTTTTGCTTTTTGCACATCCTACTGATTTTGCATGATTTAGGTTACTTTACTTGCATAACTTGGACGGCGTTTCTGGCGCCGAAAAGACGACATAAACGTTACCACTTTATGCTATCTTCTTCAAGAAGATAGCACAAAGTGCAAACATTCACGTCATCTTTTTGATTGCAAAAGAGGTTATATTCCACTGTCTGTTTGGTGCAGGTGAAAGCTGCCCTATCACAAAGGTTGCTGTGTCTGCAGGAGAAGGGTACACATGCACTGCAAACAAAAGGAACACACTCTTCTGTGGAACAAATATACTTCACTCAAGGAGTACTAATGGCCAAGTAAAAGCCGTTGTATACAGGACAGGTATGGAACTTTTGTTAGAAATGCCACAGTTCTTAAACAAACAAACAAACAAATAAAAAGGGCTGTGAACAAATAATATTTATTTGTAAGCCACAAATATGCAGCTAATTCAGAGCAAGTTTAAAAAATAAAGCGAACCCCCTTGGGCTGATGAAGCTATCTTTATGTTGTCAGCAGCCTCCTAAAGAAGCCTCCAGTACATGTTTTGTTCTTCCTATTTTATTAGCAGTGATTAATTAACTTTTATTGGGTAGCAATTACATGGACAGTTCAAGGCGCATTCACGCCGTTATGCTGTCCAGCTATCGGTGACGCATGTGTGGCTCACGCTTGAAGGTTTACAGGGTCTTCAGAGATGCGAGGTGTGTTTGGCTGCAAAAACGACAAAGTGAGGGGATGCACCATCAATGCTCTGCTCAATTGGCTTGGTAACAGAGCCAGGACAGTGTTCTAGCTTCTGCTGCTGGCATGTGCATTGTGCACATGCACACCACAAGCACACTAACGTTCCTGCTGAGCACTTGTATGGGCCACACAGGCAAACGTCAGGCTAGTGTTATCCAACATTTTACTGGGCAGGGTCTCATCTTCGAGGTGTGACGCCTAGCCTCCACTGGGCAGTGCTCCTCATCACACCAGTGTTGTGAGACACCTGGTAGCTGCGAAGGTGCTAGCAGTTGCTTTGCGTGCTGTACAGTGCCAACATATGTCGCACCCGCATATAGTTTAAACACCATCTGAGGAGTTGAATTGCACTACTAAACCTTGCTATTGCTGGCGTAGGAGAAACTGGCGTATTTTTTTAAATTAATAACTTTATAGAGGGCAGTGTCAATGAGGTTCATAAAGCACATTTGAAAATGTTACTTCTATTATTTTAACTCTTTTCACTGCATATGAAATAAAGCCGCTGCGATGAACTGTGGTGGGTCTCTTGAAAAGTTTTATGGGCTTTTTTTGAAGCACGGGAAGAAGAGCTATGCAAACAGCAATGTCTAACAGGCAACTGAATGTGATGTCTTCAAATTGACACTACAAACCTCATATTGACATTGTGGCCGTAAAATTAATAATGAAAAAGTTGGTTGCACCTTGAAACACCCACTATACTACCTGTTCTAATTCAGAGACAACCAAATTTGTTTAATGTAGTGCAATGCGAATGATGGCTTCTTTTTTGGCTACACATTATTAAAAGCAACAGACATCAATGATTGTGTGATGACTGCAAATTATTTCATATTTTCTAATTAAATGTTAACTAATTACTTTAGGGCATGTTCTGTAGTTCTGGATTTGAATCTGGTCAGTGCTCAAGGCATGTCCACCAAGTAGAAATTGTGGGACCAGCACCAATTTTTACACATTTATACAACTGCAAAGCAGGCACCAAAATTCATTGGCGTTCTTTTATAATTTTCCCAGATAGCCTATCTTGTGCACTGCACATGAAAACTGCATGAAAAATTATTGTACTTTGGCAGATCTTGGGCGCAATATGTTGAAACTTGTGTTCGTCTCACCATTTCTATTAAGTGAACATGCTCTAAGTACTGAATAAGCATGTGCTCTGAGGTGAATAATAAAAACTGTAAATGCTGAATGTTAGATAATTAGTTAGCTATAATTTGGTAATGTGTTTCTAGAAAAAAAAGAGACGTTATCATCTTTGTTGCGCTGTCTTTTGAGAAATTGGCCCTTCCTTAAAGCAGGTGCTGTCGTTGTTAGCTGTCATAGTTAACAGATTGGTCAATTTTATAAACAAAGGGTTATTGCAAACTAACAAGTTGGTAATTTTCTGTACTTGCCCGACACTGGTGCCCAAATGGATGTGCATTTCAGGATTCAACACTATGAAAGGCGAGCTTGTGAGGACAATCTTGTTCCCAAAACCAGTGCATTTCAAGCTACATGCGGATGTTATGAAGTCAATGGTGATATTTCTTATCCTTGGTGAGTAAACCTTACATACTATATATTGCCTTAACTTTTCAGGCTTCATGCACTCATCTTGCACATTTTAAACTTTTTTAGGCATACCAGCAATGATCTACACTGGCATCATATTCAGCAAACTCGGTGTGAGTACCCGTTTTGTAATTTATGTGTTCTTGTAACCCAAAAAGTGCATATTATGAAACATAAATTCTTGTTTATGCAATAGGCTTCCATTAAGCGAAACTCGGAGGACCAAAAAGGAGGTTTGGCTTATATGTTAAGTTCAGCTTGACAGGATAATCCTAGAAAACATGCACGCATTCTCTAAATGGCGGCCTATAGGAAGCAGTGACTGAGATTGTTTCACAAAAGAAAAATAATGCCAAAACATCATTTATTATGCAGCAGTGTTATAGCCTCCCAAGCAATGGACCAAAAGATCAAACTGCGCATATTCCATAAGTGGTCGAGCAACCTGTTTCTGCTGAAAATATTCATGCCTAAATTCTGGGTATCTTCGTGGCCTTGAAGACAGCCATATTGAGGGGGGCAGCTATTATTTCTTTGCACTCATTCTGTCGAAATGACCAGGACATATTCTTCAGGCACTGAAGTGTGCCATGAGGTTACAATTGCCGAAAGTGGCTATTATCCGCTCCTGTTAATTATTTCCTGACTTGGCAAGGTACTTCTTGGGATGCCAAACTTGTGGGCTGTCTCTGGCTTTGAAATTTCAATGAATTCATTTCTGACAGCACTTTGAATTTCTTTGAAAGCTTTATTGACTTGTGATTGACTTGTATCAGTGTTTGAAAGTTGTTGAAAAGGAGGTGAACTGTCGTTTTAATGTCCAGAGCTTTCTAACAGCAAGAGTAACATAGGCACAGCAGTACACAGCCAGGACTTGTCTAACCTAAGGCTTTTGGTGACTTCAGATCCTTTGACAAACTCTACTTGTTCCAACTTTGGAGCTATTATCAACAGATAATGAGTAGCAGTATGATACCTTGCAGTGCACTGTTTTGTAAAAGTGCTCTTGTGGACTGTGGCTGTTTAAGTTAACATAACATCCCTGGAAAGCACTTTTTGTATCCTTTTTGTTCCATTTCAAGGACAAGAGAAACATCGCCATGCAGTGAGGGACAGAGAAGTGGCAGGCATATACAATGCACTTAAGCCAGCTAGCCCAAATCGCAGTTTTTCTAGCTAGCTTTCAAAGAAATACTGAAAGAAATTATATTGAAGGCATGCTTATAATAAATCTGCATGAAAGAGACATGTTACTATTCGAATGTCATCTCTGTTCAGCATTATGAAGCTGAATTTGCGGTCGCTTTTCTCTTACTTTTCTGCATTTCAGGCATACGTTCATGATATTGCCATCATTGTCATTGATGTCGCCACTTTTGTGGTGCCTCCACTACTGCCCGCAGTGCTGACTAGCATCAATGCATCAGCTCAGAGACGTCTAAAGAATAAAGACATCTACTGCCTCAACTCCAGCTACATCAATTTTTGTGGAGCCTTGAGTGTGGTCTGCTTTGATAAGGTAGGTTATGAAGAATATCCGAAACTTGATCGCAAGATATTTAACATGAAAAATTAGACAGAACTGTGGAGTTTTCCTTTGCATCTGTCAAAGTGGGTAGTTGTAGGCCACTTCTGCACAGTTTCAAATATACTAGAGTAGATGTACTGCACAGTATATGAGGCTTAAAGAAACTGTGTCATAAAAGATTTTGCAGTTATGATTTTAATAATCTTGGGGCACATTTTCCTGATTACAATTGAAAGGTATTGCCTATACTAACACAGACGGTGGCTACTCATAGCTGTATATTTTTTGTCTATCTCGCACACACAACTCTATCATAAATAGAGTTGTGTGCTAGCGGTTCTTATGAGGATGTTTATGAGGATGTTACTGTGGATGTTTACATTAATCATTTTTAAAAGGTGCTTGTCATATTCTCTTGTGTTAATTTCTAGCCTGCTTTTTCACTTCACTGACTGCATGCAAAACAAAAACATAATTGCCGGACTGCTTCTTGTATTTCTTTTACAGACAGGAACGCTGACGGAGGACTGCCTGGACATTGCAGCCATTGTTCCCTGTGAAAATGCAATGTAAGAACACATTAGTGCTTTTTGCAGTTATCAGAGCGTATATATGTTTTTAGTCATTTATTTGAATTGGTAAAGCTATGCAGAATAGTTTGATCTTTCATTTTATTAGTGCTGACAAGTAGTGTGTTTAAAACAGCTAGAGCATGATTAGAAATAAAGGGGTATTAGCAAAGTTGACTGCTATGATAATTGGTAATGTGTTGAAGAGTGGGTGTCACAAAAGAATTGAGCAGCACAAAGGAAAAGAACTAGACAGGAATGCAGAATTGGAAATGTCACTGCAGGTAATGCAACGACATTGCAATGTAGGGTTTCTATATGTCCTGATGTAAAGGACAGTACTGCAGGCACGAACTGAAAGGTGACATGTATGTTGCTATGTTAACTTTGTCTTTCTGGACAAAGTCTGGTTAACCTCCCTGCCTTTCCTTCCTCCCTTCCCTCTCTCTCTTGGCTTTCTGCGCTCTTTGAGCATTGTGCTAAAATTTATCTTAGGACCATTAACTAGTTAGTCCAGCAACGCATGCAGTTTAACCTTAAAGGGACAATAAACAGAAACAATAAATCAGTTTAGGCTGATAAAATATTCTTTAAAAACTAAATATTAATTAATTTTGGTGTAATGGGTTGATTATTAAAAGAGAACATGAATGTCAAAGATTTTTTTTTTTTTTCGCTCCAGAACACTAGTGCTGGTACGTCAGTCTGGCATCACGAATTTCAAAGTATTTTGTCTTACTTGGGCTTTTGTGACTCAGTGACAGTTCTTGAAACTTGCCAAGTTCGATATTCAACTTTTTTTTGGAATACAGTGTAGTCCATCTTTAACAGTAAAAATTTAACTGCAGATGTGAGCAAACGTTGTAAAAATCCATGATGTTACGGCGAGCTGGTGTGGGAACTTCAAGGCAGCGTCGCCACCCGTCCTGAATTTTCGTGCCTTTTATCGCTTTCCGACCTTCTTCTTACATTAACAGTGGCTTTTTTGGTATTGTAGAAGGGCAATTTACTACTACAATTGAAAGGATTTTTCACATTAGTGTTAAGAAAAACCTTTACCTGGTGTCTGTCTTTTTTCTTATCTCAAATACAAAAATGTTCATCCAAACTGCCTTGGTGGCTGCCAAGGGAAGCATTTTCTCTGTTCCTTTTTTCTTAGATGTGTTGCTTACGGTGAGTCTCTCCTCTAAGTGCAGCTTTATTTTTGGTGCACTTACAATATTGTATATTATAGTTTGGCATAATGGGCTACAGCAGCTTAGTGTCTTTAGCGTAATGCTTAACATGAGAATGAAATGAGTGACAGATAGTAAACATTGAAATAAATACAAAATATACAGAGCAACAAAGAAATATGTGGGTATACAATGGATTAAACAACAAGCAACCTGTGGCTATGGTGATGAAACAAAGGTACCGCACAGGCTGGAGTGGATTATTAAATGTGTCAGAACAGCAGTGAGGGACTGCAAGGTATTGGTGAAATGCTGTATGTCCAAGTTGGAGTTAAGGGGGTTGTACAGCTAAATCTTGCAAGCAATGTACTGGACACTTGTGGAGCAACCACAGTGAGTGAAACAGTCATATGCTTGCACCTACAATGTATTCTCTCTGGCCTGCAGGTTGCAACCAGCTGTGAACAACCTGAAGGTTCTTCCATATGGTCCCATGCTTGTTGCCCTGGCAACATGCCATTCCTTGCACCTTGTTGATGGTGAAGTAGTGGGCTATGAGATGGACATCAAGACGCTGCAAACTATTGATTGGGTGAGAGAGAAGCTCTAGAATTATCTATTCCGGAAATTGTAGCATAGTGCTCAAGAAGCTATCATTTTTTTAAGACCATGCATTGACAAACATGGTATTGTGTGGCTGAGAGTAGAGATTCAAGATGATTCAAGATATGGTATAGATTCAAGAACTTTGCTTTTGTGTAGGAAAAAGGAAAACGTGACAACATGCCTTAATCTGTCTGTTAAAATATTACATATTGCCTGAATTATATTAATTTGAAGCCTCTTATTGGGACCAATTACCTGTGTACGCATTTATGGAGCAATGTTAACAAGCCCTTCAGGTGCCAAAGCAAGGAAGTTAAGCTTAAACGTATCGAAAGGCAAACTTAGTTTAAGCTGTAAGAATGTTTTTTCAAACTTAATTTGTATTTCTTCGGTAAAACAGAACTGATTTGCAGAGATAATATGAGTCAAACTTACTTTTTGAATTTTGTGCCCAAACTGTGGTGCAAATGGCATCAGTGTGATGTCACAAACCTTTCATGTATTTGGCACGTCATTATGCAGGAAACGTTCCCAACAGTTGCCTGCTTGAATCATACTTCCAAATGCAATGTAATCTTTCTTTGTCAGTAAAGGGTTAACTGGTGCCGAGCAGGCACTGTCAATAGCGATGATCTCTTGGGGACATGGTGCGGAAATTTCAAAATGGTATCACAAAATGTCTTTCATTTTTGCATCCTTTCTGGCTTGCAAAGCATCTGCCCATAGAAAGATTAATCTTTTGGTGTTGTGGAAGTGTAGTGTGCTTATTTAACTTTACTTAGTATTGCGTTTTAGTGTCCACTTAAGAACATGGAAGAAGAGTGGATATTTACTATCAATTAATAATGCACAGTGCTGCATTTCTGTGTAAACTTTGTGCAACTGTCATGTTTGCTGTTCAGAGACTGGAGGAACCACAGCTTGGTGAGCCTGTTCCTTTTGAAAAGATACCAGCTCGCATTGTCATGCCAAGAAACTTGCGACTGGTGAGTATGGCCTTTTCCCTTACTTTTCTGCGGTGTGCTCCATAACATTCACATTTTGGAAGATTACTTACAGCACATCTTTTGCTCTGTTTTATATGAAACAAATGTTTGCTGGTAAGATCATGCACTGTGAGCTTGCACATGTTGTCATGTAAGGATGCTGCTTTACTGGGCTTATCAGTGTATAGCGGGCCCTAGGGCTATAGGATTTTGTACAGATGTGTAGTAGAATCTCATTGACACATCCATGTTTTTTACATTTTCCCAGCTCGATCCTTCGCTTTGAAGCACCGGTCCTGTTTTGTTTCAGTAAGGTCATATGTATTAGCTTCCTGTTTGTTACGTTTCTCTTCTCGGTTGTTACACCGAAAAACTGCGGCTGTCAGCAACCGTCAGCGGCACTCTTGTTGACTGCTGAAAGAGAATCCTCACAGTTGAAGAAAAATTTGTCCTGGTCCGGGACGAATTCTTCAACTGCAAGGCTTTTCTTTCGAGGAACCCGTATTGGTTTCCTTTGTAGCAATTGCTGTGATTGGGTGGATGTCTCATTTTTCATTTAAAGCTCTGATTATTTGTGGTGGTAATGGATTCTGTGATGTGAAGGTAAATCCTAGTTGATGGGTCACAGTTCAGTTTCCTTTAGCCAGAAACTAATCTTTATTGTGGTTATAAGAACAAATTACTCTGTTAAACTACGACAGACACATCCAAGCAACCACACTCGTACTGTGGCTTATTTAATGTTGACCAAATCGTCATCTGTAACAACTGTTGCTGAAGGGGAATACGTTTTCCAAGGTTTTCTTCAGCCTTATGCACATGTACCTGAACGTATTTGGAGTTCTGTGGAAGAAAGCACAAAGTTTTTCTTTGTGTGTGAACCTGTCCATGTAATAAGTTATACAATATTTCTTTGAATTACAATTGTCTGTAATTTTTTACTGTTGACATTACTTGTGATACAAACAAAAACCACCAGTTCTGTAAAGTTACCCGCCGCGGTGGCTCAGTTAGCTAAGGCGTTGTGCTGCTGAACACGAGATCGGGGGATCGAATCTCGGCCGCGGCGGCTGCATTTCGATGGAGGCGAAATTCAAAAATGCCCGTGTGCTTGCGTTGTAGTGCACATTAAAGAACTCCAGGTAGCCAAATTAATCCGGAGCCCTCCACTACGGTGTGCCTCATAATTAGAACTGGTTTTGGCACGTAAAAGAAGAAGTTCTGTAAAGTTCATGTGAGCCATTTTTTTTTTTTTGTCCATATAGCTGTTGCACTGTTATTTGTTAATTTATTTTACTGTTTGCGCAGAGCAGCACAAGCCTGGGGATTGTAAGGCAGTTCCCATTTGAGTCCCAGCTTCATAGAGCAAGTGTGGTTGTCACGGCAGCTAGCAGCAACATCTTTCACATCTACTGCAAAGGTGCTCCAGAAGTCATCCAGAAGATGTGCTTGCCAGAAACAGGTATATCATTCCTTTTTCTGCCCACAGCATTTACTAAAAGTTATTAGGTTACGAAGCACAGGCAAACTAGTGCGAAGTCTTGTGTAGAGTGCTGAAACTTCTGCGTGTACAGCCTTTTCATTTGACTCTGTTTCAACCCTATCATTTCTCATGCCACCTGGCCACTTCTGGTAATGACACAGGCAGGGATTCGTATTGTGCACTTGATGAAGGATTGATAGTATTGGTTTGGGATAAAGCTGGTGCTATTCTGGCCATCATCATTAATAGGTGAGAAGAGAAAGCACCATGTTGAAATGCTTGTAGCACCTTGCAGTTTTATTATCTCCTCATATCTACGAGCTATCTCCTGCTTTTTATGCTTTCTATGAACACTGAAATGAATTTCAGTAATCTAACCAGAATATTAAGGGGTCTTCCTTTGAAATGCACAAGTTACAAATCGGCAGCAAAAATGAAAATATGTATACTTGGATTCTAAAAACTGACTTTTTAGGTATTCGTAACATGAATAATAATGGCAATTATTAGAATGTACTATATATCAAAACAATCTTGATATTTGTAAAATCAGTAAAATTAGTAAACGTTTTAGTAAAAGGACTTCTTTTGGAAGAATAGATAAGCTGATGGAACTCATGAATATCTTAGAAGGCAAAGAAAACATGGTTAATTGGAATGATAGACATATGAATATCTTAGAAGGCAAAGAAAACATGGTTAATTGGAATGATAGACATATGAACACCATGTTGGTAATTTGATGAACAAAACAGCCTAATACCAATAGCAGTAGGTCTTATTTGTGACTGTACTTTCGCACGCAATTCTTATCCTTAGTTGCAAGTATTTAAAAATGTTAAGCTATGTGATGTGCCTTTCAGATTTATCCATAAGTGGCGACAAACTCATTTTTCTTAGGCCTTTTGGTACCATTCGTTTTATGTCTGTAGTTCCAGAAAGCTTCAAGGAAACATTGGAGAGTTATACAAGGCATGGACTTCGTATTCTTGCCATAGCTTCCAAAGCTCTGCCAAATGACACAACTTGGGATCAGGCGCTGCACCTCCTTCCAAGGCAAGCATCACCTTATTTTTGGCATACCGACATTTTAATTGAGGCAGTGTTGTAGGGGGGTGTTTAGAGTGGAAAAAGTACGAAACAAAGAGTCACAACTAAGAAAGAAAGAAAAAAGAAAGAAAGAAAGAAACCGCGTGAACAGTGCATGGGTAGGCACGAAAATGTACATACAATTCTTTATTCATTTCAGACCTTTATTAATTTCAGTCTTTATGTGAAGTGCATAAAAATGACAGTAGAGTCTCTGGAATTACAGCTCCCATCAGACTTAACCCCAACGATGAAACACATATAGCATCATAACTTTAACAAACATGAGTCATAAGGAGCAAACATCAAATGCTTTGGAATGAAGATGCATTAAGCCTGCACATTCAAGGCACCCCAACCAGAAATCACTAGTCACTCTGCAGGATAAGCAAAAAAGCGTTAAAGGCGTGTTCAGTGTTAAATGTATTGGTTACTGCAAACGTGAGAGCATGCATGCAGTGCTTCTTATTACACCACCAAAGCTCGATGATCATATTTCTGACAACCACCATTACATTTTTTGTCTATCACAGAACTCTTATCTCTTTAAAAGTACACTGAATAATCGAAATTTTTTCTTCAGACAAAAGTCAAGGCACTAAAAGCAATGACACCTAGCAGTGCGCTGCTTTTACATAGTAGTAACCAGGAAATAAATAATTTATCTTTCCACAGCCCAATATGCCAAGTGGCTGATTCTGAAAAGGTTGCTCTGACACTGATGTCATGGCTATCAACTCTTGTCATTGAGCATTGTCGTTGTCCTTTTACATGCTAGTGTTCCTAAGGGTGCTTTACAATATTTTCTTCCTGTAAACAGTACATTCTTATAGTGCTACAGCTGAGCTGTTGTTTCTGTCGAAGAAATGAGTTTTCACCACATCTGTTGCATTATATATGGCAACCACACTTCAGAAATATTGCAACTCAGCTATTGAGTAGCATGTGTCTCAAGCACAAGCCATGCTCTATTTATTGTGCTGTGCGCCACTATATAGTAAACACTGTGCCACCATGGCCAGGCCTAGCTCCACTTAAAGGCCACTGCAACAAAATTTTGGACCACATAAAAAGTGTAGCTTCAGCTAGCGTAGATATGAAGCAACCTCCACAGTGAAGTTTTATGTTTGAAATGTACAAGTGGATGCACTTCGAAAGGCTCACAAAAATAGATGTTTTTGATACCAAAACTTGCCACTCGCCAGAAGTGGACACAGTATCCAGAACGTTGGCCTGTGCGGCTCCTGGGCATGCCATCTGAGATTGGGTGGCACCCGTGGTGTGCTGAGAATCTCTGAGGCCATAGTCTGAGATTCGCGTCACATTTGATAATCACCATGTGCACACATCATCTGCTTAGGAGCTATTGAAAGGCTGTTAATAAGAAAATCAAACAATTAACAGTGCTGCAGTTTTGCCAAGGTCGTGCTGGCAGTATAACTACTCCTTTTTAACCAATTTAGGCAAAGTGAAATTTTTTTGCAGTTTGCCTTTATAAGAATGCCACAATATCTGTGGAGTATTGATCAAGATGTTTTCTGCCTTGGCAAGTAGTCCAAGCGACTCTGATTGTGCTGCTGATATGAAATTTTATACATTTAGCTCTTATATACTTTTTTCCTTACTTACTATACTTATTTCCTTACCTGTGATGTATCGATGAAGTCTGCCGCAGTGCACACTGTTGTTTTTGCTGCATGCCATACTTTATGCTGGCACTAGCATTTCATACTTAATTAAGGGCTAGTGCTTCTACCTTGATGTGGTAGTATTTTATGTGTGGTACTCATTTTCCCACAGAGCAGAACTTGAGTACGACCTGCATTTTAGAGGGCTTTATTGTGCTCCAAAACAAACTGAAGCCTGAAAGCATGTCAACCATCACAGCCTTAGAAGAGGCACATATCAAGACTGTCATGGCCACAGGTACTAATCTGCTTTACATTGTTTTCTGCTTCTGAAGGTTTGAGCAGCTTCTTATGTTAATGGTTTGAAAGGCTGGGTGTAGAAGACAGACACAAGAGGAACGAAAAGGACAATGCAAATGCTGGCTATCAGCTATCCTATCAAATGGCTTATCCGTCAAACCATGAAATTTTACCGACTCGCTCAGCTTTCTGTCATTCTATACTTCTGTTTGTTACTTAGTGAGGGGTCAAGCCTTAAATTTCTTGCTCCTGTACTGGTGAATGCATGCTTTGTGAAGCAGTAATTGCGACAAAAGTTTGACGATATGCTATGAGCTCTTGCTTTTTATCTGCACTTTTTTATCCTGGCATATCAGCAGCTTTCCAGAATTATAACTTAATATTTAGTTGGACCAGCTGTACCAACTGGACAAGGTCATTACCATACATGAAGTTAGAGTCAATACAAACAAACAAAATGTAGCTGCTACTACTTGTGATTGTGATTGGAAAATCCAGTATAACTGTTCACTTTATGGCTTCACATCTTATCAAGGTCCATGTATACAGGCCTTTGAAACCGTGAAGTATCATTCTCAAGGACTTGAAAGTTTTGGAGGGATGGAAATGCTCAGAAATTATTGGAGGAGTTTCAGGGGCAGTGACTCTGCCAACATGACTACCCCTAACATTATATACCCACTTATGAAAAAAAGGTGGTTGATCCCTCTTATATAGGAATCGGTATAGAACACGAAAGTGAAACGTGTCTTCACAGAAGTAGTGTAATGTTTATTGCACATTGATATATAATGTCTATTGGTGTTTTGTGGCTAAAGCGCCCTTAGGCGTTGATGCACCCACGCTGACGCCTGGTGGCACGTCTCCTCCATCACGACTACCAACGTCGATGACCATGAGCAACCGTCGTGCATATGGAAGCTGCACTACGCTGCACACGCTAGCACAACGCGAAAGACGAAGCACGTAACTGACACACTAATACAACGCGCAAGACAAAGCACGTAACTGAATCGTCACCGAGTCAAATCAGCGCTTACAGCGCGTCGTAATTGCAGCCTCCGCGATCAACTTCAGAAACATTTTCAGAGCTAATTGCGGAGGCCACGCTCCGCTGTGCTGAGTACGGTGAACGCCACCTAGGTGGCGTTGGTAATGCTTCTTGATGCCAGCGTCCCTTCGAATGCTGGCATCGAGGCGTCGTAGTGCTGAGACCACCGAAGCGTTCACTGTCGGTGCGCGTTAGTGTCATAATGCAGTACTTCTCTTTTCTGCTCGTAGGCGGCGGCACCGCCCCGAGCAAGAGCGCGGGTACACGGAGGAGTGTTAGATATATAAGGCGCGTCTGTGTAGCTCTCTGCAAATGCGTTTGTGGCGCAATGGGTTAAACGCTCGGCGATCTATCGTCGCGGACCGAGAGGTCGTGGGTTCGATTTCCAAATTTTGCATGTTTGTGGAACTTTTTCTTCTGGTTTCTTTCTTTGTATTATGTTCGTGTACATTGTAAGAACGTCATATCCGTGACGGAAATACGTCAGTGAAGTCTTGGTGGACCCCGGCATAAAACACTTTCGTGTTAAAAAAAAAAGAAAGAACAGGAGGGAATCAACGTGGAAAACCTGGCACTTGCAAAGTGACCACTGAGGGATTTCAGCTTGATTCCAGTGTCTGATAATCGTGCATGCTGATCAGACAAGCAACAAGTACTGAACTGTGCATCTTGTCCTTCCATGCTTTTTATGCAGCCCATTGCTATGATGAATTTGTCCAAAAACCGTGCTCATCTAAAGTGGCAGACTCCAAGCATGCCACTGCATGTGTTTTTAACAGCAAAGCTGTTTAATCCAGTCGTAATTTGTGGTGCGTAGCCGTGGTAGCCATGGCAACCCTAAGGAGGAGGAGACCGCGGGCATGCGCACGCGGTCTCCTCCTCGCCAGCTTCCTGCCCTCCCGACCTCTGCCTCTCTTCTCTCCGCAGCGCGCTGAGCCAGGAGAAAAAAAAAAGCCGAAAGCTTACACTAGGCCGCACAAAGCTCAAGACACAGCGAAGCTGGCCGATTGATATCAAGCGGCTAGCCTCCAACGCATTCGGTGTCGGCAAGCAGCAGCGTTCTTGGCACTGTGCCAACCTTGGTTAGCCTGCCTGCATTTGTGGCATGCCAGGAACGCTGTCGCTCGTAGGCGCCAACACGTCTAGCGCTAGTCACGCGAAATGTCACCAATGCGTTCGGCGTCGGCAAGCGACAGCGTTCTTGGCACTGTACCAAACTTGGTTAGCCTGCCTGTGTTTGTGGCATGCCAGGAGCGCTGTCGCTCGTACTTCTGTTCCATGCGTCCATGCGTACAGTGCTAGTCACGTGAAATGTCGCAAAAGGCAAAGGTACCTCTGAAAATGATCGCTCGAGAATACCTTCCTACATGCATATTTAAGTTAAACCAAGTTAAGACCTAGCAGCAACCACGTTCATACCTAGCAGTAGCAGCCAGTAAGCTTCTCTGTGCCTAAGATTTGCGCGACCGAGTGCAAACTTGCCTGATTTTTTCAGACTGCCACACGTCTGTCCAAAGAGTCCAAAGCATTTAGACGCTTCACTGCAGAGTAGATCTTGCTCGTATCAACTTGTGCAATCTGCTTTCTTTCCATTTTGTGGCTTTTCAGGAGACAACCTGTTGACAGCCGTGGCAGTGGCCAGGGATTGCAACATGATAACGGAAACTGATGCAGTCATTCAAGTTGAAGCTGAAGCTGCTCAGCATGGAACCATAAAAGCTGTCTACAGCTACATCAAGCTGCCTGGCCTGAGTGAAAAGATTCCCCTTTCCTATAAAGCATCAGCAGATGTAAGCTAAGTAACAATTGCTGATTGTCTTTACGTATTATCGACCAAAAAATTTTCTGTACCAAGGGATCTGACAAAAAGCTGAATATCTCCACATCCTCAAAACGCAGCCTGGTATTCCCATTTCCAGCCTCTACTGGTATATGCGAACAACATTGTGATGTGCGGTTTTACTGGCTACTTTTAAAGGCTGCTTGGATATTTAGCATTTTCTGAGATCCCGTGGTCCCTAACTTTTTTGGTCGATAGTACGTATGAGTACAAAACTTTGTGGACCAGTGTTGCAGAGAAGGAATAGAATTTCTTCACAGTTTATGCATCTAACCTGTAATCAGAGATTGTAGCCTGAAGCTTGGCATGGAAGTACCTTAACACACCAGTTCATCTGTTCCTGGTTGTGTGCATTGGTACAAATGAAATTCAGCTTTCTCACAGCACTCATGCTTCACAAAATTTTATCCTCAACTGTGCATGTGTTTATACACAGAATCATCACCACTGTATACAGTGCCTGTTGTGTCTTATGACTCTGAAAGTAACCTCATGTTGCCATATCTTGAATGCAAGCCTGTTTTTGGTGTTTGCTGGGGCCAGTAAACTTGACAATGAGTTAGACTTCTTTGATGCATGCCTTCACTCTACTGTAGCATGCCCTACGTTCACGACATTAGCTTCCGTTTTTGACACTCCACCAGCAGACTGCTTTTGATCCTTCTGTTTGACATGATAACTACGAGAAAATGCTACAATATGGTTGCGTTTATAGATTTTATGCCATGCTCTGAAGTCTCTTAATCAGTGTTTTAGTTTGTGATCATTGTTTGGTGATCAATTGGTGTCCGTAACCATTACAAAATTTGTTCTCTATTAAGAGCAACATTTTGTCAACAGTATACTTCCCTGTGGGTTCAAGCGCTGAATGCAATGTCTAGTATACTCACTGTGACAATGGGAATTACACATAGTAATACAAAAGTGATCTGGCCTCCTAGGCTACGGAAGCACAACTTGTGACTGCTATTAAAGGAATTTTTGTTTTGATGGATTTAAATACAACTTTAGCTGGCTTGTAGCTTGTTAACACATCACAGCGGCTCCTCAGTGAGTCTGTCAGTCCATGGATGTCATCATATGAAGTATGAAGTATGAAAAACAAGACATATAATGAAAACGTTTCACCTGGAGCCTTGGCACTTCTAAAATTGTGTTCTAACTTAACAAGAATCTTAACACTTATAGAAGATGAAAGCATGCTTATAAAAGTTTGAAAAGAGATTTTAGCACAATAAATGGCTTGTTTGTGTGGCTGTAGAGATTACTCTGATGCATTACAAGCATTGTGGCAGAGGTTTGAAAATTGCTGGCACAGTCGCAAATGCCCATGAGCTATGAACCGTAGGTTTTGTGTACATGGCAGCTCATGTGAGTTATAACGGAAGAGGATGGTAGAGGTCCGAGATGCAGGCGCTGCAACTGGCGAGACATCACCCACTACACTTGCACTGGTGTCCTGCAAACAGTCTGCTGAGATGGAATATGCCTTGCCATGGAGAAATCACAAACACATCCTTGGCTATCATCACTACATTTTGTTCACGCATTGGTGGGAAGAGTCAGTTTCTTTCGGTATGTCGTAGGCCTATGCACGAGAAGTGAGACACAAGAGCTTAGAAATTTCTTTATATAAAGGATGAGTCAAATTTTGGGGTAACGCGATTTAATAGTAAATTTCCCATGCTTCATTACAGCAGGCCTTTTATATTACTTTTTGAATTAGCAGAGGCGCTGCATCTGCTTTCCAACATATTTATAGCTGCTTATAAACTACTGAATATACTCTTGCATTTCGTTTTTATTTTCCCAGCTTACTGTTAGTGTCTTGAAACATTACTATAGGGACTATATTTACATGATGCTCGTGAATGCTATAGTATTGTTTTTTGTTGTCCTGCTCTCAACTTCTGCAGAATCATTAGCTTGTCGCATGCCAGCTGTGCGACATTATGGCAGCCACTATGACATCACTGTGTATCACCTGTACGTGATCTGTCATATGGTGCAGAGAGCCAGTCGACTTTAAGAGTGGTCTTGCAGAGGCTAAATTACTTTGTGACTTAATTACACTTGGGCAAACAAGGAATATTGTTGTGTTTATTTTCAGGATATTGCTGTGCCACTACTTTCAGACTGCAATTACCATTTGGCAGCTGATGGTAGAACATTTAACCTCATTCGGATGCATGACAAGACTCTCTTTAGGAAGGTGAGAACCCCTGTCGCCCTTCTTCTTCTTTCTTCCTTTTTTTTTTTTGTTTGATTCCCTTAATAAATGGATTTCTTAAAGTTGTGCTATAGTATATCTCAAATTCTTTCTAGGAAAAATGTTAAAATCTTGTACATTCTTATACGTACAAAGTTAGCAAAATTTCATTAACATACCATGCTAACTCAAACTTACGCGCTTATTTTCCTCCAGATTCCAGGCACCCAAAATAAATATATTCATTGCGGGGTTTAATGTCCCGAAACCACACTGTGCTATGAAGTACACCGTATTGGAGAGCTCCAGATTAATTTAAACTACCATAAGTTCTTTAACGTGCACTAAAAGCACTAATCACAAGCATTTGTGCATTCTGCCCTATCAGAATATGACTACAGTGGCTGGAAATCAACCCCATGATGTCTTGCTCGGCAGGAGAATGCAAAAGCTACTGAGCCACCACATTTTCCGAAGATAGTAAAGGTGTTCTTAAAATCAGTTGTTCAAATCAGTTGTTCATCCAAGGAACTGAAACTTATGTATACGGTTTTGATGTAATATCCAGTAGCGTTATGTATCTGTGTTTTTTGCATTTGTTTCTTGAGAAACATGTCAGTGAAGTTATGTATACAGCTATAATATGTATGTATATGTATGTGCGCATATGTTATGCTGCCTCCCTGCAGAAACAGGGATTGTAGACTCGTCAAGCTGTTGATGTATAGCTTTTTTTCTACAGTCCCCCCATCTGTAAATCTACAGGATGGCAAATAAACAATTTCAATTTCAATTTAAAACTTATACATAATGGTATGATTTAAGGCTGTTTGAAAACCCTTAGAACCATGGAGTGCTTGAATGTGCATTACTATACGATACCTCGGTATGTAAAATTACATTGTTGCTCTTTTATTCCTCTCTCTTTTTTCTTATTTTGCTTCTCACAGAAGCTATAAATGTGTCTGTGATTTGTAACAGCTCAATGAAATGAAAAACATGGTACAAGAATGCACTCCTAAATCAAGGATAATGCGCAGCATTCAGTGCAAGTGAAACAGAAAGTCAGAAACACTGTCACGTCATGAATTGCTTTAAATATTCAATTAATAATGTGACAGGTGCAGTCATTTTGAGCTACACTGGATTTTGATGGTTTTGCCCTAAGGTAACTGGCATTACATTAACCAAAAGGCTTTGCTTTCTTTTTTAATTCTTTATATACTTCCTTCTTTTTTGTTTGTTTTCAGCTTGTTCACAAAGGCAAAGTGTTTGCCAGGATGCTACCTGAGCAAAAGTTGCAACTCGTTGAGGCTCTGCAGGATGTTGGGTAAAGTACTGTCAGCCCTGATTTGATAACTTGTAGTATTTTATGTGGGAGCTGCCACACCAGTCATGTTTCTTGGCTGCACGAAGTATGCATGAAATTGAGATCAGGGCATCTTTGATTGGTGGGCTGCCAATCCTGGAGGTAGCATTATCAAAGGTGTGGGTGGGCTGATCCTGATACCAGCGCACAATGTGTGTCTTCAAAAGACACACATTTCTTTTTATGATGTTTTCTGTTATGTATATATGTGCTTCCCACATCATCAGCCGCATTTTGTCTTGATGGTTCCCTGTTTTCCTCCATAACTGTCACTAGTACTACCGTTGTCTATTCCTTACTTTGACCACCTTCTCCACCACATAGATAAATTGGGAAGCTAGTTACACTGAATGGGCAGCCACGAAAATGGCAATTGGGGACAACCCGCAAAATTCTGGCATGCCTTTAATGTAAATTCAATGCAGATCAGGGCAGCTAAGTTTGCAGCAACCAGGTGTACTACATTGCTTGGTATTCATGAACTGGCAGCCAACACTACTATTGGGACATTTTTAGAAAATTGGGACGTTCCTCTTTAGACAGCTGCACATGCGATAGCTGTACATTAGTGTATGCACTTGTGAAACACTCTAGTGTAGGCTGTGAGATTTTGTCTGGACAACTTTTTATTTATTTGTTCATTTACTGATATTCTTTGCTGTCTGAGCAGTTACAGGGTGAGAACGGCCAACTGAAACCCTCTCATAGTAACAACAACAGTGCGAAATGTGATGATAAAGCATGCAGAACACAATCTAATTGACACAGAGTTATTACATACAGTGTTAACACAATCCAATAAAAGTGCAGGGCATGGAACATTCATTACAGGTACTGTTATGTATCTATTTCTATGCGAAACAAAATTAACTTGGGTGCATATGGCAGTCCATACAACAGAATGCACTTAATCACTAAAGGATGCATATGCCATGCGAGACTTGCGAAAAGTAGACTTTAATAACGGTAATTAAAAAAAATATATATATATATATATATATATATATATATATATATATATATATATATATATATATATATATATATATATATATAAAGGCTAATTGGCCGTTCTTTGCAGTGGCTGAGTTACTTCCTTTGCAATAGGGTTCATACTATGTGTACGTTATGCTTCATTTTTCATCCAGCTTTCGTGCATTCCTACAGTCCTGCATTCATGTAATGTAACATATGTGCTGGCTGCTTTCAGGCACCAGGTTGGCATGTGTGGGGATGGTGCCAATGACTGTGGAGCGCTCAAGGCAGCTCATGCTGGTGTCTCCCTTTCCGTGGCTGAGGCATCCGTGGCGTCCCCTTTCACCGCTCAACGTCAAAACATCCAGTGCATGATTGATGTGATAAGGTGAGGACACTTGATTCATGTGCCAGCTCTGTTCTCACATTTTTGATGTTTATAATACTAATGAGGAAGAAAAAGATGTTTATAAGATTGGCTATTCATCTTTTTATATTGATAGTGGAACTAGTGATAGCAATACGAGTAATGTTGTTGTGGTTGTGCAGTTTGGTACAACATCAGAGTAAGTCCTTTAGTTGAATTGTGATGCTTTCTTATGGTTTCATTGAAGAGTTCTTGCTTGTCTGCTCTAGTGAAACTGTGTACAGTAAACTAGATAAGAAACGGCGAAACCTGTTACCATATGTAAAATTTGGCATTCAAACACCTGTACATATGCTGCCTTGAGCACTATGCATTTAATAAAGAATGACAGTCTCTTTTATCTAAATATATTGCGCTTACTAAGACAGTTAGAGTGCATGGTAAGAATTATATGTCCGAATTTTAAGGAGGGTGGGGCACTACTGCAATCATTTGGTATATTACTGTAATCATGGGTGCAACTCTTATCATCTTTCGGGTGTATGATGTAGCAACAGTGCTTGACATGAGTATTTGGAAAGCTTTCTAACAGAAACACAATTGATAGTGCAAAGACAGCACACTATTCCAGCTGACAGTATTTCCATGTAGACTAGTAAATTTTAATGAGTGAGCTAGCAAGAACAAATTCATAGATTCCAGCTTTCCGTTCAGTACCATTACAAGCAAGCCTGGACAGGATCACCACATGCACATGGTAGCATGATTCCATGTTGTACAACAAGCTTCCATCTACGTCTTTATGCTGTTTTTTTTTTTTTCTTAAAATTAACTGCTTTCTTTGTATGTTTTCTTGGCGATGTCTTTATTCTTTTCAATGCTCGTAGGGAAGGCCGGGCAACACTTGCTGCAACATTTGGAGCCTTCCGTTACATGGTCTGCTACTGTTTCGTGCTTCTGGTGGGAGCGCTCTTTTTATTTTGGGTGAGCGGAGGTTTACGAATGCACCTTTGATAAATGCACCTCTTCACCGTTGCTGAGTTTTCTGTAATAAGGGGCAATGGCAGCACATGAGTAACACAAGGACCGTTGACTATAAGCAAAAGCAAGAAAAAGAACTGCATAAAAACAAATGCTGTGCCGAGTTCCAGCATATGTAAAATACATGAAAGGTATATGTATATAGGATAACAAATGAAATAAACAAGCCAAATTAGAATAAAAAGAAGCAGCAAATCAACATAATAACGTGGTAAATCAGATTATATGGAGACAAGTGCGAAGCTTGGTGCTTCCTTTCTTTCGATGCACAAAGGCCCTCAGTTCGGACCCAAACAACTGTGAAACCTAGTTGATAAGTTCCCAGTTCGTACAATTTCCAGGTTTTGCAAAGCCGGAATAGAGGACATTGGAAATATTCCACTCAGATCACATGTTTCCTCAATAATACCTTTCTCCTGCTTCTTTTTTAACGTATCAAACATGCTCTGCTGTGCCACTCAGGGGCAAAGTTTTGAAAGCTTTCTGCTGTGAGCAGATCTCAGGACTGTGGATAACAGCAAAGAAGCCAAAAGTATGTGTATGCATGCAGAAACCTTACCTACATGTATTGGTACTGTGCATCATATAGTGCCCCCTTTGTTAACAATATAGTTCATCATATAGCACCCCATTGTTAACAATAGGTCACATTCTTTTGAATAAAACTTATAGTGCCTAATAATAGGAACAGCTTGTAGTTAAATAAGTGCCTAATAGTTTAACACCTTTTACATACAAATTTAAATTTGCTTTGTTTTAGGATGGACAAAAGCCATCTGAAGGAGCTTACGTTTTCATTGATGTATTCATCAGTCTTGTTCCCCCTATGATATGTGAGTACTTGTTATGAATGTTGCTGTACATAATACTGAATTCAATTAACATTGTTGGTTTGATGGGACCACTTTTATTTTTACTCTTCTAGTTGGAACTACTGGACCATATCCTGTGCTCACCAGTAGAGCTCCTCCTAAAAGCATTTCAAATATTGTATCAATCTTTTCCATATTATCGTTTGTGATCATACAAACTGGATTTCACACCGTGGCTTACATCTTCTGCATTCAGCAGCCATGGTAAGCACGTATTGCAGTAATCTAGGTAATCATTATGTGAACTGTGGTTATGATGACCATTTAAGTATTTCAATTATTTGAATGTGTTTGGTTATGCAGTGTAATTTTTCATGTGTTCACATACAAGTTAAGGATTGCATGCAGTGCTGTTTGGCAGTTTTAAGTATTGCTCACAGCCAGTGTTGTGGAATGGGCGCCTCCGTTTTATTGCAATGCCATTCCCAGGAATTAGAACTTGCCGGAATTCCTTTCCTTCCAATTCCTTGGAATGAAAATACTTAGTCCATTCTGACTCTGGGAATGGCCGGGCAGCTCAATTCCATTCTTCTAATTCCTCAATGGAGGAAAGGCATCTTCATAGTTTTATCGAGTTACTGATGAACGCACCATAAAGCTGATGTCATCAGACGCGTTAAGAACTGCAAAAATATGCAAAACACTTTACCAAGGTCGAGGGATAGTAGCTTGGTGACATATCTCGGTCAGTACAACCACCCTACTAATTCCCATAGGGGTAGTTCTCCCACTACCTATAGTATTTGCATGGTCATCATGTTTTAAGGCTTGTGATGTTTTAATATTGTTTAAGCTTAAATGTGTTAATGCTAAAATGACGACATACCATATTCTTATGCGGACAAAACTAGTGTTCAAGAAGACCTTATATTCACTAAGCAGTTTTGTCACGCATCTGGAGCAGCTGTGAATATGGAGAAAACTAAGATTTGGTTTTTGGGCAACAGAACCCTCCAGATCTGCTGGTATTAGTTGGAACAGTGCACCGCTCGAGCACCTTGCCCTGCCTTTGCATCAAATATGAAACACTGGGCCGCACTGCACATCAGCACTCACGCATGTCAAGCAAGTACGATGTGAGACGGCACACAAGCTGGTATACGAAAGTTTACAGTGAACACAAACATCGCGCCAGCGTCAATACGCATCACAACTTAGAGAAGCGCTTTTTCGAATATGCGTCCTAGTCGCCGACAGCGACGGAAGCAAAAACAAAGAAGTGAAGGTTGTGGAGACAGCAGGTGGCCAGGGCGAAGGCGCCACCGAGGTGAAAAAAAAAAAAGAAGAAGCACAAGGCATAAGGGGGAAGGGGGGGGGGGGGGTAGTACGCTGCCGCCGTAGTGTTCCAAGGGCATAGAGCCGCGGTTACACGAAGAATCGAGACAAACCTTGGAGCAACTCAGTCTATAAGGACAGAATTGTAGTAGGCGCGTCGCTTATAAATGTGCCATGCTTGTAATCAGCCAAGCCATTGTAAAAATATTGCTTTATGGTTAAATTCGACGCCCTGACTTACTAATGTTTGAACGTGGTCTGGTTGGTTCTTCGGCATATTTTGACAAAAAACAGCGCGTAGACAAAAAAGCACTCTATTTTCGGAAAAAGGTGTAATTCCATTCCCATTCCATTCCGGGCAAAAGGCACTTAATTTCATTCCCGTTCCATGCGAAAACACCCGTGTACTTTGATTTAGGTGCACATTAAAGAACCCCAGGTGGTCCAAATTTCCGGAGTCCTCCACTATGGCATGCCTCATAATCAGATCGTGGTTTTGGCACGTAAAACCCCATAATTTTTTTTTCATTTCCATTCCGTTCCGGCGTCGCGAAAATGTGGAATGATTCCGGGGTCATTCCAATTCCGGAGTGGTAACTCCGCAACACTGCTCACAGCAAGTAGGACTTGCATTATTGGACTTCAGTGAACATTAGTGAACATGTACCAGTGAACTTGAGTTTACTCTAGTGAAGTTAAGCACTAATGAATGAATTAATTAATGCTTGTATTTGTCTCAGTCAATTAGATATTGACCCCAGACCAAAACCTGTAGGAGAGTCGCTTGAGGACCTTGAGCCAAGTGCCAAGGCTACCCTCATGGCAGGTCTAACCACTGGTTTATTTTGATGGTCTATGGTTTTCTTGTTGCACATGCTGTGGAACACCTCTCAGTGTTGATTTCTTCATGTTGTGGTGAGAAAATATGCAGTGAAGGAAAGCTTCGTCAATCCTATTCCTCAGTGACAGGAGTGTCTCCAACTATATTTGTCTATTATTCGGCTGAGTATCAATGCGCAACTACTCGCAGCCTTCACAACCTATGGTGGTCTTCTGAAACTTGCTCTGTAATTAGTCTAATTATTCCACTTTGCATTTATACATTGTGTATTTTGCGCGGCAACTGGGACAAATGCAAAAAAGAAAATAAATGGTGGTGCCACTGTCTCTTGCAGGTACAAGCCTTTTGTATTTAACAAGGACTTGGTGCACAAACCACCACAGTCTTACGTGGCCACTGCAGTTTTGAGCGTGAACTGCATGTCCTATGTGATTGCTGCAGTTATTTTCTCTCCTGGTCCCCCCTTCAGGAAAAGCATCATATCAAACAGTATGCAAGTTGTTTGTTACTTTGCCCTGTACTGTAGGCACGTATGCTCAGCAAAAAAAAATTATAATAATTTAGTGTTTCTTTCTTTGTTTTCAGAAATGTACCTAATGGTTGTTGCAATGGAATTTGCTGTTGTGTCGTATATCATATTGTATCCAGCAGAGTTCATACGAAAGTATGTTAATGTAAGTGAAACACTTCAGATATTGCTGCAGTGCCTGCTATCACATTGTTTGGAGTTCCCTCCAAAATGCTGGGACTTTTGTCGTGATTGTACTGTCTCATTTTTCAAATCAATTGCTCCAATATTCATTATACAAATTTGTCCTATTATGACCAATTCTCTGAACATCTGGATAAGATTTTCTTTACTACTACCAGCAAAAAATATTTTTCCTTTGATAATTGATGGATTGTAAAACTCGGCCATCTGGCAGTCAGCCCATGAAGAGAGAGAGAGAGAGAGAATGAAAGGCAGAAAATTAACTATACCTTGTGCAACTTGCTACCCTACTCAGTTCATGAACTTTTCTGAAGCACGAATACACATTGAGATAACCATTGCATAATAATTTAGTCCTGAAAATAATCTCAATCATGTGCGTATACTGAGAAGAATTCTGGTGCCAAGTAGTGCTAGTGTTGCAAAAGAAACAAGCAAAGGTTTATTAGTAGATATTGTCACATTTAAAGCTTAAGAGGAAGACTTAGCACAGGGCAAACTCTGATGCCGTTTACTCAAATACATGCAAAACACAGAAATGCTTTTATGAGGCAGCCTCTGGATCGATTTGAATTGGTGAATTGGTGAATTGGTGCATTTAAGAGAGAAAGTTAAATTGTAGTGATTGTAGGAAGCAGAATTTTTACACAGGCCATGGTGTTTGTTTTTTGTTAATTGCCAAATATTGGTAAGTTAATATAATATTAGAAGCACGAAGTTTACAAACCCATCACTCTGCACCAGAAACAGATATTGCAGTTTTATAAACTGCATCCATTCGAGCATCAAAAGCGGACAAATTTGATATATGAATTTGCAGCTTACGTGATTTTGTTACAATGCTCTTGAGGGTTTTGCAAAAGTCCCACTCACATATTAGCAATATATTTCAGAGAGGTGTATGGATACATCAATTTTGTGTGCTTTAGATGTATTATTAAGGTCAGTTTATGGAGTTCTGATATCGTGCGTCATTGCTGAGTTACGAAGTTGTGAACTGGATAATTTTGCTTTTTAAAATTTTGCAATATTCAGCAATGAGGTCTGTTAGAAAAGTATCAGACCTTTGGCCGAAGAAAAAAAACTGGCGTAACTGGAGCATTGGAAACCTAATCACTCTCAAAGTAGTCTCCTTGGGACTCCACACACTTCTCCCAGCAGTGCTGCCATTGTTGGAAGCATTCTGAGAAGGCCTTTTTCGGAATGGAGTTTAGCTCAGTTGTTGTTGCAGCCATAATGTCCTCTCTTGTCTGAAATCGCGCTCCTTTCAATGGCCTCTTGAATTTGAGAAACAGCCAGAAGCCAGACAGGAGCCTCGTTTTTCACCAAAAAAGTCTGAATCAAGTGCGAGGAATGTGCAGGAGCATTGTCATGATGGATGCGCCAATTTCCTGTTGACCAGAACTCCGGTCTCTTGTGCTGCACAGCATCACGTAGGTGACGGAGGACATCCCTGTAGTACTCTTTGGTGATTGTTCGACCCTGATGTGCGTAATCGTGGTGTACCACACCGCGGGAGAAGAAAGTAGTCAGCATCACTTTGACGTTGCTGTGCACTTGGCGAGCCTTCTTTGGTCTTGGTGACATGGAATGCTTCCACTGTGATGACTGGGATTTGGTTTCCGGGTCGTACCCATACACCCAAGACTCGTCACCAGCGATTATGGTGTTCATGAAGTCGGGGTCACTGTTTGTGGGCAAAAGTTGAGCAACAGCCTATCTTGTTCCTGTCTAGCAGCGTGTGTCTCTCTAAGATCAATTGTTATTGACTGTCCCAAAGAAACTACACAATATTTAGACATCCATTGGTTCTGCGGGGTATTCCTAGATAACTGTAGTAAGCAGACTTACTTTATTATCATAAATTTGAGGGCACTGTATGTGTGCGGCACATTTATGAATTTATCTCACATTTATTGATTTTCTGGAAATTTTTATAACTTGTGACCGAAAGTAGCGATTCTGTTTCCTGTAATTGCTATAATTTAGCTTTCTCACTTAAATGCAACACATTTTATTTAAATTGATTCAACAGCTGTCTAATGAAAAGCATTCCTGCATTTCACATGTATTTGAATGAGATTGGAGTAGGCCCTGGGCTAAAGCTTCTTCCTGATGGCCTTTTTTTAGCAGCATTGGTGCAGTGGTATGCTCGGGAAGGCTTATAAATGTGGACTTCAGTTTTTAAAAGCAGGCTGCGTGGTTAATACTGCCTCAACACACAGTGATAAGATAGCTACGAAATTGGACTGTGTATTTTACAGGTGCAAACAAATATCTTTGAGAAGCACTTCGTACTAGTTGAATTCGGTTCAGTGCATAGTGTGCGACTGTGTCATAAACTCTGGTTTCGGTCGGCTGTATCCATGGTGTCAGAGCACCGCATGTGTACATTGAGTGAGGCATCTCAAGGTGAAAAACATGTCCAACTTTACTGTGTGCTCTACTTTCAGATTTTTAAACTAGAGCAGCGTTGCTCTCGCAAATGTAGAAGCTTTGCTTAAATTGATATCCACAAGCATGGGATACACTTTTTTTTTTTTTTCAGTTTTCTGTAACGTGTAGCCTGTTGACATGAAAAACCCTTAAGATTGTCCTTGCTCTCTTTCTTACAGTTTTTGGAGGCCCCACAGTATGAGTTCCATGCATTTCTTTTCGTACTCTCTCTGCTGAATTTTATTTTTTCATATTTATGGGAGGTAAGCTTTTGTCATGTTCCTTCTTGCATAACGATACTGCAGGCAGTTTTCCAAAAAATATAGCATACACATTCATGCCATGTTTTTCAGGTTTTCTTGGTTCAACAGTTTCTATTTAACTTTGTCATGCCACGACTTCGTAACTGGAGGGGACCTTGTCGCCCGTATGAGAAGTTGGAACGGGACCTCATGGCCGATCCTTCGTGGCCACCTGTCAGCACTGCTGTTAGCTCCGAGGACGGGCCTCTTTGTGAGTAGTGTGGCAACTGCATTCATTGTTCACTGATGAACACTTTGTTCATTATCTTTCAGGCCATAATATACTTTATGCTGTCAGTAACTGAGAAAACACTGTAGGCCATTGTAGGTAGTGAAGCTAGCTTCCTACAGCAAATGTGTGTAAGCTAGCGGATGCATGCGTAAGCTTTTAAACATTCTGTGGGAATTCTCAAGAGATGTGATGTAAGAGAGCTTTAGAAATAGGGCACCCAAAGTTAGGGGACACGAACCGCCAGGCATGCAAAAGAACACTAAGAGAGTACAAAAGAATGCAAAAGGCCTACAATATGGTGTTCGGGCTTTTGTAATTGCTAAGCTACTTGGGTATGCTATTTCTAAACTCTGTATGGTTTACAAGGCTTAAGCTTAATTTTATATAAACAAAATCTTGAATTCAAGACTGTCCCTGGGTATGCATTTTTCTCTTTTGTTACCCACTTTAATTGTGACAATTTCTCTGTGGAGCCAGCATTATTGTAACATAAAGAACACATCTGTGATCCACATACTTCTTTTGCCAAGCAGTGCAAATTTTAACATTGCCCCGGGCATTTCTCTCATAGATATCGGAATGCAGAACAGGTTTGTGTGGCTGTTTATAGAACTGTGCTTTACGATTTGATGTCCTCCAAGCTAACTGCACTTCAAAGCACTTTCAAGCTTGGCTGAGCCTTTATTCCAACGTGCACCGCTTCCCATTACAAAATGAATTTGATTGATTGATCGATCGATTGATTGAAGTGAATTTCTTTGTTAATGGTGGACATATGCATTTCTCACATCACATCATACATGTTGCAAATTTCGATGCTTCAATATTGTATATAGTGCAACATGTGACAAGTCTACAGCACAGTGTGAATTCACAATGCTCACAGTGCAGATTATTTCATTCCAGCATCTCCTGACCATGACCCATCTTCAGAACTCCTGAACTTGCCCGCCAGTGGAAAACAAACAGCAAAAATGAAGTTTCAATCAGAAGATATTCATGAAATGAGCGTGATGGGTAGGCCCACACTCACATTCTCCACATTTCGCGGTAGCAGCAAGAAACGCAAGAATGAAGCTTTGAGGCATGAGTAATTATAACTGAAGACAACTGTGAAAAACCTCAAAGTGTGGTGCATATTAAAACAGCCATGTTAAGCGCAGGTCAAACAAAAAAAAATGCAATGCAGCACACAAAGACATTGTGATTCATATGTGACTGATAACTGACATTCACTTTTGTTCATGTGTAATAAAAATTGTTTTGATATGTTGACCAAGTGCCTCATTCTCATTTATACTTGCAGATCACATTACAGTGGAATCTCGTTGATACTATCTTCATGGGAAAAATAAAATAAAACGCATCATCTGAAAATCGTATTATCTGAAAATAATTGTATACAAGAAAAAATCGTATATAACGAAAAAAACATATTATCCAGAAAAACCTATTATGCAGAATCATATCAACGAGATTCCACTGTATATTCATTTGTATTATAAAAATACAGGTGTTAACTGTGCAGCTGATGTTCAGGGAGACAAATGGAAATTTCTAATATGTAATTGAGTGTTTTGGATGTTTAATGTGATGGCTGAAATTGCTAATAACCAGCCGATTATTCATCATTAACAAGGCAAGCCACCAAACTGTAGGCTAGGTAAGAGCGCTGAATTGTAATTTTGTAGGTCACCTTCTCGTTTCTAATAAAATTTTGCTTGTGCTTATGCAGTGATAGTTGTGTATCAGCATATGATATACACAGATAAAACGTTTTGCATATAACTAAAGTTAGCGTTACTGGTTGAAACAAATTTAAGACTAGTAGTAGTTGCTAATATTTATTGCATTTACAGAAAAGGACAAGAGAGAGAGAGAAAGCACTTTATTTGCACAAATGAGGGAGAAAAGGAACGGTTGTGGGGATCATAATATAAATGCCTCACTTTTAAGTGAACACCTGAACTGTCCTTTGGCCATGGTAAGGATACAGCGTAAAGAACTAGAGAAAAAGGAGAGGAAGGTTAATAAAAGAGATATGCAAAAGAAAATATAGCAAAAAGCACAAGAAGAACAAATTAAGTAAATGAAAAATCTGTCAAAAGAAAAATACATGAAAAAAACTAAACAAAAATGTGACCAAATTCATATTTGAATAAGGCCACCATGATAGCCTTTATCATCTTCTAACAACTCTATAAGTGTACGTATTCTTATGGACACATACATGAATCTTTCTGAAACAGTTTATATTAATTGTCTACTTTTTAAGTGTTCATAGACATGTACCCTGCCTGAACAAAGCACTGCCATCTGCAAATGTAGTTAACCAACTGGCCTATCTCTCACACATTATTCTGTCCAGGCAGAATGTTGCCAGTTCTTTACTGTACCAATCCCCCCTTTCCTCCTTCATCCCCTCTTTTGTCGCAAGCACTGGGACCATTCACCACATTCCAATAAGACAGAATTTTCAAACAGAATTTGCCCACTGTAACACAATATGCTCATCCTGCTTCATTTCCATTTTATATAAATGGTTTATTATTAGAATATAAAAATGAAGACTGAATGTTCATACAAACATTTTCCCAGGACAATTAAGTTACTCGGTATATGTAGCATAACTGTCACTATTTTTTAATTCTATGTGGCCAAGATTCAAGCTTCTTCAGATAGTGTTTATGCAGCCTTGTAGCAAAAATTAAAGTTAACCTACAATCACTTCAATGTGTCACTTCAATAAATGTATGTAAAACTTGCAAGTTTGATTAAATATTTCCAAAGAATGCTAAGCTCATAGCCAAACAGACACTAGTCGGACTTTTGAATGAGTATCTGAAAGATTTTCCCTCACACAAGGTAATGACAAAAATATGAAATCAGCGATAGGCATTTGCTCTCAAACACTATCGTGGAGCTTTGCAATCTATATTCCGGATTATACTCCAATCTTTGTGGCCTAATTCATGGCCATTTGCTTTGTTCTATACAAAATTCCAAACAATGTGTCACACATAATATTGCTCGCAGACTGCCTGTCAGTTCTTATGTCACTAGAAAGCGCAAATTACTACTGTACCATTCGCTACGCTTTTCCATTCGCCCTCATGTTAAAGAAGTTCGGTTTTTGTGGATACCTGGACATTGTGGATAAGCACTTAATGAGACTGCAGACAGCTTGGTAAAGGTAGCGCCTGGTGGGCCAGTAAGTTTCTTTATACTTAACCTTACCCTGCTGGCGGTGACTGAGATGCCAAGGTCAAGAACAATTTCTCGGTCAAAAAAAAATGAGCCTCTTCTTGCTGCACCGGATTACGAACATTTAGCGTTCCCCTGGAATGTCCGGTTATGTCCCTGTCAGCAATGCGAGCTTTTGATTATCCTAGCTGTTACGATGTCGAATACTGCAATTAAGTCGGTACATGAGTATACGTGTGGGTGTGCACCATCAAACCTTTGTGCATCACGTGGGGATATAAAACCACTGGAGCATTTCCTCCTCTATTGCAGAAAATATAATTCCGAAAGAAATACCTGCTTAAAGCAACTTCTATTGTGTATGGGCCTTCCTCTCTCAGTTATTAATATTTTATCTTTTGGTGCAAGTACCCTTGGTCGAACTCAAAAGGAATTAAGTGTGTCAGATTGTGCGTGACTACGTCATTGCTACGGAGAGATTGTCATGTTAAGCACCTTTTCTTCATAAACGTTGGATCACTTTCTTTCCTTTTTTTCATAATTTAGCAGCTTCATCACAAATTGGCATGATCACTTAAAAAAAAAAATTTAAATCGACCATTACTACTTAATACAGGCAGTACCGCGACCGCTAAGTTAAAGGGGAGCAAGGACTTAATTTAATGTTTCCATTGCGAACCACGGCCAATGCCCCCTCGATGGGTACGTGCCATATCATATATATGTTGAAGGCGACAACTTTTTATCTTATTTCATGTTTTTCATTTTTTAAATTTCGCGCCGAAACAGTGTGAGGATTTGGGCTGTTGTGGCTCAAAACTTACTAAGCTCATTGTTTGACCCTTGTAGAATACCACGTAGTCCATCATCAGCGATAAATAAATCATTGGGTCCAAGCAGACGTGGTCAGAATGGTAAAGTTTGTAAGGGTGTTCTGTGGTTAAGGCGAGCTGGTGCGGGAACCTCAAGGCAGCGTCGACCCCCCGTCTGGCTTACCAAGCCTCTCAAAGTAAGGACGCATACCTTTTTTTTTTTTTTTTTTTTGTATTGTAGAAGGGTAACAATTACTAATGTAGCTTACTTTAGTCTCCTGTCAAGTTTCACCGGTGATAATTAACGCAACATTGCGAATGCCTGCAATATATGCTACTCGGGAACCTTGCAATCTCGCCCGTCTGCATCGTCGCAAGCTCGCAATACTGAGCGATTTTCGCGGTAAATATTTTGAAACTGCAATCGAGAGAATGGAACGATGCGAGAAGAAAGTGGAGCACGGCCGCGTGAAAGCGCGAGCGAGCGTTCTTAACGTCGGCACCGTCGTTCCGAGTTCTCTAGTAGCAGCGGCGACGCGAACGGCGCGTAGATCAGTCCGTATTTAGTCGGCCACCAAAGTGAAACTGATGGTCGACATATCAGAATTTGCGATTGACCACGATGACGGAGACACCTGCGTTCACGCCGCAGCCTACGAAGGCTGTATCAGCCTGCTCGAGGAGCTTCTGGAGGCCCGTCCCGATGAACTCAACCGACGAGTGCGACCATTCGGCGCGACACCTCTTCGTCTCGCTGTGACACGTGAGTGTTCCAAATACGCACTGGATTAAAATACTGGATAACAAAGCTTCAATGTGCCTGGTTGTGCAGCGCACACCTCCGGAGCCTCGCGAAAATGTATTGTGCAAGGTAGATGCTTAAGATATGTACGGGAAATAAGTGTTAGAATTTTCTCTTCAAGGCATAACTGTTTTTATTATTTATTTATTTATTTATTTTGTCCGCACGGATTTGCAATTTTTTTGCATTGTTATTTCACACGCGTCCAACTGCCAGGTGTAATGGCATTCATCACTGCATGCATGCTTACATTATTAATGCAAATTAAAAAGGAAAAAAATAAGCACTTTATTAGAAGACTATATATTATGGTTGTAATATAGAAAATCATAAATTGATGTTTTTACATCTAAATATATTCTAAACATTATGTCCAATCTAGGTGGTAACTCTGGTACTGTGCGCTACCTCCTGAAGCATGGTGCAGCTGTGGACCTACCAGACGTCAAGGCACAGACACCACTTCTCGTTGCCATCCAGAAGGAGTTTTCTGAATGCGTTAAGGCACTTTTGGAAGCTGGAGCAAATCCAAATGGGGACGCTGGGAATCGTAGCACCCCACTCCACACTGCAGCGCAGAGAGGATACTTGGATGGTGTGAAGGTATTGCACCCTTTTTTTTCACTTAAAGCTGTAACTCTCACCAGAAGTGTGTTCTAGTCAGCATTCACTGCATGCATTGCCTCCATGCACTCTAGATAAGCAGTGGCCGAACAAGTCGTGCCGCTGGTACCAGCACTTCTACAACTGCTTCCCTTGGCAACATTCATACAGTACAGCTCACTCTCCCCAATTGAGGGTGGCGTAAGCTGCCAAGGTAAGCAGTTTCCTTGATGAAGACACGTGTGCCCCTTGTCGAAACACTGGATCCAGCGACATGCCTTGTTGAACCACTGCCAATCACTTCATCTAGACCTTCCTGTGATCATCTTGTCTTGTTTGACTTTCATGCAAAGCCATATGAGTAGAGGTGCTCAGTTGCGGGAATTTGTGTGCTCCCAAGTTAGAGAACAAATGTGGACTTATTCCTGAGCCTCTGACAATACTGAGTGTGCCTTATCACCTATTACGTCTGTTAAATCTGAGAATTTAGGCTAAAATACATGCACTTCTAGTGATGGGATTTGTCGCTGCTGTTTGTCTTTATGGTTGTTTTTGCATTTTCATGGCATATTGTGCACCTTTTCCGTGGAGCACCTTAACCTCTTATAAAACAGAGGTATACAGGAAGTTAGGGACTTGAGGTGATCAACAGTGGTTAAACAAGGGAGTTTTATGCAGCCAATGCTCCGACTTGTAAGGTTGGCTCCCGAGACATCCCTTGTTCGACAACTGTTGATTACTTAGCTTGGTGTATCGTATACAAATGCAGAGTGTTTGCTTCATTTTGTGCTTGAGGAATAGATGCTGTACGTCACCAGAGGGACATTGCCTTTTGCAGCTGCTGCTGGCAAGTGGTGCTGAAACTGAGATTGAGCACAGGCTTCTGGGCTGTACGCCAGGGCTTCCTCTTCATATCAGCGCCGCCTACCACCACTTTCCCTGCTACAGTTGCCTGCTCCTCAATGGAGCAGAGCCAGACCTGCGTCACATCTCGAGTTCTGTGCCTCCGATTGTGCATGCACAGGTGCAAAAAATTTTTATGCTTTTGTAGTTGTTCATTTGGTTCACCTAGATTTGTCCATAGGCCAAATGGCATGATAGCCTAACACAAGGCAATTTTGCTGTTGAGGTGCATATTACAGTGGTAGCTGCTATGAGTTTTCATCTCTAGACATGTTTGTCATTAGTAGAACAGGTCACTGACCAATTTCAAAACACAAAACTCATTTGTGCATTCGCCCATGGATGTTCATACTTTCTTATTGCGCTATGTACAAACCTGTAGCGGCCGCGAGAGGGCCACAACGTGCAGGCAAGGGCGAGCAGCGAGCGCACCTCCGAAACCTTTCTAGTCACCATACCGGTTGCACCCCGCGCCCCCGTCCTCCACTCTCCACCAATGGTGACGAGTGGAAAGGGCGAGCAGCCCCAAGGGCGGCTCAAGCAAAAGAAAAATAAAACCAGGGGGGGGGGGGGGGTTGTAACCCCCCCCTGAGGCCGACTTAACCCCCCTTTTTGTTTAACCCCTTTTCTTTCCTTGCGCATTTGAGTACTGCAACTAAGATGTAAGTCACGCATTCGTCTGCACACTCGCCAAAAAGTGCATTTTTTGACAATTTCCCGTGAGGAAATTGAAATTAGTGATGTTTAGATGGTATTGGCAAACTGTCAACCCCCCCCTGGCAGAGATCCTGGGTGCACTACTGCTTGCTGGTATGTCATAACTTCAGACATTTGTGCTGCAAACAGTACTAAGGCATTGGATAGGACATATTAAAATGATGTACACTCAAAAAGCATGTGTGTGCATTGTTTTAGAGCACTGCTCTTAGGTGCCCGTTTGTGCGGCGAGCGTCAGCATCTGTGTAACCGAGTGAACGAGCACAGCAAAGGT
This sequence comes from Dermacentor silvarum, assembly GCF_013339745.2. Lineage (NCBI taxonomy): Eukaryota > Metazoa > Arthropoda > Arachnida > Ixodida > Ixodidae > Dermacentor > Dermacentor silvarum. The sequence goes on from NC_051159.1 coordinate 99,324,628, forward strand.
TGAAAGAGCAAACGCCGAGTGCAGCGGAGGATGAAAGATGCGCGGAGGAATGGAGAAGGGTATGGCAAAAGTGTGAGGAGAAAAGTGTAGTGCGGCGACGATGGCTACGAGATGGCGCCAAAGTAGCATCTGTCGTCTGGGAAGTCTGTCTGCAGCGGCTGCTGTGAATCACGCCCACACGTCACCCACGCGCTGCATATTGCGATCTCCATATTAATGGGGTTTTTAAGGTAATAAAGTCAAGTGAAGTGAAGTGAGGCAGTTGCGCCACACTTCGCTCCATTTGCAACATACCGCACGAGACATTTTCCGCGCCAGCCAATATATCGCGAAATAAAAACACGTATAGAGCTGCACTCAAATTTCGCATTAGGGAGTATTGTAATCATTGGTGAACTTTTTTTTTTTATCTGGCCTGTCTATATTTCTGTAACGTTTGCAATACAGATATGGTAATCGGCTATTGATTTCACGTGTGCATGCAATGCTGTGTACGTATGTATACAGCGTATCTCCAATATCTTGTTAGCTATTATCTTGAACAAGTCAGTATATGTGTGGTGCACCTGATTAGCAGGTTACTTGAGGCCAGTTTATTGAATAACTTCTAGAATGCATTCAGAAACATATGATTCGTATCTTTGCAATGAATAATCTATTGCACAGTCTCTCCCCAACCCCCCTCTCCTTTTTTGGAAAGCTCTGAACAGAGCTCATGCAGTCCAGACCTGTCAACTTTAGACTATGAAAAATACTACTGCTAAAGTGATAAAATACTAAACATTGCTTGATTACTGATGATGTTGATCATTTCATAAAGAATGGCATAAGGGATTGGCAGACTTTTCTCTGTAGGAGTACTGTGAACAGGCAATCTGCTCTATAGTCGCAGCAAGAAGGATCTGCATCACAAGCAAATGTTTATACAGTAAGTTTATTCATGAAATATTCACATAATGGCACCCAAAATATTGACTGCCATTATACATTGGCTTTATGAGTTAGTGACTCTGCTGTGTGAATACATAGGTTGCACGGACGTCATTGCGGACGCCATATTGGGGTACCAGCAGGCCGAGAAGGGGCGTAATAAGCAAGGAACATAACAGCATGACAGCAACAAAAAGCGCGTCTTGCGTCGAACGTCAGAGCGATAACAATGATAAACTGGTGAAAAACAATCGCCGTGAAAAAGCAAAACAGTTTGCGCGTGATAATATGTTGCACTGACGTCATCGTAGTTGCCATCTTGGGGTACCAGCGCGGTGAGATATGGCTGCGTGACGTCACATGAACACTATCTATATGTTCATGTAATCTATAAATCTAAAATATCAGGCTATGAAAATTTGGTCAGGGACTGCTGAAATAGATGCAAGTGAGAAATTGTAAAATTATTGGTACATGCAAATGGCAACAATCGTAAACAAGATCTAAAAATTTGGCATTTTAAGTGGGTATTTTATGATAAAATTGTAAAGTTGGCCGGTGTCTGCAGTCTGAGAGAGAGAGAGACTTGAAAAAGCAAAAACAAGGAATGGCCCATGTTCCTAGCTTGTAGAGCTCTTTCACATACTTTCTAGTAACATTAAAGCCTGCATAATATTTTGAAACTGGTGGTAGAATCCTTACTTACTAGACATTACCTGGCTTGCTTTGACAACTTTCATATATGCACTTAAGTTTAGTTAGAGATCTTACTGACATTTATCATCCAGTTTCTGATGTTCACAAATGCTACAGACTTTGGCAAGTAAAAGCTATGTAGCCCATAGCCCATTCTGAATGATTGGCGATTGTCATCATTTAAATGATCCAATATATCAGCAGGAGCTCAAGAGGAATTTCTGGATGTTGTCAATGCTATAGGCATAGTATCAGACATAAATTTCTAGTTTAAGGCTACTTCCGTACCTATCAACAGGTCACCTCACTTTTGTTTATGTCTGGATTTGATGTTGCAAATGCATGCTCTGCTTTAAAAGAGTACTAACATATTTTTACTTGTCATATAAAAAAAATTTAATGAAAGTTCTACCCCTTTAAACCCTAGCAAATACTGCAGGTGCCAGGACACCCTAAATCGTTTACTTTAATACCTGTTTCTGTGGACCAATTTTGGTTTCGATACTCAGGAGGTGGACATGTCATGATGTCATTGCACACTGGCTCACTCTGTTCCTTCAATTGCTGCAGCTATAAAAAATGCTTGCACCACCCGTTCATTTTGTTATAAGCCGCATCATAATACCTAGCCTTGTTGCAACATGTCAGCAAATATTGCTCTTTGTCATGAGATCATGCCAACGTCGATGATGCCATGTCCATCAATGATGCCATGCCCATCATTCGAGATTAGTTTTGTATCACATTAAAACATCTTACAAAAGTTCTTCAACCAATGTTTTTTCATGCGAGAAAATTGTGGTAGAGTTTCTATAACTTCAGAAATTGTGTGTCGGTGCTCATTTGAGGTTGCCGCTGTGAGCTTGAAACTTAGTATGCTGTTTGCAGACGCGCGCTAATGCTGTGTTCAGCTGTAGGACCTGCCTTCCAAACTGATGGCACTGCATGGTTATGGCTCAGGTTTCCTTAGCTCACGTTCTGGTGAAGCACCACTGCCCAAGTCGCTTTGCAGTCCTCTTGTCCGAATTTGGAGGCCATCTTTGGCAGCGCGATGTCCGAGGACAGTTGGCCACACAACTGCCCCAGGATGGTCCCTGCAAGTTGCTCTTCCAGCAGCTGATAGGTATGTAACACTCACAGTCCTAACATGTACACTGTACAGGCATCTAACACTGTACAGGCATCGTTGAGCTAAGAATTGGGACTGCATTTAGGTCATCCAGGAGGGTACTCGCTCTTTGCACTGCAGAAGACATTCTGTATTTTGCATATTTTGCTTTCAAACCTTTTCAAACTCAGCAAAGAAAGCAAAAAGAAACCATTTAAAAGATTATTTATTCATCGAGTGTTAGAGAACAATTATTTCACCTGTATTAGTAAATTGCTCTTCTACAATAAAAAAAAAAAGACATTCTTGCCATGAGCAGAAGCTTAGCAAGCCAGAAAAGCTGCAAAAATGAAAGGTTGGTGGCATTTGTTTGGGCCCAGTTAAATTTTTATAGGTAAAATCAACTATATTGTATTCCGAAAAAGACAAAGACTGAACTTGGCAAACTTCAAGAACTTTCACTGAGCCAAAATAGCTCAGCTGCGAAAATATGCATTGAAATCCGTCAGAGAAAATGAAAGCCTTCTTTTTCTCTTCTAATAATCAGCCTATTATTCTGCAAAATTCATGAAAATATAGTTCTTAAAAAATACTTTATCAGTCTAAAATGATTATTGTTTCCCTTTAGTGTCCCTTTAGTGCAGCTCTGTCACCACCATTTGTCTGCCTACAACAATTTAGGTTTCCACATGTGTGAAGGTAGTGCCATTCCCCCTTTTCTTGTCCAAGCATCCAACCTTCTTACCATCTATCGCTGCTGTCATTACTCAGCCGTCCCAAAATGAGTCTATATGAGGCCAGTCATGGTGTCGGACTCATCTGCTGGCTAGCCACAGAAAAAAAGAAGGCAGAGACCATTAGAGGACAATTGTCAAAGTCAGTTGATAACTTCCCATTAAACCTGCTGAGATATGCTGCTGAGGACAGACACTTGTTGCGTTAGCTCCGTTGGCTAATATGCTATGAGATGTGTGGGTGCTGTGACACTACACTGCCTCTATGACTGGCTCGCGTTACATTACAAAGCACAATAAAACTGATGCAAGGACACACGTAGTGCACTGGTATCAGGATCAGCCTTCCAAATCACGACCTTTGATTACACTGTCTTTGGGATTGGGCCAACTTTGAATATGTCGTCTCCACGATTAGCCCAGTTTACTTGGCTAGATGCAAAGTGGGTCCTCGCGAAGTGGGGGAAGAGGCAAAAGCGAAGTTAAAAGTGTATTGTACATCCCATCCGGTGGCCATGAATGATGTGCATGCATTTCAATTTATGAGCCATCGTCTCTTTAGCTGCAATTTTATTAGTGCCCTAGTCATTTCTTGGCTCAGAACAAAAAATAAATATTTTTAGAATGGGGTCATTATTTGCCCTCAGTGTCCCTTTAAAGGGAAATATGTGAAGTATGTGTAGTGTTAAAGGGCACCCACCACCTCACAAATCGTTGCCAGGAAATGTTTTTAAAGCACATTTTGTACGAGGAGAGTTATTAAAAATCAAATGTTGTCTCTGCCAGTTGTTTGCATCATTGATCTTCTTTTTGGCATTTCTAGCATGCTGGAGGTTGTGTTGGGGCAGGGCAACACCTGCGATGCTACCACTCTCCTCCCTCCCAGCTGTACGTCATGGTATCGAACTTTGGTGTATCAGTGCAATAGTGGTATTGTTGCCTGCCAGCAGATGATGCCAATGCCATATTTGATAGCTTTTCATTCTGTTTCATCAACCTTTGCAGTAGCTGTAGGCAGACATTGTCCGATTATTAAGCACACACTTACTGTTGCTAAACATGCTATTTAGCTACCACAGTTCTGAATTTCAAGCTGTTTCAAACACATATGAAAGGTATAGCCCATTGAAGCATGCATAAAGTTCTCTGCCAAGAATAGATGGAACCACAATACCTTCATCTTCGTCATGATGATACCACAGCACATGCAAGAAATTCACTGGCATGATACTCGCCAAAGCATGCAGCCACACAGAAGGATAGACAAAAAGTGTCACTTTGAGGAGGTAGCACAACTCCTGTAATCGCTGTCACTTGAGACTGGAAATGCAGAACTGAAGTTAATTGCACTCTTTAACATGGTGGACATTTATAATCATTGCCAAAGTCTCACTGAATAATAATAGCATTACTGGAGGTGTTCTCGCTCTTTCTGGAAGCATTCATCAGTCACGCTGTCTCAAGAAATCAAGAAAGCACACTGGCCAATAGCCCACTGTGTTTGAATTGATAAGCCTGAAATGGCTGTATGCATGAAGTGGCAGGTGCAGGAATAATATTTGGCTCTGCTGTTCACGATAGCACAGTCTTGTGACTGGCAGCTTTATTTACCACATCCGAAAAGCATTGCTTTATTGAAGATCTTGATGAGAGTGGCAGCTTAATTGCCAGATTTGCCTCATGTGCAGTGCCTACTGTTAGTGCATGTTGTCTAGTAATGGCAGATTTATTGGGAATCACTGCAAGCGATGAGCACCCACAACAGACACAATGCTGTTTTATCACTTCTGTGGTGTACAGACTCTTGCTACTGACGCCTAGCTTAGGTAAACCAATCGACTGTGCTGATGGGCTTTACCTAGTTATATATTAAAATGTATGTTCTCCTAGATGTTCTGCTATTGTTAAGAACAGCTATTCTTGCTGTGTTTGCATGTATGGGAAGCTTAGCAATTGCATACTTGAAAGCAATGTTGGGCCCCACCTGAATACAGCCACATCATACTTGACTTTTTTTGAGTGTGGTTTCATGGATTCATTGGAAGTAAGTAGTGCTTGTTCATAAGCAAATAAAGCATCTTTCATCATTTTTACAGACAAGCCACGGTCACTACAGTCCATCTGCAGGGTTGCCATACGAAGAGCAGTTGGAAGGCAGAGACTCAAGTACCTCAAAAGCTTGCCAGTTCCCTTGAATGTGTACAGATTTCTTATATATGCGGACTTGATTCCTAATGCATGTGAGCTAATAGCTGTCTCCGAGTAAACTACGACCTTCAAATAAATTATTTTCGTGCCTTAAGCCCTGATGATGGTGCTTCAGGGGGTATTTAATACTAGCTGAAGTTCTTGAAAGAAATTTGTGTTTGCAACTATGTTAGGTTATATGCTTTTTCAGAGTACTCTGTACCGAAGAAATTCATGCTGTGATATCCTGCAGTGAAAGCTGAAACTTCTGAATAGCAGAATAGTTGCTTGCGATACCTTTGCTGTCTGTTATGCATCCTGTGGTGCAATTGTAATTGTATAGTTATGCCTCCAGTGGCCATGTATGTATTGTGACTGAAAGCACAACTCAAAATTGGCCTTAATATGGCCATGTAGAACTATGTGTGCATTTGAGGCAAATGGCTGACATTATTGGCCAACAGGTTTCGTTTGCGATGTTACAGCTGCACTGATTAAACTGGCTGATGGCTTTTTGACTAGATCATAACTGCATCTCACTGCTGTTGAAGGTTGGTGATCAACACGTGCTGATCCGTGCCAGCACTTGCATGGGCATTGCTCATAGTAAAGGTTATCCATTTTTAGATCTTTTCTGGGCAATATCAAAAGGCATTTTCTAGAGCCTATTTTACACAAAAACTTTTTTCGCAGCTTTCCTTTGCAGCACAGTCTAGTTGCAAGTGTTTGTCTGCTCATTATGATTAATGGGCACTGCAACACCTTTTGTTCAAAACTGAGAGCACGCTGGAGTAAGTGTGATGCGTTCCTTTGAATGAATATCTTGCCAGAAAAGCTTTTGAAGAGGACATAATAATAACAGAGATATAAAGAGTGCAATGTTTAATTTCCCCATTCCTCCTCAATGCAACATTTCCTCTCAGGTGGGGCAGTTACACTAATAATGCACTTAAGGTAACCGTTCAAGGTTGGCATCTGCCAAAGACGCTGGAAAGTGACAAAGGAGCTGCGACACGATGGGCGGACGCTCGGGAGTAACTCATGGTTATGAACAATTGCCCAGTGGCTGATGTTTATGGGCTGTTGCACGGGTCTGTGATCTCAAAGGCAGCACAAACAAAGGAGGCCTCGAGAGCTGCAGGAGAGAGAGAGCAGTCTTTTATGCTAGACTGTAGGCGCCCTGTGGCATGCAGCAGAACATTTGGCTTGCATGTTCATGGCAGCATTGTGTAAAGATTGTGAATGTCTTTTTTGTCATGTTCAAAACGTGTTACAGACCCCTTTAAAGATGCCTAAAAGAATATTGCTTCAGTATGCACATAAAAAAAAATTGTACTGGGCAATCTTTGGTGCACTTTATCTGCAGTAGTAATGTCATTTGGCTGAGGCAAAATCACTCAACAGTTTTTGGCTATAAGCCAAAGTACTGTGACAACAAAATTGGCAGTTTCACTTGAAGGCAAAGTACTGAAAGCGATGGAAAGATTTTTCGCTGCACTGTAGGCATCTTGGAACACTGGCACCTCGCTGATGCACTAGATGAGACTGAAGGAATACTGTTGGAGTTTGTCAATGCCCAAGGAAATAATTAGATCGATTTAGCCTGATGTTGACTGTCCCTTCCGCTCATATCAGTGTATGTGCCACGATACAGTACGCACACAGCTGCTCAGCAGGAATGCTAATGTGTGTGCGCACAACACTCATGCCAGCAGTGGAAGCCAAAATGCACCGCCAACTCAGCGAGGCATAATGGTGCATCCACTTGGCTTTGTAGCTTTTGCAGCCAAACACACTGTGCATCTCTAGAGACCTAACCCTCCATGAGTGCGCCGCGCATGCAAGTTCATACCGCGACAGCGGTGCTGCTGATGACACAGACATAAATTCATTTCCAACATCCATATAACTGCTATTTCAATAAAATCGAAATCCAGCCCAGTTGAAATAGCGTGAATAAAATATTCCTTGAAACATTGTGCATTTGTGGGTTGCACATAAATTGACTGTTTCTGCAGACCTTGCAATGTTGAGTAAAAAAAAAATTACTTGATAAACACATAAATCCAAGCTGAGCAGACCCAAAATTTAAGCAACAGGATGTACTTCACTTGCTTGACAACACTTGCATGAATTTGCCTGCATCAAGGAATTCCAAATAAATGTGTCCAATGACAAGTCTCAAATTAAGCTTAAGTGCTTTTTATGTCTATCAGAATAACTTTGCAAGTTTAGTATGCCTCCATTTTTAGAAAGCTTAGGTGGTGAACTTTAAAGAGCTCCATTTTCAGCGAGTGAGTGCAGCATGTGAATCCTGGCCGCGGTGGCCGCATTTTGATGGAGGCGAAATGCAAAAACGCCCGTGTGCTTGCGTTGTAGTGCACGTTAAAGAACCCCTGGTGGTCAAAATTAATTCGGAGCCCTCCACTACGGCGTACCTCTTAATCAGAACTGGTTTTGGCACGTAAAACCCCAGAAAGAAGAAGAGTGCAGTATGTGCAGTGCATGCATGTGCGAGTGCAGTGCATGTAAAGGCGTGTTGGCCTCAGTCAAGTCTTGTGGCTTTTTGCCTATGCACCTTGACATCAATGTCCTGCAAGTCTGATGTTGGAAATAAGGTGTTTGACTTATGTGAATAACCTAGTCAGAATCTTCTCAGACAAATGCTGCTCAACATATCACTCTGACTAGCGCCTGTGCTAACTGCTTGGTTACTGAAACCTCACCAGTAACATACTTGGCTCCAATGACATCTCTGCGAAGTGCAGCCATCCTGAAGTGGAGTGGTTAGTCAAGCGACACCTACCAGGGTCTGCTCTCCTAGCAGCTTCCAAAGGTTGTATCAAAACATGACGCAAGTTCTGTACACTTTCATAGACAATGCAAGCTTGTGAAGCTCCCTTGTCTTAAGCATTGTATGCACCTATTGGCTCTAGGGTTCTGTAGTGTCTGCAGCAGGTGAAGGCGAGCAAGGAACTGTGGCAGCAGCATAATTGTTCATCAAATGCTTGTAACTTTGGTATTATGGCATCAACACTCTTGCTGCTCTTCATTCTAGAGTGGCACACAGATGCTACTATACACCTATTCATAGTACGCTGCACCTAGGCTTGAGATTCTTGGAAGTACAGCGGCACCCCCTATACTGCTGTCGATAGCGCAGGGTGCAAGGTAAGGTGCCGCCGCGGTGCAGTGCACGTTTGAACCTTGCAGCGAGTGGGTGCAGCCCGGCTCACCACAACTTGCACCTTTTCGTTTGTGGTGCTGTGCACCTTTTCTGAATTTAACAAACCTTGTAAGACGAATTTTCACACCCAAGCTAGTTTTAATAAAACTCTTTTATATCTGCATTGCCCCATGACCACTTTACTCAAGATTTAAGCAGGGTTTGAACAAAGCTGTAATTGCTATACAAGTCAGCACTGACTGAGAATTTACAGGCATTTCTGACATCATGAAATGCCACGAATTTATGGCACTTATTCAGTACTTCAGCATATATTAGAAGCTGAACTGGGGTGGCAGCACAGGAAGGACAAGAACACAAGATACATAAAACAGACGTCACAAGTTGTTTTACGTTTCTTGTGTTCTCGTCTTCCTGCACTGCTGCCTTGGTATGTCAAACCAACTAGCCCATCAACTCTCGTGCTTAACAAGCTGAAGCACGGTACATTAAGGCAGGCATGCAAAAACATGGATGCAGGATCGAAGACAGTACAAATATTGTTGTACTTATTCTCATGTCCGTTTTTTGCATGCCTACCTTTCCGTACCATGAATCTTTACTGACTCATTTCATCATTAAAGCATGGTGTATTGAAGCGAGACTGTGCATAAAATTATGACAACGCAAATCAGTATTCTACTGCCTGCACTATTAATGCCTAACGCATGTAATTCACAAACAGAATCCTCAGTCTCCAAGTGTGTAGCTCACTGCTGACTCGCATTCAATTTTCTTGCCGTCACGAGTTCTGGAGTAAGTTTTGGCAGGTTGTTTATAGAACAATGCACTGGAGAGAGGAGTTGTTTGCAAACAGTAAATTAAGGGAAATATTTGCAACATAGATTTAACTCATAAGGGTGGTTCAAAAAAAGGTGTAAGCAATTATAGGCCTATATCTTTAACATCTATCCCCTGTAAAATATTAGAGCATATTTTATACAAAGACATAATGAAACACTTATTACAACACTGACTATTCATTGATAATCAACATGGTTTTCGCAAGGGACTGTCCTGCACAACACAATTGAGTTCTATCGCGACTTAGTGTCCGAGGTGGATGAAAACGGGCAAATAGACTGCATTTTTTTAGATCTTAGAGAGGCGTTTGACACGTTTTGCCACCCATTGCTGCTTCACAAACTCGTTGGATCACCAATTACTTGTCGCAGCAGTTGACAATGTGTTGTCAACCTAAATATAGCCATTGACCCTAAAGAAATTGAACGGGCTCACCGTCTCGGGCGCCATTCTGCTGGGCGTGTTCGCCCAATAATAGTTAAATTTACATTTTTTAAAACTAAGGAGTTTATCCTTTCCAGTGGCCGTAAGTTGAAAGGGACTGATTACGGCATTGGGGAGGACTTTTCACACCCCGTCCGAAACGCATGAAAGCACCTCATTACATTTGCCAAAACTAAAGACACAAAATTTTCCTTGCGCTACAAGACATTGTCCATTGGCCCTAAGCGGTATGTATTCGACGAGCCATCGCAGACGATAAAAGAAATCGCATAGCATACAGCCAGTCGTCATGTAACTAAACTTCCTCGTAACAGCCCTCGTGGTAAATTACCAGCTCTTTCTTTTTCTATTATCTTTCCAAACATACGCAGTTTCCTCCCCAAGCACGAGCACCTTTGTAATCTTGTTTCATTATCTGCCAGCAACATACTTATACTAACGGAAACATGGCTAACAGATGACATCACTGATACAGAAGTTTTAGCCGACCTACCTAACTTTAATATTTTCCGTAACGACCGCAAGGGCTCCAGAGGAGGAGGTGTTCTAATTGCCACTAACCAGCAATTGCCCTGTTCGGTCATTAACATCCCATCAAAGCTTGAAATACTATGGGTAATCTGCCGTTCTGCACCCCAAACCGTCATACTAGGTGTCTGCTACAGACCCCCCCACAGCAATCCAAGTTTTGCTTGTAACCTAAATGATAGCCTAAATCAACTTAATGCTACACATCCCAACGCGCGCATTCTTCTTTTTGGCAATTTTAATTTTCCCTCTATTGACTGGCAGAACTTAACACCAACAAGCAATACAGAAATAACTAACTTCGTTGACGTGTGTCTAAATTTCAATCTCACCCAGTTAGTAACAAAACCCACACGCGTCGTATGTGAATCGTCAAACATCTTGGATCTCATACTAACTAATCACCCTGAAACTTTATCAACTCTTACTTATCTCCGCGAAATTAGCGACCACAAAGTTCTGCATGCTACTTTCCCCTTCATCCCGGAATCGCGCCACACGTTCCATAAAACGATTCGCCTTTACGACAAAGGCAATTACAATGAAATCAATAACCAATTGCTGGATTTTTTTCCAAACTTCGAAGGGTGTTTCCATGACCGATTAATCGAACATAACTGGCTTACTTTCAAAACCAAAATTCCAGAACTAACAACCAAATTTATTCCCACGATTACATTTCGTGCCAATCATAACAAACCATGGTTCTCAAAGTCATTGAAAACAATTGAGAACAAAAAGAAGCGCCTTTTCCGTACAGCAAAACGAAACCCGAGCGCATGCACATGGAACAAATATTACGAGGCCGAGTCAACATATTTACAGTCCATTTGTAATGCCAAACGCGCATTCTTTCAAACTGACCTGCCGAAAATCTTAACCAATAACCCGAGAAAGTTCTGGCAAGTTCTAAACCCTGATAAGGTGCCAATCATCACACTTACTAACACACTTGGTGAGGAAGTGAGCGACGTTGAATGTGCAAATATGTTTAACACTGCATTCTCATCCGTCTTCACAAACGAAATCGATATGCCACCATCTGTCCCAACTGGCCAACTGAGATCACTTATGCCATCAGTCACATTTTCTGCGCATGGCATCACCTGTATCATTGAAAATATTAAGATGTCATCTTCTGCAGGTACTGACGAAATCACCAGCAAACTGTTAAAAAATACTCGACATGTCATCTCAGTGTATCTATCATTACTGTTCACGCAATCACTTTCCACAGGTAGCATACCCAGCGATTGGAAGGTCGTTCCGATCTTCAAATCAGGTAACAAAGAATCGCCCCTCAATTACCGCCCCATCTCTTTAACAAGTATGCCATGTAAAATCATCGAACATATCATCTACTCTCACATAATGAATTTTCTTGACTCTACTAATTTCTTTCATCCTTCTCAACACGGATTCCGTAAGAACTTATCCTGTGAAACACAATTAGCTATTTTCGTCCATGACTTGCATGTAAACCTTGATTCTAACCTCCAAACTGACGCAGTCTTCCTGGATTTCGCGAAAGCCTTCGACAAGGTGCCTCACAAGCGGTTGATAATAAAACTTTCTTTGTTAAATTTACATCCTGACATATTGCAGTGGATAAAGGAATTTCTGGCCAACCGTACCTAATTTGTTCGCGTTAATAATCAAGTCCTCTAGTTCTCTTCCGGTAACATTAGGCGTACCGCAAGGGTCAGTCCTTGGTCCCCTCCTATTTCTAATATATACTAACGACCTACCAACGCATGTCTCTTGTAACGTCCGTATCTTTGCCGATGACTGTGTTATCTATCGCACAGTTAATAACCCCTCTGATTAACTAGCTCACCAAAGTGACCTAAACTGCGTCCAGAACTGGTGTAACCGATGGCTCATGGAACTAAACCCCGATAAATGCAAACTCGTGTTGTTCAACCGAAAACGTAATCCTCTCCTGTCGCATACTATAATACTATGTCGCATGTCACTATAGAATTAACGCAGTCTTATAAGTACCTCGGCGTAACGTTGTCTGATGATCTAACCTGGAACGCGCATGTCACTAAAATCGTATCATCTGCTAACAAAAGCCTTGGGTTTTTAAAACGCCATCTACGTCACGCGCCACCAGACCTAAAACTGCTTGCCTACAAGTCACTCGTATGCTCTAAGCTGGAATATGCATCTGCCATCTGGAGCCCTAACCAAAAATATCTAATAAAGTGCCTAGAATCGGTACAAAATCGTGCCACAAGATTCATTCATTCATGCTATTCATACAATACCAGTATATCATCGTTAAAAGCAGAGTCCGGCATATCAACCCTGGCTTGGCGTCGTATCGCTAGTTTGTACTTATTCCATAAGTTTTTTTTACAGCTCACTTAATCATCCACCCTGCATCAGTCCTCCGGCCCGCATTTCACTTCGCATTGGTCATCCCCTCCAAGTCGCCTGGCCACGTGCACACACTACCACTTTTGCCTCATTGTTCTTCCCACGCTCAGCCTCGGACTGGAACGGCCTTCCATACGACATCGCCACAATCACCTGCCCATCCACATTTTTGAACTGTATAACTTCCATATTTAACCGCGAGCAAACATGTACTTAAACATCCTTTCCTTGTGTATTATTTACTTTACACTTGTTGCCCACCCCTTATGTAATACCCCCAACCCTGGGGGCCTTTAAGGTAATAAAGTGAAAGTGAAAGTTGTGCTGAACGGTACTTCTTCTTTGGTTGAGGTCACATCGGGTGTTCCTCAGGGGTCTGTTTTAGGGCCGCTATCATTTTTTTGTTTATATTAATGCTATTCCTGCTGATATATCTTCAAGTTTACGTTTGTTTGCCAACGACTGCGTCGTGTACAGAAAAACAAAGAAATAGACTTCTATTGATTTGCAGACTGACCTTACTGACCACTTCTCATGTGTGAGAAGTGGAAAATGCAACTAAATGCGAAAAAATGTGTTCATGTATCCTTCACGAAAAAAAAAAATAAAAGAATAGAAACCCGTTGTTTTTTGAATAGTGATATTACTAACCAACAACTTATGTATACATTTTTGGGTGTGATGTTTTTCAGTAATTGTTCCTGGAATGCGCATTTGAACAATGTCGTCGCAAGAGCTGCCAGAACACTAAATTTCACCCTTTGCGGTCCGTTGTCAGGCAGGGCCCGACAACGCAACACGGCCGTAGCGGTCCGCTGTCGGGCACACCGACAAGGGTGTTTGGGGGTTGCATTTCGCGGTTTTTCTCACTGCAATTCGTGCGCATACTTTGTATGCATGATGCACCATTTCTTGAAGGATAAATAAACTTTGTTTGTTGAAGTTTACTTCTTTTTGCACTAGGGTGCAGCACAATGTTCAGCACAGCTTCTGGATACCAGAGCGTTCTCACTTGCGCGCAGAACCGCACGTTCGCGCAGTTCGCTGAGAAGCATGACCACTTTTCCACCGCGTGCGTTTTACGATGGTGCATTTAGTGAAAACTTCTAGAGGTTTCCATTGTCAATAGCTTTATTTTGAGGCGCACACAGCTACAGAATCTAGGTGAGAAAGAACAGCGACACCTGCAGTACTGCCGCAACCTCATCCAACAGCTGGTGGGTGACGTGAGGGCTAGAGCCAAAAAGCTGGGCACGTCTGCGTGGAAGGAGTGCGAGGAAAGGCTAGATGGGAGGAGCCATTTCATCTTCAAGCTCACAGGCCGAAGCAGCAAGGACTGTGCTGCTTGTAGCGATCAAAAAACAAACGGAGGCAGGAGGGAAACTGTGTTTTTCTGTAAAACCTGCAGTAACAACCCTGGCCTGCACCCAGGAGAATGCTTCGAGCGGTATCACATGCTGCTCAAATATTGGTAGAGGAGTTGCCTGCAGAATGCAAAAGAAAAAATAAATATCCTATGAGTTTTTATTCAACAGTTTGTGGTTTTCTTCGCGGCGCTACAAACTGGCAAAATAGTTTCGGACCAGGACAGCCGGAAAGTGGGTAAAAGTTTCGGACCGCAAAGGGCTCATCCAACAAAATTTGAAATCCTCACCCTCTACCCTAAAAAAACATTGCTTATTTTTCATTAATTCGTCCGATATTGGAGTATGCATGTTGTGTTTAGGACCCTTGCCAGTGTAGCAAGGCTGAATAAGTGCAACGTCACGCTTATATGTGTGTACTGTGCATGACCCACTGTGGCGCTACTTTGTATATATATATACATGTTCATTCTTTCAATAAAGTTGTTCATTGCCCGACACCGACCCGCACACATGGTGGCAGCGATGGGATTCTGCCGCCTGTGTTCGTAACGGACGACCCATTGCCACTTGAGAGGCATGTAATGAAGCCTTTCGGAGGCACCAACCTCACACAAGACGAGAATGTTCAATGACAGGTTGTCCAGGGCCCGACAGGTCGTGGACGATGCCTTAGGGACGAGATACATGCACAGGACGGCCTCGTGTTTCGAAGCAACAAGGTAATTGTACCGCAATCAAAGATATCGGAAATGATGAGTCTTCTTCACGCGGCGCATGTGGGAGTGGATAAGATGAAGGCGTGAGCAAGGAACGTGATGTTCTGGCCCAATATTTCGAGCAACATCGAGCAGTTCTGTAAAGTCTGCAAAGTGTGCCAAAAGCATCAGCCTCGAAACCCTAAAATGCCACTCCTGAGTCATGATGTACCCTCACTATCATAGGAAGTTGTTGGCCTGGACTTGTTCTCCTTTGAAGGCCATGAGTTCGCCCTTATTGTCGACTTCGACTCTTCTTTGAAATTCGAGAGTTTCGTACAACTGCAAGCTCCCTTAACACGTGGTGTTCTCAAATTTTCTCGCTCCATGGCTTGCCCAGTAAGTTGTGCAAGGACAATGGACCGCCTTTTCACAGCCGTGAGTTTAAGGACTTTCTCGGCACCTTGGGTGCTGATCACATCACCTCAAGCCCCTATCACCCGTGTTCCAATGGCATGACGGAGAGAGTGGTTCAGGAAGCAAAAAAGCTTTTAAAGAAGTGTTCCTTTAAAATGCCTGTGTTTCAAATGGCTTTACTTGAATGGCGCAATAC
Source organism: Dermacentor silvarum (assembly GCF_013339745.2). NCBI lineage: Eukaryota > Metazoa > Arthropoda > Arachnida > Ixodida > Ixodidae > Dermacentor > Dermacentor silvarum. The sequence continues at coordinate 99,340,345 of NC_051159.1, forward strand.
CCCACGTGATGATGTGCTCCAGTCTCCCGTGGAGAGGCTGATGGGACGCCAGACTAGGGGCCGTATTCTGATACGTTCCACTTTGGCGAAATTTCTTTTTTCGCTTTCAGGCGCGTGCTGATTGGCTGGTTGAGCAAAATTGAATGACGTCGGGCTCAACCAGCCAATCAGCTCATCCAATTTTGCTAAAACAGCCAATCATCGCGCGCCTGAAAGCGAAAAAGAAATTTCGCTGAAGTGGAACGTTTCAGAATACGGCCCCTAGGACTCTTCTACCAGTACCTACCAGCCACTTGGAACCACGGACAATTCCATCTGACGTGGTCCAGGGCCGCCTTCAAGAAATATGCCAACGACAAAGGACCTACTACAATCGTGGCAGCAGGAACTTGTTGCCTGTGACGCCAGGTCAGCAGGTCACAGTGTACGATACAAACCAGCGGACCTGGTCTCCCACCATCGCTCTCCGACCAGCCGATGAACACCGTTCGACCATCGTCCTGACTAAGACGGCCGGGAACTTCGGCGCACAGGAGAGCACCTCCGCCTGGTAGACCCGCAACCGGAAGTGAGCCTCGTGCCCAAAGACGAATCTTCTACAGAGCCCCCTCAAGAACTACGGAGAAGCACAAGACAGCGACGCGAGCCCTGTAGGTACCCTCAACAAGAGACACGTTAACGTCTTAGCTTCCCTGTAAAAGGGAACATGTAGCAAGGCTGAATAAGTGCAACGTCACGCTTATATGTATGCACTGCGCATGACCCACTGCGGCGCTACTTTGTATATATATATATACATGTTCATTCTTCCAATAAAGTTGTTCATTGCCCGACACCGACCCGCACACAGCCAGAAAACCTTGATTTACCAAATCAAGAGAATACAGAATAGAGCAGCAAGGTTCATTTTGGGGCAGTACAAGAGATGGTAGAGCTGCACTGAAATGAAAGGTGAGCTAGAATGGGAAGCACTCTCCTCTTGCTGAAGAAAACTACGTTTGAAATTGTTATTTCAAATATATAACAAGACCAGAATTAACAGAGGCACTTATCTTAAACTACTGCACTATTATCTAAAAGAACTGATCATGACCTTAAAAATTCGAGAATACAAGAGTAGAACGAACCTTCATGCTAATTCATTTTTTGCTCAAACTGAAACAGTGGGATCGATTGTCTTGTGACCAAGTGTGGTGTATTAATGAAGACTTGTTTTTCTCCAAGTTGTAACCTCCCTGCTTACACACCTTTGGGCAAAGCGAGGTATCTCTGAATAAAGAATAAATAAAGATAAGGAACTACCAACTTTAATGTTCCAGGGTCACTTATCAGGAACCAATGGCTGCAGCTCGAGACATTTTTAGCACATTCACTGCGACATGGGTCATGGTCGGTTATTCTTCCTGTGCAACTGTGCAGGGCTTTCCTGCAGTGTGCAAGGGACATCTTTGCTAAAAATAAACAGAGAGGAAAAATTGTAGTCACATCTCATCTGATGCATCGTGGCTCCATATCTCTGCAGCCCGAGGAAGTTTCAAAGGAGCACAACCCCCTGGTGACTCGCCAGTGGGACACGACGCACCAGAGGAATATGACAAGTGACCCACCGATGGGTCACCATGCACAGGAATCTGGACTTATAGGACTTATAAAGTGCGGCTGCAGAGATTGTGTTAACTAGCTCATGTAAGCAAGTGCATATAATCCCAGGCAACCAACACACCAACTAGTGGCCACTGCTGTGATGGATTACAAGATACCACATTTTACTTAAGCACAGGATCACTGTTTCTGTTCCCAGGGTTGCATTCTCGAAGGAGTGCAGCACATAAAAAAAAACACTTGTGTACTGACTCACAAAGGTTAAGATTAACCTGTTGGCATCGCCCGATTTCCTACTCTACTCATGGTGGCAGCCCTTGCAGCCCAGGTGTAGCTTCTGAATGTGAAACCTCATCAATGTATACCATACAGTGTGGGCATGGCACATACTTTAACACTGTTACAATTGATGTTTGCTGCTGCTGTTCTGTGTAGTGCACTCACTTTTTCACTGCACCAAAGCCAACCTCCACAATAATACACCACGAAGCGAATCATTCCACAAGAATACTTCATTTATTCTACGAATAACAAAAAAAGCATATTTACACAATTTATAACGATGTTCAATGCATTATGTTCATGGTGTATACTGTAAACAAAAGGTAAGTGACATGCACCTTGTTCCAAATGAAAGCTGGAACACCAACCAGCCTCAGGTAAAACATTCACTGTGAAGACAATGCAACAAATATGTTTTGAGCTCTTGACTCATAGCTGTCCACATGATCCAAGAAAATCCAAGACACATGATCCAAGACACATGATCCAAGACGCATGATCCAAGAAAATGGCAAGCACCCATGACTTGAGCCCGCAATAGAGCCTTCGCTCCTCTGGAGGTCCTGTTTTGTGCCACCTAATGCCACAACACACAGTATCTTTCTTGAAAAGCAATCACTGCTGTGCACAATGTCCTGAAGAGCACGCGAATGCTATGTGGGTGGCCTGGGAGGTAGCTGGCCCACAGGTGGTGGCGGTGGTGGTGGAAGGTGTGCCTGCTGCAGCTGTTGAGGCTGCATCACAGCTGGACCAGCCTGTACAATCTGGTGTGGGTGGTACACGTAAGAAGCAGCAGTAGCATTGGCATAGAGGTGCTGCTGAGGAGGCACCTGCTGCACCTGCTGCATGGGCATAGCTTGGTGAGCCGCCTGGCCAGGTGCATAGGTGTAAGCTACCGTCTGCCCCAAATGTGTTGTGGCTGTATATGCATAGCCTGCTGCTGGGTAGCTACTATATGGAACAGTGTATCCTGCAGCTGGGTAGGTCTGCTGGGGCAAATGCACCTGGTACTGCGGGTAGGCAGCAGCCACGGTTTCCACAGCAACAGGGGGAGTAGGGGCGGCTGCTGAAGCCACTGCCGCAGCCACTGCTGAAGCTGCTGCCGAAGCAGTGGCCAGAGCAGGTGCTGTTGCAGCCGGTGGTGGTGGTGGTCGTTTTGGGGGAGGTGGGGGCGGCGGCAGGGAGTCTGCTACAGATGATGGTATGATAACCTTGACCTTTGTGCGGTGTTTGCGTTCACGAGGTGGCGGTGGTGGAGGAGGTGGTGGTGATGGGGCACCACCGCTAGATGGTGGTTCTTTGCCTGGCGGGATGCCATCAGCAAAAGTAACGGATTTCTTGGGTTCATTTGAGAGGGTGCCTCTGCCAGCTGGCAAGAGAATACCTGCAGGTGGGGGAGGGAGCACCAAGCAACGAACAGGTGGCCGTGGAGGTGGCGGTGGCGGCGGTGGCACTTCTTCTACAGAGCTGGACGAGCTCACAGATGATGATGATCCTTTGCGTGGCTTGAGCCGCAAGTAACGAGGCGGTGGAGGAGGCGGAGGCGGGGAGCTTTCTTTCTCTTCGGGTTGTTCTGCAGGCACTGCCAAGCCGCTGCCGAGGTCATCCGATGATGAACATGCCACTTCCTCGACAGCAGCAAGACATATATCTTCAGTGTCCACAATGGTTACAAACATGTCATCTGACGATGCAAACTTCACCTGCTCCTCTGTGCAGACATCACTTCCAACTTCTACCTCAGCACAGACCTCTGGTGCTGACTGCTCAGCAGGCAAACATTCTAAGCCATCTACATTTTCTGCCTGTGAGATCTGAGGAGCAGCTGACTGCATTCTTGGCTCAGAATTCGCCTGAACTTTGATGATGATGGGCCGTGACATACTCTTGCTACTGGACACTTCTGGCTGGGCAGGAAGTTCTGGCTTTTGGGATGCAGATTTATGCAAGCTGTGTTTTGAATCTTTCTTTTTAGGAGGAGACGGCAGAATTTCCTCAGCACTAGTAGACGTTCTAGCAATGTCACTGTGCCTTTTCCTGTGCAACCTCTTGGATGAAGAAGGTTGGCTTGGTGAAAGAGAAACATCACTGGTTGAATAAATTGTATGCACAATGCTTTTAGAAGAATCTGAGGAGGCAGGTGAACTTGAAACAGGCACAGGTGTACTTGTAGCTGCAATAGCAGATGACACTAGCTGTGGACTGGAACCAGCAAGTGGCACAGAGGTCTGAACAGATGTTAAGGACACAGGGGCTGGCACAGCAACAGGAGCTGCCAGAACAGGGACAGGAATTGGAGCTTCAGCAGCAACTGATGATACAGGTGTAGTAAGGGAGGCAGGAGCTGACAATGACAATGGCGAAGTAATGGGAATCCCAGCAGAAACAATGGACCCAATGGGAGCAAGAACACAAGATGCTTGGCTGTCTGCACCAAGGGCAGATGTAATGGCTGGACTAGGTGCAGGTACAGGTGCCAGAGGTGGTGGCACAGATGGTAAAAATGGAGAGCTGCTGACTTCACTCTCACAAGCCACTTCAAGGGCTCCAATGTCTTCAACAGGCACCTCAGATAAATCATCTTGCAATGAAGCTACCAGTGAAGTCTGCATTGGGATAGTGAACACAGGATCCAGGTCGTTCTTGCCTTCAGCTGGTGCTGCGCTGATGACATCTGGAGCTTGCTCAGGCTCAAGAGCATCTTCACTAGGCACTTCAACTTCCTGTGCTACCTCTACTTCAATACAACTTCCGAGGTTCAGCTGTTCCATGAACTTTTCATATTCAGAAGTCAAGTCCTTGTCAGCCCCAAGTGGTGTCATCTGACTGGTTGCCATGCACACTAATTCCTCTGGCAAAGCAGTCGTGCTTGGGCTGGCAGCAACAGCTACATCTTCCTTTGGCTCTTCTGCTTTCATGATGGTTCCCGCTTGGGGTTCGCGATTCTCAGCTACAGTTTTTATGGCTCTTTCCACCTGTAGTTCACGATTCTCAGCTACGGTTTTCGTGCATCTTTCTGCCTGTAGTTCACTTTTCTCAGCCACGGTTTTCATTGCTCTTTCCGCCTGTCGTTCACTTTTCTCAGCTACGGTTTTCGTGGCTCTTTCCACCTGTCGTTCACTTTTCTCTGCTATGGTTTTCATAGCTCCTTTCGCCTGTCGTTCACTTTTCTCAGCTACGGTTTTCGTGGCTCTTTCCACCTGTCGTTCAGTTTTCTCAGCTACAGCTTTCATAGCTCTTTCCGCCAGTCGTTCACTTTTCTCAGCTACGGTTTTCATGGCTCTTTCCGCCTGCCGTTCACTTTTCTCAGCTACAGTTTTCATGGCTCTTTCCACCTGTCGTTCACTTTTCTCAGCTGCAGTTTTCATGGCTCTTTCCGCCTGTCGTTCACTTTTCTCAGCTACGGTTTTCATGGCTCTTTCCACCTGTCGTTCACTTTTCTCAGCTGCAGTTTTCAGTGGCTCTTTCCGCCTGTCGTTCACTTTTCTCTGCTACAGGTTTCGTGGCTCTTTCTGCCTGTAGTTCACTTTTCTCATCTGCAGTTTTCGTGGCTATTTCCGCCTGTAGTTCACTTTTCTCAGCTATGGTTTTCATGGCTCTTTCCGCCTGCCGTTCACTTTTCTCAGCTACGGTTTTCATGGCTCTTTCCACCTGTCGGTCACTTTTCTCAGCTGCAGTTTTCGTGGCTCTTTCTGCCTGTAGTTCACTTTTCTCAGCTGCAATTTTCATGGCTCTTTCCGCCTGTAGTTCACTTTTCTCAGCTATGGTTTTCGTAGCTCTTTCTGCTTGTAGTTTGCTTTTCTCAGCTACGGTTTTCTTGACTCTTTCCGCCTGTCGTTCACTTTTCTCAGCTACGGTTTTCGTGGCTCTTTCCACCTGTTGTTCGCTTTTCTCAGCTACAGTTTTCATGGCTCTTTCCGCCTGTCGTTCACTTTTCTCAGCTACGGTTTTCATGGCTCTTTCCGTCTGCAGTTCACTTTTCTCAACTACACTTTCCACAGTTTCTACATGAGCGTTTTCAATGTCCGCTATGATCTCGTTTGTGATACGTGAACTGTACTCCAAGAAACGAGTTTCTTCCAGAGAAGTCTCAGTATTTGAAAGTAGGTCGACCATATCGTCAGAAACATCCATAGCATTAGGTGAGGGCACGTTCTCTTCTTTCTCTATCTCCGGCAGCCTGACCTCTTCCTGACTGGAGCGTAAAACTTTATCCTCCATAAAACATTTTCTTGGACGAGTTGGTTCATTACTGACTTGTTTTTTCGTGCTACTGTTTTTTCCTTCATCCTCCCATTTATGTTCCTTAGCAGCTTCTTTTTCTGCACTTTCTACTGTCGTTTCAGGTTCAGCTGTCAATTGCATTTTGTCTTGCAATGATTCTCTCTTTACTGGTACAGCAAGTGGTGATTTTGATGGCACCTCCGTGTTCACTTCTGGTGGTTCACGCTCTGGGGTTCTTGGCACAGTACCTTTTGAGTGGTGTGTTGCACCAAGAGCTTCTGAACTGGCTAGCGTGGTTTCAACACTGCACTGTTTGGCTGCGTCCAACTCTGTGTTTGCCCACTGATCGCTGATTGCCATTTCTTCAGGCACATCCTCCTGATCAGCCTTGGAGTGACTTATTTCATTTTCAGAGTCCAGATCCTTTGCTGGCACTTCTGGACTGTCCATGTTATCGTACAGGCACTGCAAAGCCTGAAGTCCTGACATTGCATTGAGGTCGGGAGATACAAGGTCAGTGACATCTGATTCCTTTACTGCTTCCCTAGAAGGTGACGTTACTTTCTTTCTATCTGGAGCATCCAGCGGTACTTCCTTTTTCGACTTGTGTACTCTACTACGGCCGTCCTTTTTTGCAGAATCTTTTGGCACTTCGCGAATGTCTTTCTTTTCTTCTTTTTCCTCAGAATTACTAGCTACAGAAGTCCTTTTCTCCTTCTTTACATATGCTACACTGATCTTGCCATAAATAGGGTTGCAGCCATATGAAATAAATGGTTTGCTGTTAGTATATCTAATAAGAGCCATAGGCCAGCTGATTTCTTTCTTTCGATCAGCTGTTTTCACTTTGATGCAGTCGCTGCCTTCTTTCCGTGCTTTTTCTAATGCTTCACCTTTAAGTCTCTCCCTCTCTTTTGGGTCCAAAATGGCCTCTTCCTTAGCTTTTTTTGCTCCTTCTTGGTCTTCCTTTTTTGTTCTTTCCTTTTTGGTCTTCTCCTGCTTTGTAACAGACCTTCTATGCTCTGCAGTAGTGGTATTGGACTTAGGCAATCGATGACTGGTTCCTCTGCTATCAACCTTGTTTGCTCTTGGTGCATCCTGCTCGGAGGCTCTTTTCTTACATGCAGGCTCATTACTTGGAGATGGCTCACTCTTCCTTTTATGCTCCTTACTTCTCTTGCTGTCAAGTTTGTCGGTTGCTTTGTCATCACTCGTAGGCCAGCGACTGCTTGATGGGCAGTCCTTCTTGTCTTTTTTTGTATCACTGTGCTCAGTGCTATCTCGGCGCTCAGTACTGACAGGGCACTCAATGTGGTGCTCTGCACTGCTACGGCGCTCGGCAATGGCATTGCAGGGACTCTTGCTTGAAGGCATCTCAACAGTTTTTTTGGTTGAAGGTTCACAAGTTCCCTTGGCTGGGCCACTTGTAATAACTTTAGTAGCAACAAAATCAAGCTTCTTGGCTTCATTATCATCAACTTTATTTTTATGTGAACATTTAGAATGCTCTGTAGTCTTGCTGGGTGCATCTGCAGCACCAATACGTGCTTCATCCACATCAGATGTGTTTTTTTCAATTTTCAAATGTTGATCTTTGAGTTCACAGGGGACATCAGCGACATTCTTTGAGGACAGTTCTTCTAAACCTTTAACACTGCAGCTCTGTTGCAGCTTATCCGAAGCTTGCTTGCTTGTTTGTGCATCATATGCAGGTTCAATTGGCTCAAGGTGAAAGGTCGTTAGCACATTCAAATCTTTGTCAGCTTTTGCTGCCTCCTTCACGATAACTTGCTCGGTGGGACCTCTTGAAGCACTAATTTCCTTGACAAGCTCCTGTGGTGGTTTTGAGTCTTCAGCTGTGCGTGCGGCATGTGACACACTCCCAATGTGGAATGTACTGCCTGAATGCTCCGAGGTCTGGGTTGTTTGCTTGCCTATGGTCAGTATGCTATCAATGCCAGCAGTCTGTGTGAGCATGGTGGCACATGCTTGCACAGTCTTGGCAGTCTGTGCCTTCTTCGCCATTCTAGCCATTTTTTCCTTAAGCATCTTGGACTTCAGCTTCAGTTTCTTCCTCTTTTTCTTCAGTTTCTGAGGGCACTCCGAAGAAGAAGAAGAGGATGAAGATGATGAGCTGCTAGAGCTGCTTGAACTAGAGCTGGAAGAAGACGAGCTGCTGGAACTCTCAGAGTCTGAGCCACTGCCTGAACTGCTTGAGCTACCACTCGTGCCTGAACTGCTGCTACGTGATGAACTTGAAGATGATGATGAGGAGGAGGACGATGACGATGATGAGCTCGAACTAGATGCTTTAGGCCTCCTCTTTCGTTTCTTTTTCTTCTTTTCCTGTGGCTTGTCTTTTGCGGTCTTCCGCTTCTCCTTAGCTGCCTTGGCAGTTTTCTCCTTGACAGGGGCTATGAGGTCCATGGTTGATAACTCTGTGCTTTCAGGCTTTGGCTTCTTCAGTTTACTTGCTTTGCTAGTCTTTCTGTTATTTCCTGAAACTTCTGCCTTGCTTTCCGAGTTCTGTCTCTGCACTGTCACAAGGGCGCTTTTCTTGGTAGCTTCTATTTCCTCTAAGAACTTCTGCTGTGCCTTAATGGGATCATCACAACTTCCAGAGTCATCACTAGCTTCCTTAAGCTTCTCAGTTTGACTTTCAAGTTGTTTCTGACCAACTGCTTCGGTGTCTTCATGAGTTTTCTGTGCTTCTTCAGGCAACAGTTTGTCAATGCATATCTGTGATGGGGAATCAGACTTCGGCATCTGGCAAAGTTTGCTCTGACTGTCACTTTCATCCAACTTGACAGAGCAGGTTGCTAAAAAGATGTGTTGCTCAGCAATGTCGTCACCACGAGTCTCAATCTTGTCATCACAAAGTGACACCTTCTCAGTCAACACTGTTGAAAGCTTACATGGTGAATGCTGAAACATGTCTGCACTATCACAACTGTCTGCTTCTCCAAGAGTGTCGAGCGGGCTGTCCTCGCACATTAGGTTTAACACTGGCTCATTTTTTTCTACGCATGCACCTGCTTCATCAGGTTTTTTATGGCATACAGTTTGCGAAGTGCTCAAATCGGAAGCTTGCTTTTTGTCTTGCTTGCAAGTGGTTTCTGGCGAACGTCTGGGCCCTCTAGCAGCCTTCTCTTCTTCTTCATCCTGTTGATCACCAGTAGATTCCTCCTCACCATTCACTGCTTCTGTAGTGCCATCATCCTGAGGTGCTTCTGGACTCGAAGCCTGTGGCTCTGCACTTGCTGTTTCCATCCGTACTGTGTCCTCCTTCTTATGGTCGTTAGTAGTGGCATGCTTTTCTTTGCTTTTCTTGTCATCTGCCGACTTCTCCTTTTTCTTCTGGCTGTCAGCATTGCTTCTTGCACGGCCCTTTGAGTAACTTACTCGCTCCCTGCTCGGTGACCGCTGTTTGGCTTCCTTCCCACCCTTATGAGTGGCTCTGTCTTTGCCTCTATCCTTGGACTTGCTCCTCCGCCGCTCCCTCGACCTGCTCCTTCTTGTGTCCTTGGCATGGCTTGCCTTTTTGTCTCTAGAGCGACTTCGCTTTCCATCCTTGGACCTGCTCCTCTTTTTATCTCGTGGGGAACGGCTGCGGTGGCGCTCTCGTGATCGCCCCCTTCGTCGATCCCTGGATCTACTTCTCCTTCGCTCCCTTGAGTGGCTTCGTTTCTTGTCTTTTGAACGACTCCTTTTACGTTCACGGGAACGACTTTTCCTGTCTCTGGAGTGCTTAACGCTGCGAGGACTTCTGCCGCGATCCTTCTTTTCTGTTTTGGCACCACTAGTTGCACTCTCTTTCTTCTTGCTGCCATTTCGAGATGAGACATCGAGAGACTCTGTCTTGCTTTTGGCAGACCCTTCACTCTTGTCACTAACTTTAGAAGGCTGCTGCTTTTTCTTCGCATCTCCACGACTTTCTTCAGAATATGCTTTACTGCCTGTGACATCAACTGGTTTCTTGGTTCCATCCTGTGACTCATTTTTAATTTTTTTCTCTGGAACTCCTTCCACTGCATCATCAGGAAGCTTGAGCTCAAACTTATCACTCTTCAAAAACTTCACAAATTCGAACTTTGGCTTCACCTTAAACCTCTTGGGAGGGGCCACAAAGTAAAAGTTACTGTCTTCCTGCTGCTCAGGTTCGGTGGATGGCTTCTCGTTTTTCTCAGGTTCTTCGGCGCTTTTACTCTCAGCAGCACCCGCCTGTGCCTCTTCACTTGTTGTAGCTGCAGCAGTCACTTCTGGGCCTTCCTCATCAGGCTGGTCATCGTCTTCCTTGAACAGCGCACTTGAAATGGGGGCCACTTTTCCAATGTTTTTCCGAGCAAAGCTGAATGACAAGGCACCCTTGACTGGCTTTGTGACTGTAGTAGCTGCCCTCTTCACTTCGAGGGCTTTCTGCAGGGGCTGGTTTGAAGTCAAAGAGAATGCGATGAGTCGCTTCTTTGCCAACGCTTTGCCAATGAGCAGCTTAGACTTGGACTCCTCGATGAGGGGTGGCTCTGTTGCAGGCAAGAGAACCTCCGTAGGTGGGGTAGGTGGGGTAGGAGGTGGAGGCACCTCGGACACCAAGGGCTGTGGCAGCTCGGACACTGAAGGCTGTGGCAAGTCGGGCACCGTAGGTTGTGGCAACTCAGGCAGAGCAGGCTCTGGAAGAGCAGGTGTGGGCTCTTCTGGCGAGTACTTCTCTTGACCAGGGTCTAAGATGGTAAGACCTAAAAATGGAGGTGGGGGTGGGGGAGGTGGAATGTCGGTGGGAAGGGGAATCTCACTAGGCAGTGGTGGCAGTTCGAATATGTTAGAATCGGCAAAGAATGTTGTTTGCGGGATGTTTGCTTCTTCTTCTTGTTCGTCTTCTGGCACACTTCCTGGTGGACTCTGAGCTTGGCTGTCAAGGTCTTGTTCCTTTTTCGCATTGATTTCATCGTCACTTGAATTGGCATTGCTGGAGTCCTGCTGGCTTTCGTCGGCATCCTGCTGGCTTTCATCGGCATCCTGCTGGCTTTCATCTGCTTCCTGCTGGTTTTCATCTGCTTCCTGCTGGTTTTCATCGGCTTCCTGCTGACTTTCATTAATGTCTTGCTGGCATTCATCAATGTCTTGCTGGCATTCATCGATGTCTTGCTGGCATTCATTAGTGTCCTGCTGGTATTCGTCACTGTCATAGAAAGTGGGAGACTGTGATGATGCTTGTGGCTTTGTTTCATCAACGTAGTCCACCTGCTGGAAACGTCCTCTAAACTTTTCTCCAGTTCCCATTTCGGTGGGTCCCCTATAGCAAGGAAACAGCAATCATTTTTTTTAGAGAGAGAGTCAGCACAACAGCATGATAAAAAATAAACATGAAGGGCTAATTCTTTAGTTTAGGAATGAGTAAACTTGGGCATGTATTTATTTGAACACTCAACTGATGGTTAATAAATAAAGCAAACACAGTGAAACATTTGTAAATATGCAGGCCTTGCAATTATAGACCAGGCCCCATCATAGGGGGCGGACAGGACTCTCACATGAGAGAGACAGCACGTCTTCCTGGAGTTTATTCTGACGAAGCAGAAGTTACTCGTTTGTGACTAGCGCTTGCTCGTCTAATACCTCATTTTCCTTTTCTTCCTAGTAAGAAACACTGTGTTTCTACATCGCTATAAAATACATATTTGAATGAACTATTCATAGCGAAATATTTAGCGCGCACAATAGACAAGGACACAGTGAAGGTGGAGGAAACACGAGCGCTTACTCACAACTGTTTATTTTTTGGAAAGAGACAGAACATAAATGCACCAGCTATCTGCACTGAGCATGTGCAAAAAGAGTCATCAGTATATACAGAAACAGAGTACAAAGGTTCAACCGGTATTCAAGAATGCAAATTCTTTGTCAGTGATTGCAATCGATGGTTGACTGATGCATTTTCAGCACACCTTTTGATATGAAACGCTTCTGTTATTTCACGTGTTAGTTTGTTTTTATCTAAAAACAAAATATCAGTGTACAAAAATGCCAGATCACAAAGACATAGATTACAGTGGTTAGACAAGTGCGAATAATTTTGTTTACCGAGAGAAAGTTGATGTTCTTTTAGATGGGTGTTCGTGCACTGACCGGTTTGTCCTATGTACATGTTGCCTTGCCACAGGTTAACGGAAGCCAGTACACAACACCTATTCTGCATTTTGTAAGTTTTTGATCTTCTTTTAGACCGCAGCTGCATTTTCTTACCCTATTGTCAAACTTTTTTGAAATAGCTTAGCACAGTTTTTGCACCTTATGAGTGCTGAAAACCACTTCAATGCCACACCGGCTAGCAACATTCTTTAGCCCATGAGAAAAATAATGGACGAAAGGCACAACTGCAAGGCGCTTCCTCTTCGTGCTATGCCTGTTCCTTGAATCTGTGGGTTGTACATCCTTTACTATCTTAATTATTTTAACACGAAAGTGTTTTATGCCGGGGTCCACCAAGACTTCACTGACGTATTTCCGTCACGGAAATACGTCAGCTTACAATGTACACGAACATAATACAAAGAAAGAAACCAGAAGAAAAAGTTCCACAAACATGCAAAATTTGGAAATCGAACCCACGACCTCTCGGTCCGCGACGATAGATCGCCGAGCGTTTAACCCATTGCGCCACAAACGCATTTGCAGAGAGCTACACAGACGCGCCTTATATATCTAACACTCCTCCGTGTACCCGCGCTCTTGCTCGGGGCGGTGCCGCCGCCTACGAGCAGAAAAGAGAAGTACTGCATTATGACACTAACGCGCACCGACAGTGAACGCTTCGGTGGTCTCAGCACTACGACGCCTCGATGCCAGCATTCGAAGGGACGCTGGCATCAAGAAGCACTACCAACGCCACCTAGGTGGCGTTCACCGTACTCAGCACAGCGAAGCGTGGCCTCCGCAATTAGCTCTGAAAATGTTTCTGAAGTTGATCGCGGAGGCTGCAATTACGACGCGCTGTACGCGCTGATTTGACTCGGTGACGATTCAGTTACGTGCTTTGTCTTGCGCGTTGTATTAGTGTGTCAGTTACGTGCTTCGTCTTTCGCATTGTGCTAGCGTGTGCAGCGTAGTGCAGCTTCCATATGCACGACGGTTGCTCATGGTCATCGACGTTGGTAGTCGTGATGGAGGAGACGTGCCACCAGGCGTCAGCGTGGGTGCATCAACGCCTAAGGGCGCTTTAGCCACAAAACACCAATAGACATTATATATCAATGTGCAATAAACATTACACTACTTCTGTGAAGACACGTTTCACTTTCGTGTTCTATACCGATTCCTATATAAGAGGGATCAACCACATTTTTTTCAACCGCTCTGCCAATAATGTGTTCCAGGAATCCCACTGAAGCTAGCCTTGTTACCTGATTGGCAAAGCTTTCTTTTATTCGGTGGCAACAAGATTGTGCACGCTAAATATTTCAGTATGAATTCGTACCAACTCGCACAACTATCAGTTCTGCTGAATAACTACTGTTCAGATGAGCAAACCTTTACAGCATCCCCCACATAGACCTCAATTTGAGTGAACACTTTCTTCAGGTTCCCTGAAGTTTATTCATGCCAAGTTTCACTTCATTGGGAGAGCAGGAAATGTAGCTGAGAGCAGCAGAAAATCTGCAGCTGACACGATACTGTCAGGTTCAGCAGGGGTATTGAATCAGCACCAGAATAGTTATTCTACAGTAGATAAAATTCCGTATATAGTCATGGTGCTTTGATCTTTCACAGCACCACAAAAGAACTTTGGAGTAGACATTATAGCATGACACTGATGCTTATTCTGCTCACACACTGGCCACATGATGTTCCGAAGAAACAAATCAACATTTCAATTAAACTTTCCTCATACCTTAGGAGAAAGCGTGCCTAAGGCTAGCAGTGAAGAAGAAAGAAAAGCAGAGCTCACCGCATCACTGCCACATGAGCTCTTAGCTCTGCCAAATGCTGGAGACGTCGCTGCTCCTTCTCACGGCCCTTGTCCTCACGTTTCACCTTGGACAGCACATTGCGTCCAAACTCCCGCTGCTTGAGCTCCTTGAGTCTCTGCGCCAGCCATTCAGATTACTAGTCAGTGAAGCATACGTTAAACCTATGTCCCACTAGTGTTACTTTCATATTGAAGGTGGTGGCGGGCAACGTGTTGATTGATTAATTGCTTTGTGTAGTTTAACATACAAAATCAACACACAAGCAAGTAAAAAAAAAAAAAAACATTAAAAACAGTTCAGCTGCAAATCGATCAGTACTTTCAACCTCAAAAAAAAAAAAAAAAAAAAAAAAAAAAAAAAAAAAAGGGCTCGTAGGAGGCCGGTGTTGCAAAGCTGCCCACATTTATTAAAGCATTCTCATTCCGGCTTGTAATGCACTCCCACAACCTTATGCTCAGCTGAAAAATGCCATAGCCACCACTGCGATGAGTCAGTTAAAAAATAATAATAAAAAGCAGTTTAGTTGCAAATATAGATTAGTACTTTCAGTCTCCAAAAAAGGCTCGTAGGAGGCCGGTGTTGTGAAGCTGCCCTCATTTATTAAGGCATCCTTCTTCTTCTTCTTCTTTCTGGGGTTTTACGTGTTCCGCGTTAAACAGATAGCCGCGTTAGATCATGGAGTGTACTACAGTGTGTAGGCTATCCAGTCTTCTTCTGTTGTTGTACAAAGTGGCGCCACTGCTGTGGGCAGCACCACTACAAGATCAGTAAAATGAACTACAGTTAACCCTGCTTATAACGAACCTCTGTATAACGAAGTCCTGGGTATAACAAAGTCCTGGGTATAACAAAGTTTTTCTATTCCCCGCCGTTACTCCATAGAAGCACATGTATTTGAGACCTCTACGTAATGAAGTGGCAGCGAAAGACCCCCTCGAAAAAACGAATTTTCCCTGCCGACAACCCAGAGATATTGCCCCAAACTTTGTCATTTTTGTGCGAGCAGCAACCGGAAGCACCTTCTGCGCCGCAACGGAATGCGAAGCGGCAGTGTCACGCTTGGCGCGCTCGAATTCACAGCAACTGCGAGGCGAGACGGAGCGCACGTCTGCGTGCGTGCGAGCGTGCGCGAGGCGGGCCTGCATCCCTCGACCCGGCGATCTTGCCGCTGCAGGCGTGACCTTTCCCCCTCCCTTCATTCAAACCTGATCCCACCGCTTGCTGCAGCTGGCCTAGCCCACCAGGCCGGCACTCTCCTTTTCCAGTTGATGTTGCCGAAGGAAAAAAGAATGTTTTTCTTTCTTTTCTTTTTCAATGCGCTGGAAGCGCCAGTCTTTGGTTACTGTGCTGGTCTCCGTGTTTCACTTCACTAACCTTACACTAGGTGACAGTATAAGACGCTACGACGCCATCGTGTTGCTTGCTCTTCGTTTCCGACGCCTCGCGCTTGTGCGAAACGACAGGCATCCACGCATCCAGTACCTGGTGCGACATTCCAAGGATGAGTGCTTCGACGAAGAAACGCAAGATATTGACTTGCATTTGTTTACAAGCGAATGTTTACAAGTTTATATGGCTGATAAAACTACTATCCTTACTTCGTATAGCTGTCTGCTAATTTGCTGTCGCAATCAATGCTTCGCCTTTTGGGCGAAACTGGGACTTTTTTGTTCATTGCCACTTTAGTGTATTGGGAGTAAATCTTGAGCGATAGTTGTATTTCTGTATGAAAGCATGAGGTGCGCAGTACTGTAAAGGATTTTTTTTCCCTCTCTTTTGGTCACGGAAAACGAGTGTGCGTTACAATCGAGGGTGCGTTAGAATCGACTAAATACGGTAAGCATCTCTTTTTCAAATTTTCGTGCCGAACCTGCATATAACGAAATCCTCTTTATAACGAAGTTTTTCAGGAATTTGTCAATTTTGTCATATCCAGGTTCAACTGTACCAGTTTCAATTGCACAAGCAAGGTGCACCAGTGAATGACAGAAAACTGCTGCAAGTCCCCCACAAAGGTACATTTGTTGCACCTCAAATAAGAGAAAATGAAGGAAGGCAAGAGGGTTTATGAAGGTAACATCTAGCAGGCTACCTCACAGCGGGGAAGGAGCCAACAATACGCATCAGGACAAGAGAGAGAGAAAGGAAGGATAGGGTAGAGTGGCATACACTATGAAATATATGGCACAGTAAAAAGTGGTCATACAAATAACTTGGTCGCAGAGAGCAAAGTGATGCCTAGTATGATCAATTCAGTATTTCATTAACTTACTTATGTAAATTCACAGTTCTCCTTTGCATTTAGTTTTCAGCACATATGAATGTATAGTCAAACGCCTCCACAACGAACACCTCTACAGCGAAATGACCTGTACAATGAAGGACTGATTAGGTCCTGGTTAAATTCCTATCTTTCACATGTATTGTGAATGCCTCTATAACAAAGACCACTACAATAAATTTGTCAGTATAACGATGGAATTTAACACTTTCGTGACCGTGCCTATTCCCGTCGACAGTATTTTCTCGATAGTACAAGTTCGAATTTTGGCGCTTCTCCGAGCACTTTGGACAGCTAGCGCCATCGAGCGGGTTAAAGAGAGACTATTTTATCAGTTTCGAACTTGTGTTTCTCTTTTTCACTGCGCGGAGATTTTTAAAGCGCCTGCATAGTCGGGGTGACGAGCGCTCGTCGTGTGGCATCTACGTCGCGCGCGCCCGCTCCACGGAAACGGCGAGTTTCGACGGATTCCGACGCATCTGGGCTCGAATATGCGGATGATCGTAGCAGCACAGACTCAGAAGACGACTTTGATTCGTTGGACTTCAGTACGGACAACGAATGTGCGGCAAACCGCCCCGGAACATCGATGGGTATCTGCCGTTGAGTTTTGCTTTCTTCACGGACCGTGTTATTGCTGCCACGCATCGATGTAAGGATTTCCAGCCTGTTCTAAAGGTCACAGTTCTTATCTGCAAGGTGTAAACGTCGTTCGGACGGGATCATTTGCCGGCGGTCGCGCAGAGAGTCGAGTTTTGTCCACGAAGACGGCCGGGAGTACACCTTGGAATCGCGCTCCAGAGTGCTGTGTGTACCCGTGTGCCTCAAGAACTTTTGTAGATACAGAGCTTATATTTGCAGGCTGATTTCATATATCCCTTTTCTTGAAGGTGTATATTTCGATTTTTTAAAATATCTTTTTGTGCAAAGCAGCATTGATGTTTTTATCGATCTTTTTCGTTTTGATGCAATTTTTTTGTTTTGATAATCTTTTCGTAGTAATTTTAATAAATCTGCTGTTTGAAATTAATACCGTTGAAAAGATAATTTCTTCTTCTACAATTTGATGCCATACACTTCAACATGAATCATTTCCTGTGGCAGGAAAAAAAATAATTGCCAGACTACCCGAAAACTACCGATTTTCCAGCGGTCAAGAAAGTGTTAAGCGTCCCCGATGGCCGATTTGTTGCTTTAAAATGAACGCCACGTAGTGGTGCCTCCATTGCCCTCCACAGATGTCACTAAGGTGCACTCTGCGCTAACGCTAACGGCAGTGCTAGCGATGCATTTGAAGGGTGTGCCGATATCAGAAGTCCTGCAGCACTCCCCCAAGAATGGCTCGATGCGTAGTACGCTGCTTCTTATAACACATCAACGAGTACCACTGCTAATGAATACATTGAAGTTGATGGCGACGTGATGACGTAAACATAACTGACGATCGACTTCTTCAAAGCCATCTAAAGCAGAACAGATGTGAACGTCAATGAAGGCAACACAATTGAAGATCCTGCACACCAACATAGTATTTTGACGGCAAGGGAGGCAATAGCGGAATTCAACGTTTTGTAGCGCTGTGCAGCTCCTGCGTTTTGCCGTAGAGCATGCTATGGACTTCGGTGCAATAAGAATGGCTACAGTCGGACGGTATGATTGTGAGCGGTATGATACACAACTTTTACAACGAAGTGACCTGTATAACGAAGGAACTTAAAAGCCCTGACCCCTTTTTTATAAAGGCGTTTGACTGTATTTTATTTAAGCCTGCCGAGACATAGAGGGCTGTTGACAAAAGGAAAAAGGTGATTACATCTTCCAAAGAGTTTAAACACACCATTGTTGAACTCGTAATATATAATGTCTAGTGCAAAACTGTTGAAAAAGATACAAAACCCAGAATCCATAGGGCTGGTAATCCAGCACAGCACAGAAGTAGATTCATTAGTCTACAGGCAACCAGTTGCAGATACCAAGAGTGCTATTTGATCTACCATTTGACAATCAGTGATCACTCAAATGTCATCAACTGCATGGTATTCACAGCAAGCTGCTTCATGTTGGTAACCAAATGCAGCAAAGCCCTGATTTTGGCCAGTAGGTGCATATTTAATGAAACAGCACTTGCAACAGGCACAAAGCAGGGAGGTCAGGTCCATGATCTAGCCTTAGCGATTATTCCTTTTATGATTTGATATTTTTTGTTTTTGCTAGTAGCAAAACAAGTATACATGTTGGATTTTCCCCCATACATAAACATCACTATTGCCAGTCAGCACTTGTTTTTGTCATTTGCTTTATGTTGTGTTATAAGCACAGCTTCTAATGGCAACCTTTTCCTTTCAGTAACATGGCATGAACTGGCACTTGCATAAAAAACCCTGCGCACTGTAATCCCTCCAGGTTGCACAGCTGCATTGACACATACCTGTTTGTGAGCATGGTCATAAGAGTTGATGTGGTTGTCAAACTCCTGATGCTTTGTGTACTGTTTGTCACAGAGGTCGCAGTAGAAGTTGGCTTTCAGGGTCGCCAAGGCCTCCTGAACTACCTTTTCTTTCTCTTGAACGGCCTTGAAAGAGTAAAAAAAAAAAAAAAGATAGGCAATTTAATACTTTGACCAGGAGAGGATGCTTCCCGGTGAAGAATGCTTGCAGTCACCTTGTACTTAAGTTTGAGCTCTTCTGTCTCCTCCTTCTCAATCTCCAGTGTTCTCCTTTTCTCTGTTGTCTCCTCTGCATAGTCCATCTGGAAGTGCACAAGTACGAAAAGAAAAAGGTGTCAAGGCAGGTTCCCAATACCTAGAAGGTTACACCTTAGAGGTTTAACTAATGTATATTAAAAACAACTTACAAGCATAAAACTACAGCTAAAGAGAGAGGATTGCAGGAAAACTGAGAAGTGATCAAACAAGTGATGTTGCTGGAGCAAACGTTCCAAGAAACAAACTTGTCCTCGTTAGGGCAACAACAAAGTTGTTGCCTTGGTGAAGACAAGTCAACTTCTAGAAACGTCAGCGCCAGTGACATCACTTGTTCGACAACTGTTCATCACTACAGCTAAAGGAGTATCATTTATGTTCATAGTCAAAACAAGTTCAAAAGAACTTGTTTAGTGACCCAACAAATTTGAAGTCATTCAAGGTCTAGATTTCAACATTACAGCAATTACACCGTTGCTCCTTCAAGCCTGTTAACTTCAGATAATACACAATAGTTTAAAGTTCTGCACTGCCACACCAATCACATCAGCAGCAGATTACATTTTGGCAGACGTGAAAGATTTACTATTGGGCTAGGTGCATTCCCACACTTTAATATGAGATGGTTCTTTTATTACAATTTAAGAAATTGTACTTCTAACAATTAAAAAATATGAAAATTTATATGACACAATGCAATCTGTATAGCCTTGTCAATAACTAACACTGGAGAATAAAACAGAAGTGGTTAGAGGATTCGTACTTCCATCTCCATTCGTCCAAATCCCATGATGTCTTCCTTGAGGATAATTGGCAAGGGATCGGTACGTCCTGAAAAAAAGATGAATCCACTTCTTTTGCACTGTACAACTACATACCCTGCCATCTTCCTTGATGTAGGTACATCACACAGATTACTGTGGCCAGCATTAAAAAGGTGACAGTCAGGCTCCAACGAATATATAAACAAGAAACTTTTTCAATTCTTATCTACACTTCTGTTGATCCCCATTATGCTTTATAAAATTCAATACAAATGCTGCAACTAAGAATTTAATTGAATCAATGTTTCACAAACTCGTTACCACAGCCGAAAATTGGCCTCAGTCAACCTGCTTTCCCGTCATGTCTGAAAGGAAAAAATTTTCGAAAGAACTACTACTCAATGCATTCAAGTGCTGCAGCCTTCACATGACTGCCAGTAAAGAAAACCTTCTGGAGATTCATGAGTATGCAACACTGATTATTCTGTGATTGTAGTTGCCAACATCTAGGCATAGATGAGCAAATTCCAAGAAAAAAAATTTGAAGGAACGATGATGGCTGGTTGTTAAAATTGCACAGGTGCCTCGTGCATGCCCCTGGTACTTGGTGCTGAAGAAATTGTGCAGCTCTTCGAAGAATGTGCAACTATCAAACAAACATTGGACTGGGTACCCAGCTCATCTTTCTGAATGCATTTGTTATGGTGAGCCTTTTTTCATGCAAAAGGAAAGCGAGGCAACAGAACAAAGCCCGGTTTACAACAATACTTTATTCACAACAGAGAATCATTTGTTGATCAAAACACTGTGAACAGGCTCTGCTTGAACTTTTCCAGCAGCTTCCATGGCGGCGATGAAGCTTCTACTTGTGTGTTGAACAGATGGCAGCATCCATCCTGTTCAAACAAAATATGAAGGGAACATTAGAAAAGGGAATCTGGGAAATTAACAGTAGACAAAAACATCAACGTACCTGTACTTTGCAACCTCATATTAAAAATATATTATCACAACTATATTCGGCTAGTCCACTCATAATGTCAATTATTTGTCAAATCTCTCTCCCACATGATCAATTGAAGTATAAAATATGTCCAGAGAAATAAGCAGTATTATAATGACCACAATTGGACTACACTGTATATATACCATTACTACTTGTAATTGAGTGTTCACAAAGCTGTTTTGTGCTGTATCACTAGTTTGCTGAACAACAAGCATGAACATGACAGGAATAACAACAACAACAACAATAATAATAATAATGAAAGAAGTTCAAAAAGCAATCATTTTGCACTTGTAAGATCAATATAACAGTAATATGAAAATTATTATTATTAAATATCATAGTTATCATTAGCTGCTGTAAAAATTGAAGCAAGAAATCAACCTGAAAAAGAATTATATATTTAACCCTCTGATGCTACCAGTTAACTAAGATTGCATAGTGGAACATCAGGTTTGATGGCAATTCTGTCATAGTGGTTGTGCCTAAAGTTCATAACAATGGTGGCACACTACACTACAATGCAGCTGCAAATGCATCTAGTATCTCACGGGCAGCTTGCACATACTGACCATCCCGACTACCGCAACCAATTTCACATGTCATAGCATGTGCGTGAATGTATTCACTAGTCACTATAGTTGAACCTCGTGTGAAGGCGCATTCGGCACGAAAATAACTTTGCTATAATTGATATTCTTTATAAACATGTATTCAATTACACACTAAAATTGGTGAGAGGAAATTATATTTACTTCTTTATATCCGATAATTCTTTATACACAATGTTTCGTTGTACCAAGGTTTCACTGTGTGTTCATCTTCAACAGCGCCACTTAAGACAGGGACAAGCAAAAGAACATAAGACTATGTCGACTCACTGACCTTCCCTGTCTAAAAGTGTATGCTTTAGCAGGGCGCTACAAGCTAGAACTCGGCACGGCTGACGCGCTTATGCTTCGCTCATGTTTTTATAAGTGTTTTCTTCGCATTGTGAGCCACTTTTCACTTACTACACCGAAAAATTAAACTCAAAGCAGAACCCCTCTTACAAGTGATAACTTAAAAATGTGATCTCTCACCACTACGCATATAGCTTTAAAAGATGGTGTAAACCCAAACTAGGGAGCACCAACTGAGATCATGCTGACATAACCAGAGTGTCAAACTAAAACTTTTTTCATTTCGGTTCGCTGAAAACAGTTCAGTTCCGGTTCAACTCCAGAGCGAGAAAATGGTTCAAGTTCATTTGCATAACTAAAGACAGCACCTCCTCTATACTTTCAGTGCCCGGCGAAAGAGCGGCGAACAATAGCTCTGCCGTCGACGATAGTGCAACACATTGCCGCCAGGTGCCTCCACCTAAACAGGGTTCCCGACGCTGGTTTAGCAGGGCAGCGGAGGGGTGGAGGGCGGTGCGCACGGTGGCAAGTGACAACGCAGCGGATAAAAACACAGCAAGACGTATTTTCCCGCTTTGTTTGCCGCAGATCTGGATAGGTGATGATGTTTATTTCAACATATCTTGGAGGCCCCACGAGGAGCACTGAGTAAAGGTATCAAAGAAAAGCCCCCAACTGAGAAAAACAATTAACCGAAAGACATCCGAAGCAGTACAGATATTACAGAATGTGAATGGATGTGAAAAGCAGTTGTCTTTTTCTGGTGCCAGTTGATCCGTAGAGAATTTAGCTTTACAGCATTTCTAGCAGCAGAAGAACAGACTAAGAATGTTCAAACACAGCAGAACAGTACAGCAGCAGAACAGACTAAGAATACTAAATTCAATCAGCGATGTCGGGTTGGAAGAATGCACACACCATGCTTTAAAGCCCCCCAACAGAATCGATTCAGGGAATTGTCAAGTTTACAGAATCCGAACGACATGCAAGGACCTTCTAGAATGAAGTCATATATAAATATGTCCACCATTTAACATATAGTGTGTTTAGAAAGAGCCTCTCTGGCTTCTTCGGTGGCATACCTGAAAAACTATGAAAAGTGCAAATCTTATTATCAAATCTGCAAAATAGATCCAATCAGAAGTGTATCAAGTTTAATGAAATACGTACAAGGAATGTTTATTTTCAAACTACTTTCGCTTTTTATCTTTATGTGCACAATTGTGCAAAGATCACCTGAATAAGTGTTACACTGCTTATCACAGTTTTAGATTCTTGAAAGTGGCTTTTGAGCAAAGTACTTGTAAGCATCGTACTTGTCTGTAACGCTAAATCCATAGTTTACAAGGAGAGGCCTCACATAACGCACTGCAATAAGTTCCATCAGCTTCTGTTGGTGCATCATGTCATTCTCTTTACACTGCCGCACCTTTTAGGCACACAGAGCTGGAACAGCGTGTGCCACCAAGCTAGTTAGTCATGGGTCTCTGAATAGCTGGATTTTCCTTCAAGGCTTGCTCAGAGTAAACACGCAAGATGTTCAAGACAAAAAGCAGCTCGTCAGAGGGGTATAAAAGTTCCCCGCGGTCTTGGCTGCGAGTGAACGTCTGCAATTTGTTGGTGGCTTGGATGGCCGATTGCCACATAGTTCTCGCAGTTTATCTGCTCACTGATGACGCGGACAGTATAGCCACTGACATAGACGGTCGCAGATATCTGCGGGGTAGGCATGTACACAGGCAATGCCAAGGCAATCCTCAATGCCAAGTCTGATAGAAATTCATGAAATGAAAGTCCCCGAGTCATGCTTTTTCCATCCGACTTGCACAAAGGCGCGCAACAGTACGCCATCTCAGTCCAAGCGAGATGTGTCGCAAAAGCACGTATTTGAAATCAGCAAAGCACGTCGCCAAATCCCAAATGGCAAAATCGCGCGTGCCATCGGGAGATAAACAAACCCTGTTTACGTGGCGCCTTCTCGCGGCTGCCAAGCGCGCTACGTGAACGGAGACACGACTGCGCTGAGAGCGTGAATTGCCGGGCACTGAAAGTATAAAGGAGGCGCTGCCAAAGAATAATTACAGGAAAACAGTGCAAATTTATTTTGTACGATAACTTGACGGTGCTGCTAAGCTGCACTGAAAGATTACACCTGTTTGTTCTTCAGGCTGCGCATAGTTACAAAAGAATTATGTAGATCCAACACCAATGCTGGAATCTATGCGATACAAAGCTTTATTAAGGGAGCGTGAGAGAGGAGAATATACTGAGGAACCACACACTCATCCAGGGTGCTACGCTGCTCAGGAGTAAAAAAAAAAAAAAGGGGGGGGGGGGGGGAAACTGAGGAGTAATCATGAGGAAAGGTAGCTGGATGTGATTACACGTATGCCCGTGTTTGAAGGGCTCGTTCACAGCCTTGAGAGGCCTGTGGTAACAAATTTTAAAGAGAGGCTTGATAGCTCGCTTCATGAATATGTCCGGTCGACGGCCCAGTAACACTTTTTATCTGAACGGCCTGTAGCTAATTGGCGCTAACAAAGAGATCAATGATGCCGTTCACAATCATACTGGGACAAACAACAAGTACAAGTGCTCCACTGTCTCAGGTACTTTGCATGCATCACAGCCTGGACAGCCCATGCATCGGATGCAACACAAATATTGTCGCGACAACACAACACTTAGTCTGCCCACTGACGTGACACACTGGAAACCTTACTAATGGTGTTGCTGCTTCTAAAATCAGGGAAAGATGGTGTGTATTTACAAATGAGGTAGCATAGTAGAGCCCCAAGTGCAGGCAATGCATGCATGAAAAGTTCCAGAATAGGTGGCCAACCTGATCTGAAAAGCGTTTTTTTCTTTGGGTTTCGCTCTGGAGTAAAAAAATATTTAATGTTCTGGTTCAGTTCCAGTTTGATAGCCAGGCATAATACAAACTATAGAAAGCGGACATCAAAGATTGCCTTTAGTTAGCCAGCCATAACCTTTGTGTTTCATTCATTCACACTAGTAATGTGCCAACTTGCAAAAAATAAAACAATTCTTTTTTTATTTGAGCAACATGGAGGGGACCCTGCTCTTCAAAGATTATTTACTTCTGGGTAGATTCGGATGAAACTTGCTGAATTGATGCATTTCAATGTGCTGATTCAAGATATACATTCAGTTTTCTTGCAGAGTAAATAATGTTTAAGAAATTAAGAAAATTCAGTTCCTTTCACAACTTTCTTGGAGGTGAGCTATTAAATAAACTATATAACGTGCAATAAAGATTGACATACAAAAATGATGTGGAACCAACAAAGAGTGCAAACAGCAAAAATAGTGTCCTAAGCCAATTTTATATCAAGTGAGAGCAACGCAAACTTTTCAAGATAGAAGCATCCAAGACAAATTATAACTTTCTGAAAAATTTTGCAATATTCGTTTATATTATAGACCCATTGCACTCTCTAATTGTCTACCTTTCAGACAAAAAAAAAAGTTATTGCAATAGGACAAGTAGAACCAGAGACATCATCGCTCCAGAACTGTGACACCATCAAAAATGTTTTGTGAAAATGAGAAAAAACGTATCACAACATGTTCATAGTCACTGCGGCAAAGGCCAAATCAATCAAGGATGATACAAGGGTCCAATCAAGCAAAAATAAATGCTGTATGGCTTTGTTAATTGCGGTGCTCTGCTTGCATGCATTACGAGAGCGGCGATGATAAGTCACTGCCATTTTCATCTCTCCTCAGTTGAGCCGTCTGCACGCATGTTTGCCACAATGCCTTCCCTCGAATGTATAGCTTGGCTCGACTCTACTTCTGCTGCATAGTTGCAACAGTTGTCTAAAATGGTGGATCACATATTTTAAAACCAATATGATTGCTGCAAAATGATATTAATGAGACAGAAGGGCAATTGCCATTTTTGTTAATTTTTTTTCTAATTATAATTACTGTGATCATTTTTAAACCACATTCACTTTTGCCATGTAATGACGCGTGAGAACAATGACATAAAGTTCAACTTGTCACTCATTGGAAGTGACATTTTGCCATGTGACAGGGGTATAAATAACACCATGTTAGAAAATCCTTAGGCCACTTGCCCAAAATCATATCATTAATAAGAAACATCGGCAGGAATTATCATAACGCGCCACAATAGTTCAGTGGCTGTAGTACTGCGCTGCCGAGCACGAGGTCGGAGGTTTGATCCCACCCACTGCAGCTGCATTCCAGTGGGGCCAGAATGCAAAAATGCTCGAGTACCATACATTCAGTGCACGTTAAAAACCCCACTTGGTCAAAATTAATCCAAAGTCCCCCACTACAGCATGCGACATAATAAAATTGTGGTTTTGGCACGTAAAACCCCAGAACTTGATTTAATTTTGAAGTTAACGTACACAATTTTTCCAATGGACACATCCACCTGTGGTGGCAACATGCAGAATGACAACAAAGTGTGCCAACCTGGCAAAGTGTGCCAACCCCTGCAGTTGATGCACACCAAGTCACCGTGTCACAGCTCACCGCCGGCTCGCAGAACCCTTCCTTGCACAGCACTGAAAACATGGCGAGTGGCTTCAACATCACGTCAGCATGTACAGAGAGTTATCTGTCTGCACAACAAAATTTTACTGGGGCCCCTTACTCAGCTATTAAAATCCTAGCCATGCAATGTTCAATTTAAGCAGCAGCATAGACAACTCTATGCAAAATTTATCGAGACAGATGCTTCCAAATTAACAGTGTATTTTGGTGTTTTCTTCTGCTTGGTTAATTTGACCTGTAGGATAATTAAACCAATTCTGGTGGTCCCGCCAGGGTAGTATTAACAGAAGTCAACTGTATTCTTTCGCTGAACCTCCTTGCTCCATTTGCAAGTGGTATGGTGCGTGACCGTTACACTAAAGCAACCTGCATTAAAAATGATTTGGAGGTCCAATGTGCTTCATTATAAAGGCATTTGACTGTACAGCGAAATCCCCAACATTAGACTGATGTCAAAGACACCATGATTTGAGTGTGCATTACAAAGAAAGAAAAAGGAGGGGCAAGGGTGCCGTTCGGCCTTAATTTACTCTGCTAACAATGACCTTTATTTCTGCGAAATAATTGCCAAATGGAGTTGTGAAAGAACAATCTACCCGGCTAAAGTACTGTTTCTCTTTATCGTCGCTTTGAATAACATTATAGGACATATTGCGTAAATCTACAGATGACAATAAAGAAATGTTATAGCCCTAAGGCAGGAGATGACAGGAAAAACACACCTTGGAGTACAGATAGAAATTGGGTAATTAAAGCTTTTCTAAAAGAGTTGATGTATTCAGAAAAATGAATGCAGCTTGAAACTATGTGTCAGTCCTTAGTCTAGAGGTACTTTATTAAAATAAAAAATGTAACAAACTAAGAAATTAATGTGTATCATTAAATTATGTCCTCCCAGAAAGTGAGCTTTACAGATATTGACATACAGGATACAAATTACATGACTACAGTTACAGAATAAAAACTTGCATGAGAGCTAGTTGAAAGCATGCACATAAAAATCACTGGTCACTGTGGTGCCATACAATAACACTCAATACTGTACTTCCCACTGTTTGAAGAAAACTCATATTAATGCTTCTTTCAAAAATTAGTTGTGATTACCTTACTCAAGCTCCAATCTACGGCAAATACTTTGATATCTCTATCTGCATACGTCAGCACCAGTTCCAAGATTTATCAGCAATCTAGTCATGCCTGGAATCAATCTACTTGCCATGCTTGCACCAGTGACAAGTTACTTAAGTTCATAAAACCCTTACCGACACTATCAGTTTACTCTCGAAATTATGTAAGTGTTAGTAGAAATTGTATGCTTTTTACTTCTATTCCCAGCATGCCCCATACAAATCTTGTTTGCAAGTAGGGGTGTGCAAAGCGAGAAATTTGAAAATCAAGGTGGACACAAATTTTGGAAATAACTGGCTCCCCCTAATATAGATGGCATGGAAATAGTTTTTGTTTGCGTGTTTTTTGTAAATGCAGGGCACCTTTCAAAGAAAACTTTTCAACAGCCCCAATCTCAAGGTTTCATCATGCTGGTTCCAGAATGTAGTCTACCGTATATTTGTCCATTGATAAAATGTAGCAGAAAGAAGATTAGTGGTAAATGCTTGAACAAAGCTAGCTTTTCTTACTACATGCAAGTAATGCTGTTCCCAGGTTAAAGAAGCAGCATTGATAGAATATTTGTGACTGCAAGTGCAAGTGCCAAAACACTGCAATGTCCTGCTCCCACATGGACACTTTCTGCGTCAAGAAATCACAACACAGTCACCCTCCTGGGAAACGAAGCCAAAACTGGGTGTAGAAAAGGTGTTAATCTTAAATTATTTAGGGAACTCCGAGGTTTGCCAGTATATTCTCTAAATCTTAAATTATTTAGGGCACTCCGAGGTTTGCCAGTATATTCTCTAGGATTTCGAAGGTCCCAAACCTTCATATAATGCAAGAAATGAAGGGTTCAAAATGTCATGTCAGTACTTCCTGGTCAGACAGACAGCTTGTAAGTGCACCAGTAAATTAACAGCCACCACAAGTTCAAATTAAAAAAAAAAAGCAACTTTAAACAATTGTCTACATGCATGCAGAAAATCTGGGGTTCACTGCATACGAACACACATTAATATTAGTTAATTCAAGAAGAAAACTCCCTGCCACAACAAAATATCACACTGGTGATGCAAATGCAGTAGGCTCCGCCATTATTCTTTTGCAATACATCAATCACATGAAAATTCAAAGTACTGAATGACAATTTTCTGGAACCGCATTCAAATCAAATCTCTACTATATATTCACACAAACATGCTGAGCAACATAATCGCAATGTCAAGCTCACAACTCACCTTCCCAGAGGAACCCATGATGAACATTCTTTCCAGCTCGTCCATGAAAGCAGCTGCCGTGACGACACCCACCAGGAGATCAGCGGCACCTCACGCGCATGGCATCAGTCGCTCAAGTCGGCACCCACCAGCTTCCAGCTTTAGGTGCATGCACCACACTACTGCGATGCCACCGCGGTGCAACGACATCCCCCAATCAATCCCGAAACTGTGGGCCCAGTTCATCTCGGCCCAACACAACAGCTTCCAAAGAGCGGCCGACACGAGTAAAGAACCAAGTTTTCAGCACCAACATGCTTTGGTATCACGACGGCAGAGCTTTACGAAATGCTTCACAAGAAAAAAGAGTACTACATCCACTTTCTTTTTGGAGATGAATCACATAAATAACGCAGCACCGAAGTTAGACGCTACTACTCATAGTTCAACCAACCCCAACTGACAGCAAAGCAATGTCCGATTCCATTCAAGCAAGCTGTGCAATATAGTATTAGCTCTTTAGAATAGCAAGGAGATCAATCGTGATCTCAATACAAGCACTACTGTCCAGCAACATAACGTAAATATCAGCAAGGTCTTCATGAGGGGTAGTTGGCTCACGTTTAGAAATGAAGTTTGAACAGAATGAATAAAAACAAGGACACTAAGAAACAAATACCACAGACAAGCGCTGACTGCCAACTGGAAGTTTAAGCGAACTTCCAGTTGGCAGCGAGCGCTTGTCTGTGGTATTTGTTTCTTCGTGTCCTTGTTTTATTCGCGCTGTTCAAACCTCAGTTCTAAAGGTAAAAATGTTTAAGCGTAGCTATGATATCAGTTACGAATTAATGCCAAATGATACTCTGTGATGAGTGACCATAATCAAAACCACAGGCTGGCATACAAACAATTTTACCAACTATTGTGCTGGCATGAAAGAGTGACATGCTGTTTGTACATTTACATGCACAACATACAAACATGCAGTGACCACTAACTAGCATACAAAATCACAAATTGAAATGGCAACTAAATAAGAAATGTGTCTGAACTACCTAAGGCACTACAAAAGACGTGTAAAATGGTAAGTGTCCACATAAAATTTCATTAGGTGAAAAGGGGCACTTAAGTACTTCAAAAGCAGCCTTAGGAATGCGCACACTGATATACAAACAGTAATATTGAAAAGAAAGCATTGCTTTGAATTAAAGCAAGTAACAGAAGTATCTTGTTTGCATGAATATATTGCACGAGCAACATGAAGCAGTTTTTTAACATTGTTTGATTGCCCCTTTTAAAATGCTTGATGTGCATGCCCAGACACTTTTTATGCATGACACAGTTCATAGGAACTTACAAGCACTAGACTGCAATATACTGAGCTTCACACAAATTTTACATAAGCTGTATTGGAATAAAACAAGCAAACTTGTTTTTAATATTTAAAACAGTAAGTTTAACTTCTTATTCTGGGCAGCATGCACAAACAAAAGTGCTGCAAAAAAGAAAGTGTGTCTGGCACATTGCCTACAAATGCCTATGATGTTGCTCCAAAAACCTGGATCAAGAATATCAACAGCCAATGCTATTCTTATAACTAAGTGCCCAAACCTAATTGTCCAAGCTGAAATGTTGGTGTTACTGATTACTACGGACCACTACTAAAGACCCAATACCAAACACAAAGGTTGTAATGCAGCATACCAAGAGATATTGTGACCATACACACACACACATACACATCTATGGATCTTGCACAAACTTGGATTACTTGGCTACTCAATGAATTCACTCTAGGTGGGAGATTGGACAAATGGATAAATGTTAGGAGTAACTTATTAGAAACAAAGAAGTGACAACGGCCACAATGTTTTCTTATTTGGTAACAAAAAATTGCTTTAGGCCTTTCCTTCTGCTAAGGGTGAACATAATAAAACATCAGAAATATATAAAAGATCAATTCAACATTTTTGTAGTGCTTCCCTTGCAGACTACCTAACCAGAGACCAATGAAAGCCTGACAATATAAGAAAACTGATTAAGATTAATTCAACCACATTAGTGGGAAACAATAGTACACTTCACTCCAATCTTCAAGCTCGAATACAATACGTGCCTTTAGGTTTCTGAATGCTTAAATGTGGGCATGATAATGATCACATGCCATGTCCAAGTGTGTATCCACATCTCTCTGCAGCTTTGATTGCTTAGTTTAGCTAGACAGACATGAAAGGCTGCTAAGATTCACGCTTTTTGTAGAGTTCGGCTCAGGCAGTCTTTTGAAGCATGCATTTTCTTCAAACCTACAAGGCACTTCACATTAACATATAGACTTGACTAATAGCTGCATCGCACAATTAGTTTCTCCCCCAAATATTTCCAATTATGAGCTTGTAATAAGTCTACTAACACTCCTGATTCAAGGACGTGAAAACAGCTACCTTCCTGTGAAAAGAGCAGCAAGCCAAGCTTAGCTGCGTCATTCTGTTAGTCATACATTTAAAGTTTCGTATAACAAGATCGGAGCAAAAAGATGAAGTATAGTGAATTTGGCAAGTTAGTAAATATTAAGAACTATAATCTAGCATCATGCTACCACATATTTGGAAAAACATTTTCAGCACCTGCACACCACACGCACTGAACACCTTCAAGTATCACTTAGATTCCGTCACCTTGTTACTGGTTTACGACTTCCTTATTCAGAGTGGCATGTACTTCTTTACCTTCAGTAAAGAAAGTAATAAAATATTATGATGCACCTTCAAGAAAGAAGTAGTGATCAAGTGCAAGTGTGGAGGGTTTTTAAACAAGACAGAAAGTGAGCAGCACTGGCACCAAATGCTTAAGTACAGCTGCTCGCTTTAAGAATTCCCAAGTTCTTTTTTTTTTTTACTGATGTAGGAGCCCATTCTTTCCACACAAAGCGCTTAACAAAGTGGCAGGACTTTTAAGCAAGTCTATCATTATCATCAGCCTATATTATGTCTACTGCAGGACGAAGGCCTGTTTGCGCTAGCTGATTCCAACTTGTGTCTGCAAATTTATACAATACTGAAAGCAAGCTAATGGGTCTATAATTCTTCAATTCTTTAACGTCTCCCTTCTTACGGTTTAGAATAATGTTGGCGTTCATCCAGCTTTCTGGTACACTTTAAGGTATGTCACCACCTTTTTGAAAAAAAGTTTTAGTTTTGGCCATTAAATTTTTATTTCACATTGACCTTATAAAGGACCATTTTAAATGATATTCAAAAGCAAGAAAGAGTGAAAAAAATTATACTGGCATTTGTTATTGACAAAACATTGCCCAAACTTGGCTGTTACGTGAACATTCATAACTAGCGAATGGAGTGCAGGAATCGTAAACTTTTTGGCACAGAGGTAGCCAACTAACCATACTGTGCAACGAACTAGGATCTTTGCCATCCGATGATTGGGAATCAAGATATAGTAAAAATACCAAAGAAAACAAAAAATTTGTCATTTTTGTCTGCATTGCTTGGAATAAAACTTGAGAACATCAAAACTTATCATTCGTTTTCATTAATCTTAGTTCATTGCACAGTCTAGTAATAAAGGAACGAGCGTGCAAAGTTTCGTTGAAAACTATTCATTGATTTTGAAGTTACACTGTTTGCGCAACAGGAAAGTGCAAGAAATCAAGTTTTGAGAAAAACAAGATTAAAGTTTTCCAATCCTTGCACAAACAAGATCATCACGCCCTAATAAGTTAAAATCCCCTAGGTTCATAGCTAGGGCCCTTCTTAGCTGCCACGAGCTCTGTTTTGGCTTTTGTTGCAGCCCACATTTTCTTGCGGAGATATTTTGCCTCACCCGTTGATTGACGCTGGGCCTTCTTTACACGGTACTGGTCACTGGTGCAACATGCTACGAGCGTGTGATGGCCAGGTTCAATGCCTGCTTGCCTCAAAATATCTGTTGTACTTCTGTTGCTATCTTTGAAGTGGCACACAGCATCATATAAACCAAAAAGGAGGATGGGCAGGCCACATAATAAAGGGCAGGCTCACGCGGACGTCTTTGGCACCCGTTGCCATATCATACCGTTGAAACTCTCGTTAAATTTTGGGATTTTCCGTGCAGGCACTTCTTTAAATCTGTACAAAGGTTAGCATAAACCGACTTCACTTTCGTTTGAATCTTTGTTCGAATGTTTTCTATTTTTTCGAAAGTTTTGATTGAAGCTTTTGTTTCAATCGCCTTTTTACCTTGAACTTGGCCATGCCCTCCTATAAAAACGTTCAGCCTATGTTATTACTGTTGCTACTAAAAATAAAAGCTATAAAAACGACGATCCCGGTAGCATTCACAGCGGCAGCATAAAGCGCGCGCAACGTGAACAGAGACGCACTTTTAACGCTTCTAGCGTCAGGCATCCCCCTTATGGAAATTTGGGCAATGTTTAAAAAAAGGAAGCCTTACAAATTGTCTTTGAATAATATTTTACGTATCAATCTAAAACATAACAGAAAAATCGCAATATACGCCATTGATTTTCGCTGAGTTATCAGTTTCTGTTACCACACGACATTTGTTTCGGTTTCAGAACCGTTCGCCAGCTGTTAGTAAGTTGGCTATAACTTTTGAACTAAATAAGATAACAACATAATTCTTTCTGCAGAACATTTTTGAATGTTTGGGAATTCTCAAAATCTAATAAAGAGAAAATGTATATTTTTCTTAGAAAGTGCCTTTTCAAAGGTGGTGACATACCTTAAGTCATGAGGCATTGCGTATAAAGAGCTGCAAGCTTTTCAAGCATGATATATCCTCCATCTTTGATTAAATCGACTGTTATTCCATCTTCTCAAGCAGCTTTTCCCCTAGTCATGTTTTGTAAGGCCCTTCAAACTTCATCGCTAGTTAAAGAAGGAGCCTCTGTATCCTGTTCATCACTACTTCAAATGAAAGTAGTTTGGCTGCTCTGGGTAGTGTACAGGTCAGTATAGAATTCTTCTGCTGCTTTTACTATGTCATCGAAATTGCTGATGATATTACCCTGCTTATATTTCAGTGCATACATCTTGCTTTGTCCTATGCCAAGTTTTCCTCTGACAGATTTCATGCTGCGCCCATATTTTACTGCTTCCTCAATCTTTTGCACGTTATAATTTGAAATGTCCCTTACTTTCTTCTCGTTAATCAGTTTTAACAGTTCAGTGAATTCTGCCTGATCTCTTGAGTTTGACACTTTCATGTTTTGTCGTTTCTTTATTAGGTCCTTTGTTACTTGGAAGAGCTTACCTACAGGTTGTCTTGGTGCTTTACCTCCCACTTCAATTGCTGCTTCTGAGATCAGCCTAGTTATGGTTTCATTCATTACCTCTATGTTGCCTTCATTTTCCTGTTCTAAAGCTGCACATTTGTTTGCGAGCACCAGTCTGAATTGGTCTGCTTTTACCTTTACTGTGTCTAGGTTGGCCTATTTCTTCTTGACTAATTTTATTGACAGAAATCCTAGACCTCCCTAACCTATGGTCACTGCACTTTACTCTACTTCTACTCTCACTTTACTCACTTCTACATCCTGCACTATGTTGGAATCGGCAGAGAATATGAAATCTATTTCATTTCATATTTCTCCATTAGGGCTTTTCCAGGTCCACTTCCTGTTGCTACGCTTTCTGAAGAAGGTATTCATTATTCAGTGCCTATTTCTTTCCAAGTCAATACGGTACCACAAACACAAGAGGGAGGAGGAAGTGGTGACAAGAGTCCAACCTTGCTCATTCTTGCCCAGGCCCTGTCCGGACTTCCAGCCATGTCGCAGCAGCAGCTGGTAGCCGAGATTGTCCTAGGAGGTGCAACCCCGCAGGAGGAGAGAAAGGAGGGAGGTGCCAAGTAGAACCAACACGAACAAGCGCCCCCAGCAAGTAGTCCCGTACGCCGAGGCAGTGGCCACCCGCAGAGACAGCAGTGGCGGCCCTCTACCTCATGCCCGGCACCACTAGCGTGCTTGGTTGGGCAACAAGGAGCACACACGACACACACACGCTCACTGTCAGTTCCCAAGAGAAGCCCACCTCCCTTCCCATTCACAGCTCTCATGGCAACCGGAATCAGTTTTACGGAAATCCGCACGGTGAAAGTAGATTGAGGAAAGGGTGAAGTTGGCAGCCACCTGAAAGTTGGCTGAAGCCACAAAAGAAGTCCAATAGATTTCTAAGACAGAAATGGGGAAAAAAAAAAAAAGTTTCTTCCACTCTTAACACCAATCTTGGCAGCACTGCACTTCCAGTTCACTCAATTCATGCTTCTTTCTTTCAGATGGATGCCAACTCTCGCCATAAATCTGCCTCTAACTTGCAAATTGTGCAGAACTCATTTAGTTAATGTTTCAGCGCTCCAACTTGTGCCCTCGTGCTGCAAATCTCTAGCCTCCTTGTCAACTCCGTAAAGCAATTGCCCTTGGAAAAGATAGTAGTGCCAGGTAATATGTATCCTTGGACCAACATAAATTTTATTTCAACTGTGAAGCCTTAGGAGGAACATGTGTGGGTTTGCCTTGTTGCTTCATACTACTTTCGGGTGGATGCCACATCTTCATTTAATAGCTCTTACAGCATTGAAAGTTGCCAGATCTCAAGCGTACACTTCAATAGCATCAGAAAAGATACCCAAGGGCATGAATATACAAGAGCAAGTGCACGAATGGAGCAAGAGAATGATATCGAGTGCCCATTCTGCATATAGAGGCCAAGTGAAACACTGAAACATTGACAGACGCACTTCCAAAGCTAAACAGCTAAGTTTAAAATTGAAATGGAAAGTAAAAATGTTCCTTTGGGAAATTTAGCCTTTTAAAGGACGTCCTTGTACAAATGAGATGTTAACTCTGCAGAAGATGCATAGATGTTTGCCAAATCATTTGCCACTGCACTGCTTATAACCAGCCTGTATGAAAGTGTCCGATAAAAAGAAAGGGGACGCACAAGGCTATGCAAGTAAATGGATTCCTTGCCAGATGACCAGTAAGTCAATGGAAGAGTACTCTTAGTTTGTAAAGCTTCAGATGACCAGTGAGAAAATGCTTAAACGGGACTGTTAACTCCTCGTGCAACCTTGTTTAATGACAAAGCACGAAACACGCCACAACGAGCCATAATGCAAATAAGCACCAACTCATTCAAACACTAACACAGTGTTCTAAAGTGCGCGGCACTATTAGCAAGCTACGATAGTTTCCCACTGAATTAAACATATGATCATGCTCCAAAGGCTAAAACAAAAATTACAAATTTGAATTCAGGAGCTTTACATGCTAAAACTATGAACTGGTTATGAGGCGCACTAGTAAGAGACTCCGGATCCCTTTTGACAACCTGGCTTCCTTTAGCTTGCCCAAAGGCACAGTTGGGCTCACTCATACAGTCCTACTTATAATGAATGCTTGTTTATAGCTTTAAGACAATGTCATCATTAGAATTTGTATCTAGACAATGACAAACTGAAAACACATTCCCCCCTTCCATATGTAGTGCAGGCACTTTCCTCTTTGTGCCAGTGTTCTTTCTCGATAGGGGATATGCAAAATGCTAAAATATCGCTGCTCTACACATGTTAGACACAATCAGGATGGCAGACCTTGTGCCCTACCTTTTTTTTTTCCATCTTCCTCTCTTTTGCACACAACCCTCAGCTTTGACAGCCCTGAGAGTACGCAGCTGTCCATCTCAATAAGCGAAAGGTAGAGGTGCGAGGAAGCGTGCTTATGAAATTTGTGGCACACATCCCTTGCTCTGCTCAGAACTACACTTTATTTGCCAATTAGCACATTGCACACAGCGGCACTGAGATTGACATTACTCCTGTGGCACCTGCATGGAGGTGATCAAAACGACAAATTGCACAGCCACATCCATTAGAAGTTCCCTATTTTCAAGGAGACTGGTTTAGGTAGCGTGATGGACTTTAGCATAAGTGAGATTGCAAAATGCTTTCAGTCCTCAATGCTGTGTATGCAACATGCAAGGCAGGCTGCTGTGCCACATTCTTCATTGCCTAAGAAAAAAATGGAAAGGAGACCTTAACAATGGGTACTATAGCAAGCTAGCTACCCCACTACAGATGCAAGGTATGCTGACTCACTGAGGAAATAAAGATGGAACTATGGTTTTGTGAAATAAACTTTTGTTGCTGCACTTAGCTGAAGACACGATTGTCTATGATGTCCGAAAAGCAACGGGTCTGCAGTGGAGCCCTCATATACATACACTCCTTTGCTGTAAGCAAATCTGAAACTGTAGTTTATGGCTCTACACCTTTAAGGATGGAAGACTAAGCTCAGCTTGTCAAGTGCAAAATTGCAAAACATACGAACGACACGACCAGATCACCTAGCACTATTTTTTGTTTTTTGTGCAGGCCTGAAGAGATTTTGAGCTGCTGTGTTGCCCCGCATTTCTTCCAGGTGGTGTGCGTTCATTTTATGCTTGCAAGGAGCTGTTGAAAAGTGAAGTTGAGAGCACAGACACTTGTGTGCAGCAAAGCCCACCTTCATTACAGTGTAAATTTTTCCCCCCTAGTAAACTGCTCATTACTGACAAATTTTTTAATGGTCTTGTTCTATAGGATCATCAGAATCATTAACACGAAAAAAAAAAGAAAAGTTTATCGTTCTTGCAAGTTAAAAACATTTGCATAAGTGGTACACCATTTTTACAAAATAAGACTACCCACTTTTCAATCAAGTGTGGGATCTTCACTTAGTGCAAATACTTGAATTAACCTGATAAATTCCACGAGATGTTCAGGTCCATTGTAAGTGGGCTCAACTGCAGCTCTTCTATCGCAGCTTCAAGAATGCCCAAGTTCAGAGAGATGCTTTCACAAGCACAGTGCCATGAA
This sequence comes from Dermacentor silvarum, assembly GCF_013339745.2. Lineage (NCBI taxonomy): Eukaryota > Metazoa > Arthropoda > Arachnida > Ixodida > Ixodidae > Dermacentor > Dermacentor silvarum. The sequence goes on from NC_051159.1 coordinate 99,377,823, forward strand.
TGAACAAGGTGAACATTCTCACAGGCTAAGAACACTGGCAGAGGCAAGAGACTCAATTAATAGAGGAGGCCTGTGCGATTCACTTCTCAATTCAATACTGCATCATACCTGCCAACCTGTGAACTTGAAAATCCACAAATATCCCCCCCCCCCACCATGACAAAGGAAGGGGAGAGGGTGTGTGTTGCAATCAATTTTCTTTAAAGTTTGCCCTGAGCACACCTTTCGTGGGATACATACGCAGGTTAATGATTATGTACCTCTAGATGCAGCACACTTGCAACAGCAAAGACTGATAAGCAACACATTGTTTTTAGATCACAATTATTTTTTCAGGAACTTTGCTGTTGCTATTTTTGGCCAGCTTCAAGAACTTCTCTGAACAAACTTGATCGATGGAGCTTGCCCTTTTTGTACTATATGGCGCCTTTTGCTGGCACAGAACAGTGGCACAGGTACTATCAAAGTTGCTTCCTTGGGTGCAATTTTTGCGATCTTGTGCCGCCCTATCATTTAACACCTTAAAAATTGTTTCGCAAACAGAACCTACTTTTCGTAAAGCTTGTCGCAACATCAAAAAATAGTGGAACGAACTCGTAAACTTTAAAAAATTTGAGGCAGTTGGCAGGTATGCTGTAAGCCCAAGCTGTGTGCCCAAGTTGCAATGAATTAAATGTTTTTTATTAAAGTGACGTTTACGTTATGAAGTCTTCTGCGAACATCTGCCCATGGCACATGGTTTGTACTAACTCAAAACATTGCTCAACCAACCTTTCCAGTACTTTTATGTTCTTTGAAAAATTTCAGTTTGTACTTTGTTTCTGCAACTACCCTTCACTCAAGTTCCTAAAGCACACAATCTATGCTAAACTGCAGATAAGAAATAAACCCATACACACACGAGACTGAGTTGAAAAGGGACCTGGGTAAAAATTTGGAAGTTGTAAAACCTATGTAAAAACAAATCGATCAATATAGCACCCTGAAAAACTAGGCCTGACATGTCCTTTCATTTATGTACGGTGGCTGGCCAAGTCAGTTGCAAGGACCACACACCTTAACCCACGGTATCGCCTCACTAGATGTTTAGCCAAGATAAAAACTAATGCATACAAGGAATGACCGAGATGAAGAAAAAGGAACTTCAGTTACCCAAATCAATGCACACAGACTATTGTCATTTCAAATGTAAAAAAAAAAAAACTTGTTGTGAAACACCCAAAAACAGATAGCACAGTCTCAGAAAGAAGTAGCATCACTTCTTACAAGTAACTGCAGAAGAATCATTATGCAACTTATACTTAACTTTTCATTTAGCCATGTAAACACCTGGGCCATGAGTTCCAATTAGCCACTCAAGAAAGATGGCTTATGCTTCTAAGCATAACCAAGCCTTTGTTTATATTACTATTTCGTTTTGAAAAACCAGACACTAAACCCAAAGAACTAGCTTTTTACCTGTGTAATTGGCTCAGCAAGAGAAGACTGCTCAAGCTCGATGAGGTTGTCATCATAGACATCTACTCCTTTACCCTGGAAAAGAGAACAAAAAGGGTGGGGGCGGGTCTTTATGTCACTACATTCAGTGGCATCAAACATGGTGCTTGAACTTGACGAGCCTTTCACACATACTGACACATATAGAACACAGAAATAAGTGCCCTTCAAAGAGAACATGTATACTTGGGCAAGGGAATCGGTAATCACTAGGTCTACAATCCCCCTCTCCTTCCTTATCCTTTTATCCCCCTTGCCCTTTCCACGAAACCCCTCAGCCTGCAGAGGGAGCTGTTAGTGCATCAAGTGTGAGTGGTTGGTCTGTGAAGGGATCATTCGGTCCTTTCAGCCTTTTCAGATACATCACCACAATGGCACAGTCCCACGTAAAGGGGGGAAGAGGTGCTGTTAGTAAGGAGGTACTCTGATCACAAGGTGAGCTAACTTGTTCTTGTCCGTTTGTGTGCTCATTTGTTGCTGAACAGCTAGGGCCATGCTGGTATCATTTTAACTGTTTCATTACCGCGTCCTACTGAACATTCTTCTTCTTTTTTCTGGGCTTTTATGTGTCAAAACCAGTTTTGATTATGAGGCACGCCGTAGTGGAGGGCTCCGGATTAAATTTGACCCCCTGGGGTTCCTTAAAGTGCACTACAACGCAAGCACACGAGCGTTTTTGCATTCCGCCTCCATCGAAATGCGGCCACGCCTAATCTACATGGGCCACTAGTGAATTGATGATGATGATGTATGGGGTTTTTTGGCGCAAGGGCCACCAGTGAATTAAAGGCGCCACGCGGAAATTTAAATATACTGGCACTCCTATCGACCAACTGCGCTATCTAGCGCATTTTCTAAGCCATGTTTCATTTCCCGGGTAGTTTGTTTTTTTCCCCAGCGGCGGCGATCCGGTCGTTGGACGCTCGTGCGAACGACATTTTTCTGGCGATTCTGTGCTGTTTGCAAGTCATTATTTAGCTTGTTGCTACTGTTAGACATTGCAATGTGAAGCTTTATTTGTTGCTTACACAATTAGAATATTTTATATGGTAAAGGCATACCTTACGGTATTTTGGTGCTGTATCCAGAGTTGGTTCATACTTTTTCTGAGCTGCTATTTAGCATAATTACCTATAATACCCACAGTTCAACAGCTCCATTGATATCCATTATAATATTGTGCTTGAAATTTGTATTGTAGAGGGAAAAAAATATAATTCTGGCACCTGATGGAACAAGGCAGTTTCCACTAGGCAGAAACAAAAAAACTCTAACTCATATGCTTTATGAACTAGATAATTCAAACTTTCCTCTTTTTTAGACGATTGATTTTCAAACATTTTGTATATTTCAGATTATTTTTCTTTTTTTCTCCTTTTGTGTTATGAGCACCACATTGAAAATGCTCTATGCAATTTTCAATAAACCTTCTTTCTTATTAATATTATTGCTTGTTACACCCCAATATTTGTTTTTAAAAGCAATATCTTGAGAAAGTACATTTATTTAGCTTTTTATTGATATACAGGATGACACTGTAACCCCCATAATATTTATTACAAAATATTATTACGAAAACCTACAAAAAGTGGCACATTTTTCCATGGTAACGAAAGAGTTAAGAGGATAAATAGCAGATGAATTAGGCTTTTTAGGGAGGAGCCTCTCCTGCATTTTTGACTTGCCACCGACATCTTGACAACCTTTCAAAGTATTTTGCATTCACCACTGGCTGTTTGCCCTTAAAACTTGCAGTGAGATCATTTTGTGAAGCCTACGTAGCGGTGACCTAGCAATTGAGCATCTGCCTCGCATGCGGGAGGTACTGGGTTCAAATCCCAGTGTCACCAGAAACCAACAGGTTTTTCTAATGGGTAGCTTGGTGCTCGGCTACTTGTGGGGGTCCCCACTTAATAGGTGCATTGGGATGCCACATGAGAAATTTACGCTATGGGAGCGGCTCAGATCTCCCTTTTCAGGGTTTTGTGAACATAGGATCTGACGGGATTTGCATGTTGCATGGTGCTGGCTCCTTGCCCAGGTCAATTCACCCCTCAAGAAAGTCGAATGTCAGGACGCAGTTCTATGTTTCACCTAGAAGAAGTATTCATATTTGAAAAAACAAACAGAACGCTGACCAAAACGGTATTATCAAAGGGGGTAAACGCTTCAGCTTCTACACGGAAGCCCAAATGTCTACCCTCTTTGACAACACCATTTTGGTAGGCACTCTGTTCATTCCTTTTTCTAATGAATCTGATTCCCGCCTAGACGAGATGTCCAATTATTGACTCCCCCCCTAGTAGAAGTATACCCCCACTCCCACGGGGCACTTTCAATCAAACCTGATCAGCAGGATGGAATTACTCGATAGCGATTGAATCCCTCCTGCAGCTTGTGCAAAGGGCCCAATCGAGACTGAGAAATTCAATTGCAATCGGGCTCGATCGAAAGTGACCCGTAGGAGTGGGGCATAAAAGACCACTGTTAACTATGATCCGGGACTCAACAACGCGAGTTCAGTATGCCGAATGGAATAGCATTGTCATCTCACTGTGCAGGACTCTCGAAACTTAAGCATAACTTGTTTCGCGAAACGAAAACGGAACGGCGAATACAAATATCATCGGAAGAGGTGACTCGAGGATTGTCGATGTTGCCTGTCAGGCTGACTAAAAACTCGCTTTATCGATTTCTGGGGCCATAGATGATATCGTTTATTGTCTATGCCGATCTAACCACATAAGCATTGTTGATAAATGCGCTATGATGCAAACTAGACAACGATATACTATCTGCACCACCGAGCCAGTGATGAACATCTTTAAGTTGTCAGGAAAAATAAATAGACGGATGCGTCCAGCATAACTTTCACGAGGTCAAGAGTTAAAGAAAAGGACAAGGGCACCTGTCGATACGCATCAAATAGCTCAACAAAATACAGCCTAAAATAAACAGGTCACGCTATTTGTTGTGAAGCAAACGATCTCGGTCCAGCAAAACACCGTACTTTACAAATATCTCTTGGGCACTGAAAATCGAACAGCCCCAAAGGAAGAGCAGTGTGCAGATGTTGATGGCCTGGAACACGTTATAAACGTGCTGATGTGTAAGCGACTGATTTCACTGTGATTTGACACGTCTGTAACATATCATACTACTGGCACGGCTTCCTAACGCGCTACAGCACCTGCGCAGTCGTGGGGCGTCGCTGCGTAATGTCTCAACGTAAACAGCAAAATAAGTGCTACGACACTACAGCATAAAGAAAGCACGCTTAATGAACTCGCTTAAAGCACGCTTAATCAACGAGTTCTTATTGATTGCAAATGCTCGATGTCCTGCTGTTATCACGCAGTCCGAGGACCCTTAGGCTTAGACCTCATAGAGATTCGGGGTTTTACAAAAATCGCCGAATAACACCGCAGCGGCGAACAAACGTCGTTATAGAATGTAAAATTCAGATACCTGATAATCTCGAACCTCGTGAAACCGAGAAAACCTCTCCGCCATTTGATCACATTTAGCTACAATTCACAAGCGCACGGTGATCACAACGACACCACCGAAAACATTCGGAACGAAATCCAGACACCGCATCAACAGAGTTGCCAGGCGAAATTACTCACGCCGTCAACCCTATGTTGACCAGCAGCGTGTGACCACCGCTGACACGCCGCTGCCCAACTGGCGTGAAACATGACATATGCGTTTATAGCTGTGAAATTGCACTGTTTTATTGACACCAATGTGCTTTATGGTCGGCGTGCTAACGCAAATGAGTAATTAATACTTTAACAAATCTGCCATTGAATCTTCTTCGCTTTTAATCATCCCACTTTTCTTGTTTTTGCGCGTGATTTTAATAATGCTGTAATTTACAGTTTCTATTATGCAACGCATTTCTTTCTTAGCACTACAGCAGCGTAAACTGAAACTTTCTCTCAACGTCGCTATTCAAAACACCGTGTTCCAACTTCAGTGTGTCCCGTATATTCGTGCACACAGGCCTCAGCGCCATTAGTGCTGTCGCTTTAAAAATCCGCCATGCTTGTGTTTATACGCATTGTTCTCTTCAAATGTGCTGTGGAGGTAACGGTAAAGTCTTAAAAATGTTTGTATATACGCCGCGATCGTACTGTACGCACGCGTTTTCTGAGGAATACTTACATATCGCGTCTCTGTCGGGTTCTGTACCTTGACATCTGACGGAAGCCTTGGTACGCTAGGGGTCTTGTTTAGAGACACACTTCTAACACGGGTACCATTGAGGCGAGCCTAGTGTAATTACTTTGTGCCTACTGCGATTTTCTTATTCCAGTTTAATTAAATAACACTTTATCGCCTGCTTATTGTACGATGAGAAATGCGGCATCCGTCTTTGTGTGATTCTCAATTTTCCATTGTGATTAACAAATAGTCGCTACTATTTACATGCCTCGGAATACCTTACCGTATTCTGGGACAAAACAGGTAAATTTTGTCGCTATCTATATAAACACGAAGAAAGCAGCGGCTTTTTCGCGCGCAGGTGTGCAGCGAGTGTCAGCTCGTTCCATTTCATGTTTCAGGCAATGGGCACATGATCACGACCTAAGAGAAAGAAGAAAAAATTGAGGCGATGTCGGAATCGACATTGCCAACTCGACCAAGGCGCAAACAAGCTGTGCCGCTAAAATATGAAGGCAGCGGAGACGACTCTGACGATGACCTGCCGAGTGACATACTCGACATTGACTTTACTCCTACGCCAAGAAGTGCCTCATCAAACAATTCACAATCTAGGCAGAAACGTTCTCAAGGTCAAAAAAGGCTGCTCGTTAAGCTCAAGATTAAAAAGAGTGGCAGCAAAGGAGCTTACGTAGAACGTGCCGACGATGAGGATTTCTCACCCAGGGCAGCCAGAGCACAGAAACGTAGAAAAAAGCGAGCTTCTTCCACGAAAAAGTCCTCAACTTACTCCCGGAAAAGCACAAAATCTAAAACCCAAGCCTCATCCGCATCCAAGAGTTACGAGAGCAGCCACACACCGAAAGGCCTGAAGAAACAGATCGTCTCCTATGCTCGAGCAAACACGGTTGATCAAGCAGCAAAGAAGTTCAGAGTGCCAGTACACAAAGTCAAGCACTGGATGAAAGCTGACCAGAACGTAGCACCCCCAGCCCCAAAGCCCGAAGTAAGAAACACCTGCAGTATTCCTGACCCGTTTCCGGCCTCTTTCAAGTTGTTCTCCATTGGTGTGGCTGAAGAAAAAAGTGTCAAAGAAGCCAGCATGCTTCTTTCATTGGACGAAAGTCTTATGGAACATTGGATAAAAGGGAAGCTGGAAATAACCAGGAAAGTAAACTCTGGAAACATTCCGCAGTGGGAGACGGATGTGTTTGTTGGTGTCCGAAGAGATGCACTTGCAGGCCATGAATTAAGTGTGTCAGATCTGATGTTCAGGGCTGAGTCACTGAAGGTGGACGACACAAAGGTTGACTTGCAGTGGGCACAGCGGTGGTGTGAACGATTCGGAGTGCTGTTCAAAGGAACTTCCCGCTTAAGTGGGTCAAAGGTGAGCACTTGTTGCACAAACTTTGTCTTGAAATAGAATCACTCCCCTTTTGAGGTGCTATAGACCCTGTGACACTAACATAAAAAGAAGGAAATGGCCAGAGAAAAGATCTGAAGAACTTGGAAACTGTGGCACTGGGCAAAGGGTACGTGGTTAAAGGTTTGCGGGGACCTGTGTAAGGAAATTATTCGCATGTTTAAGTGCAATCGTTTGAGTTATTAAAATACAAATACATCGTAATGTAGATTGTCTACGCAATAATGCTAAGTGCATGCCTGCAGCATGCTAATAATGAATGAAGTAAGGCCTTACAGAAGGTATCCGAGTAAAAGGAAACCGAGTCCAACTTTGTTTTTCAGTGGGGCACAATTATAGATGTTATCGTGTTGCCAAAATTATGTGGTGTCCAGTTAAGCTTCATTTGTACACTAAAGGGCAACTGTTCAAGTGAGGAAAGCCCCTCCTTGCTTTCAGCTTAGCATGTCATGACATAGACATTCACCAGACTGAAATACCTCAACTGTGCCCTCTGTAGTCCCCCATACATCTTGGTGCTCCTTAGCACACATTTTAGTTCATAAGATCCAGGCCCTGTACTGTAATTGGCCATTATTTTGAATGATACATTACAAATGTTTGAGTAGCATGAAGCCTGCTATGTAGAGCGAACCTATTGCGTTCTGCAACGGGTTTTCGCGTGGCAACAGTGAAGGTCAACAGCAGCATGCGGCGGCGTAGTTGGTGTCAAATGTCAATCAAAGTACAGCCAGCAACTCAGCCTGCGTTGGAGCCCCAGATTTACTTTGAAACATACTTATCAATAGTTATAAAATAAAAGCTACCCTGCATATACTTCACTCGTATAAAATCCTTTGCGCGGTTTATCTTAGCCAGTAATCCATATTTTCTTTTCTCATGTCGTGTTTCACAGGCTCCACATTGGCAGTCAGCTAGGAGGGGCTCAGATCGACAAAACGTCTTGTGGGTACTGCGTCTGGGCTTTTTGACTAAGGTCAACTTTAGTATCTGCTCTTATGAGTATGTTCTTGCCCCATTTCTCTATCTCTTTATTTTATGATTTCAAAGAAAAATCCCAGATCTCTGTATGAAGCTCAGGTAAAGTGGAGCGTATGAAAAGGCTCCAATATAGCAAAAGAATTGCACCAGCTATAGCAAAGTGTTTGCAAAGTCGTCAGTAGATTTTTGTGGATAGGTGTACCATTTCTAATCTGCCTTTTTCTTTTTCCTACATTAGGAGCTAAATGAGGTAACTCTGCTGCAGTTGCCTCCAGAAATGACATGTTTCACACCATATGTGAAGGTGAGATTTTTTTTTTCTTTGTATTGTTATGCACAGGGTTGGTCACAAGAGTTGTTTAGTTACTAGTTTAAATGGCCATTGTTGAATAATATAGATTAGATACATATGCAATGTATTTTATTCCTAGCAGGGCAGAATGACACACATTGTTCTTCATCACGAGGGTCTGATGGGACAACCTTTTCTGAACATGGAATCTCCATGGTGCTGCCACTTATAATTTTGTTGTTTAAAAGCTTCTTGTTAACACAGCAAGCCAACACTCCATCATTGTTTCTCCATGAGGCATCGTCAGTCATACGTCTGCAGATAATTTTGCTGTCCTCACATTGCCTCACAAACATTACCACCTGTGAATTAACTAGTTCATATGCTTACTTAAAAATGTAGTAATATAATATTAACATTTATGTGGTAACACCAAACTTTTAGAAAAAATAAAAAGGAAGAAACAGACAATAGGAGTGCTGCTAGGGTCATAATATACTGGGATTCGAGAGGCACAACACAGCTGAATTGCTGCATAGCTTGCAAGTCAAAGGAGTCGGTATAGGCAGTTATTGCAGCGCACTTCTCGAGTACAAACTGCGTTGCAAGCCTGTGCAAAGATTCAGTTTTTACATGTATGTCATATCCCTATGTTCAAAGGAAGATGGCAAGGTGTGGTATTATGGTTTAGGTGGGGTAATTACTTTCACATTTCATACAATGCTCTTAGCACTGCACATGGCCAGTTTTCTGGCTCTCACTCTATGAGTGACTAGTAAACTGTGTTGTGACGACAGCTGTTAAGTAGGCAGAATGGTTAGAAGACAGTGTAAACAGAGTGAATTCAACAAATGAAATTTTATAAAAGTGCAGCAGCTACTACTTTCTGTCTTGCAGTACCCTCTATTGACATACACAGATTAGAAAAACTTTCATATGTTCTAGTTAAAGTAATTGAATGGTCAGAAATGTGTTGGGGGTGTTTTCACTTTTGGTAAAATTTATTGCACTTTTCTTCCTTTAATGGTATATCTGGTGGCCACACCTGTCTACTCCTTTTCCCTCTTTACCCCCTCTCTCTCTTGTTAGCTTATTTTTTGTTGAGACATGGGTAGCAAACCTACTCCTTGCAAGGAGGAAAAAAAAAAACACACAGGCAAAAATAATTTTTTATTTGAAGGCATTGAAGATTCCATTTCTGTATACTTTTGGCTTGGATCACCCTGTTCATGTGTCTTTTGTGGCTCTTTCATCTGTGATACCTAGGTCACATAGCCTAATTACTCACAATATTCTTTCGTGAACAGCCGTCAGCAAAAGAGACCTCCCCGGCAGCACCTCCATCACCACCACCCGCATCGCCACCGCCGTCTCCTCCAACACCTCCACCAGCAACGAGGCAAAGGCGAACGAGGTTTAGGGGTGCCAGTGAGATTGATCTAGAGCTGTGGGCTTGGTACAAGAAAATGCAAAAGAAAGGTACTGCAGCTACCAGGACACACCTATTATTGTATTGGTTGTTAATTTTTGCTACCTTGGTTCCTCATTTGCAGGTAGAAAGCTCACCAAGGCTATAGTTTGCGCTCGCGCTCAGCGTCTGTTCCAGAAACATGGTCATCCTGAGTTCAGAGCAGGCGACGGTTGGCACAGAGCATGGAAGAGGCGCTGTGAGCAGATGAATCCGCAGGACCTCTCTGTTGATGAAGAGGACGTTGATGTTGAAGATGAATCGAGCACAACTTCACATGTGAGTCTACCATCTGCTGCAAATTCCAAATTTTCCTATTTTGTTCAGTCACTTGTTATTTCTGTGCAGGCTTACAATTGTATGTGCCATCGGACTTCGAGAAGTTTCTCTTCTTTTTCAATGTTATTCTCCAAACTCATGTTGAGGCTGAGACAGTGCATAGAATGCGTGCGTTCTTCATTATGCAGGGTCACACTGAGAGCCAAGATGCGACTAGTGAGAAACCGGATGGAGCTTTAGCTCCCGCTGAAGAACAAAGCCACGAAAAGCATCAGCAGCCCGCTGCAACAGACCAACAAGTTGGCATAGACCAGCATGTTGCTGCTACTACGATGTCTGCCGAGCCCCAAGCCATGGCAGCACATCACCCGGTTCTTCATACAGCCATGCCAGACAGACCAGTTCACGAGCCACCTGCCTCTGAACCTCATGCTGTTCCTGACACACATGTAGACTGTACCACTCCATCAATTCAATCGGTGCATTCTGCAGTGGTGCCATCTCATCACATGCATCCTGTAACTACATCAGTGCAACCACCACGAGAAATGGTCAATACTCCGATAACTACGTCACCGCAACCAACTCGAGGAATGGTTCACGCCGCGCAGCAGCTAAGCCCACATCTGTTGCCACCTGCCCTAGACAGAAGTAGTGGTCATGGCGCGACACTCTGTAATCCCCATTATACTCCATTGTGTGGCCAATCGCAGCAGCATGGGCAGCATGCAGGTCCACCATATCCAACCCCAGACATGGGATTGGACTCCCAGCGCCTTTCACGCCCATTCTACCAACTTCATCAAATGACGCCGCCGCCTGTCCAGAATAGTCACATGTTTTATGGCTCATACTGGACGGACCAGACTCACATGAGAGGTAACGAAACACACAAGAATGATAACAGGCAACCAGTTGCTCCTCCGTTTTATGACAGCTATGTCAACTACGACCATGGCATGACGCCTGCATGTACCTTAGAAGTGTCTAACCAACCCTACACAGACTACGGACAGTCATCATCAGCTCCTCCTGCTGCAGAGAGTAGTAACAGCAACAGCAGCAGTGCTGCTGCTGCTGCTGCTGCAGCACAGAAGAAGAAAAATGAGCGATACCTTCCAGACTTTAAGCTCCAGGTCGTTAAGTATGCCTTGCAGTCAACCTTTAAGAAGACTGCTGAGCACTTTGGGGTTCACCATTCAACGGTGGCTGAATGGTGCCGGGATCGAGAGAAGCTGGAGCGGCTTTTCCCACATGAGAAGGGCAGCCTTGTTAAAAGTACAGAGACTGCCACCGTTTCTCCCGCAGAGCAGATGTTTGTAACCTGGCTTACTGATTGTAATGCAACAAATGCAAAGCTAGATGCTGCTCAAGTCAAGGACAAGGTAAAAGAAATCATTCGATACTTTGGAGAAGACCAAGTTAAAACAAACTGCCGGTGGTTGTATGTGTGGCACAAGAAGCGACTCGAAATGGAGCAAATGATTGAAGACCTTCCCGAGCTGCAGTCCAGCTCGGGGAAAGAATTCCGCATTGCATTTCCTCCTGCTGTCAAGCTAGAAATTGTAAAGGTAGCTGAAAGGTTAAAGTTCAGTGAGGCCTCAAAGTACTTCCAGATTGACCGAAACAGTCTGTCAGACTGGAGCAAAACTCAGGATAAGCTTAAGGCTATGGTCAAAGAAGGCAAAGTGCGAAAAAAAGAGGTCTCAAAAAGTAAGAAGGCTTTGGAGGCTGAAAAGGAGGTTTATCAGTGGTACCAGCAATGCAGAAGTAGTGGTTTCAAGCCAGGACCTAACGAAGTCCGTGCCAAAGCAGCAGAGACTTACCGCAAGTATGGTGACACCACAATGAAATGCAGTATTGGCTGGTACTCGAGATGGTCTCGACGTTTTGGCATACAGCTGCGATACGAAAAAGATGATGAAATTCTCGAGTGGGTCTTGGCGCAACTAGAGCAAAATCGCAGTGTTACTCACAATGAGATCCAGACGCAAGCTATAGCGACTTTATCTCAGACAAGAGCAGGTTTCAAGTGCTCTGCAGGTTGGCCCATTCGATTTTGCAAGAGGCATCAGGCACTCTTGCAGAAGATGCCTACCTTGGACACCCCACTGCCAGCAGTTCTCGAGGAGAAGATATCCTCTTTCCGGCTGGAAGTTCAGAGGTTACAGGAGCAGTGTGGCGTGACCAGTGCAGCTATCGGTGCCATGGATGAAGTGCCTCTGTATTTCTCATCTGGTGCAGGTGGCGGTACAGGCACAGGTTCGCTGCTTGTTCGCCGCTGTGGTTTTGAACAGTCGCAGGCTATTGTGTTTCTGGCCTGTCTCTCCGATGGCGGTGTCTTACCACCTCTCGCTGTGCTTAAGGGTTCAAGCAGTGTCTCGGAAGTAAATGGCATGTTTGTCCTTTGCCAGGAAGAAATGAAAGTTGATCGAAACACTGTTGAATACTGGGCAGAGCGTGTCTGGGGCCGGTTTGTGCCATCGCCGAGCTTCCTTATTTTGGATTCATTTGAGCCGCACAAGCAGTTTGCTGCTTCAGCTGGTAGTGACATCAAGGTGGCCATAACACCACCGGCCTGCTCCTCACAGACTCATCCTGTTGTTGTTTGGTTGCGAAGAAAGTTTCAGGCCCTTGTCAACAAGATGTCAGTTGACAGGGGCTCCTCTAGAAGCATACCAACAGTCCAGGAAATGCTGGAGTGCATTGCTGCAGCTTGGCGTCATTTGCAAGCAACAAGCCACGATGCAGTGCAGAAAAGCTTTGCAGTTACTGGTGCTCTTCTCACAGGAGATCCCGACGAAGATGACATGATTGGTAGAGCAGAGCTTTTGCCTGATGTGGATGAGGAAGATTTTACGTAATTTTAGACACTGGTGACAAGCTGTCATTTTGGACTTGATGCAGTTGGCATTGGTTAATTCATCGACTGTGGGACGTACACAACTGGTTAGATACCTGAAGGACCAAGGGAATTCTTTGAAGTACCCATGCTTAGGTCATCAGTGCTTACCTTAGGAAACATGTTTTGTGCAATCTTGCTAGACTAAGATGCACTCTTTTGCATTCTTAGTTTTCTCTTATGAGGGGAACTGCTTCCCTGCAAGCCCATTTTGCATTTCTGTGTCAGTGCAGATACGATGAAAACGTTGTAGTTAGTCACAAACAAATGGCATATTCACGTGGTCATTTTAGAGCGCTCTGGCAGCGCTACAAAGGTAATTTAAAAAGGCAGCAAAGCGCTACTGCTTGAATAAGCAAGCTCCACAGATAATAATGAAGGCAGCTTTTCACTACCTTACCCGGTTATTCTCATAATACAGCTTTGAAGCTGTTCTTGACCACTTTCGTAAGACGGCCAAAGAATTCTCAAAACAACCACTCGAATATGTCATAAGAATGCAGTGGAAGCTTCTCCTACAAGAGTGTGCTGTGCCTCCTTTGCATTTATCCCCATCTTGAAAGGTGCCTCTGTGCTACTACAGTAAATTAGAAACTCATCGCACTCACACACGCACAGTTGGGAAGGCCGTAACGGGCAGTGCAAATGGGAGGAGAACTTACCGCATAAACGCACACAAGAAATGCAGAGAACCACTGCTGTGGTGGGTGAAGCCAGCAAAGATACGCATACTGGGACATACCACCAGGATGGTATGTGCACTTGCTATCGAGCAGGCAACAAAAACATGCACACATGTTGGCAGCTTTAATTGGCACGCACGGTGTCTTGAAAGCACTGTCCTTACTCAGCAGCGTACTGCAGATGCATGTCTGTAGAGGGGAAGGGCACTGAGGCGACACAGTACGTAGTAGTGATGAGAGAACACAAATGCACTCACATGCAAATGATTGATGATTGGCCAATATGTGATAGGTCAACATATGAACACATACGTTACGAGAGAACCCATCAGTGGCCGTGATGTACTGGTGCTTGTATATAGATTTCCTTTGAGATGTGGTTGTCGGTGCATCCTTGACCTGCCATTAACCCTTTGCGGTCACTGGCCAGACCCCTCCCAACACGCGAAAATATTAGTTCTGGTCATATGTCAGGGAGTGACCAACATATAAGCGCACTTGCGTGTGCTGGTATTTTTTCTTTGCGTTTGTTGTAGCCCCGTTCGGAAACTTATTAAACATTGAACTATTCATGATTGCATTTCCCAGTGTTAAAGGGAAACTCCACCTAGTGGATTTCCGCTGAACTATTACGTCATACATTTCCCAGTGTCTGCGTTCGAGGGCAGCACGTTTTTAACAGTACTTGTGAAGGAGTGCATACATACTTTTTGTGGTGCAGAACACCAAAGATAGCGTTGTTTTCTCTGCATGTGTTTTATGGAAGGAATTAATACCCCCACACCTGACATGATGAGTTTGGTGAATCTGAAGAAGATTTTAGTTTCGAAGAGAAATATATGCCACTTTCAGATGACCAGCCAACGCCCTCGAATGAGAGCACTGAATAAAAAAGCAATGATGAGGACCATAGAAAAAATTTAATCTGTGGTGATTACTCACTACATGATGCTGGCTGGAAAGTGTACAGTGTACAAGAACCTCAGGAATAAGGAAAGTTTTTCTTAAATAATTCACTTACTATGTGTTTGTTCACACAAGAGCTCGTTCTGCATGAAGTCCAAAACATGCAATATAGTTCCTCACAAGAACTGCTAAGTGGGTAAATGCTCATGATCGCAAAGGGTTACCTCTACAGAAAGCTTGGAAACATGAGATTTCAAGTCAAGAAGATGTTGTTACCCACTCAGCGTTGAAGTTGTGCAATGGGCATCTGTTGACACTGCATTTGTTCCAGGCATAATTGCTCTGGTCTGCTTTGTCTTGCAAATACACTCACTTTGTAAATCTCAAAAACCGCAAAGACAAACTTTGGCTGTCTATATATTCATAATGAACAGCGCAGCCATCTGCTGTGTGTTTTGTCTGTTTGAAATGAACCACAAACTGATATTCCAAGGCCTAACTGGGAAGCTTGCTTTTTTTTTTTCCTTCGTCGAAATGTATAAATACTCATTTAATGAAGCACATTTAATTAATGAAAAGTTTTACTGCACATTCACATGAAGATACCCGACATATTTAGCAGTAATGCATTATTAATGCAAGTATGCAGGGTTGTTTTGAATAAACCTGCATTCTTTGTAATTGCCAAATCGCAGCACCATTTTGCTAACAAGAATCACACAAGGTATAAATGTTTATGCTATGTCACTATAATGTACTCTTATGTGCTGATTATTTCATTAATTTATTATCATTGTTACTACTAACATCTCTCGGTGCATAATTTTTTTCATCATTTACCATTCAATTGCACAACCAGCAGCCAAATTTGGCCATGTTTAGTTATTTTCTTGAGCTCTATGTAAATAAACAATACCCAAGTAAGATCAAGTTGTAATGAGTGAATTGTGCAAACTGTATGAACTCAATCTCGTACCATATAGAAGCATTTTACATTGAGTTACCGAAGTGAAAACTAGGGCTTGCTTGTATAGTATTGGAAACAAACACAATGTGTGTAAAATGTGAAAGCATTGTATTCAAGTGCCACATGTGTTCACTCTCCACTCTGTTTTTACTACACCTGCTTGGATAACTTGGGATCAGCACCAAGACTCTGTATATACGACCCTCAGGATCAAACTGCTTTGTTATTTATATTATCCCTACATGATTTCGCTGTTTTGTGGCAGTGATTAAATATATTTTGTACTGACCAAGTGATGCTTATTCATGCACATGTATGTTCATCGCATAGTGAGTGTCACCCATGGTGGACTGTCTACAACACCGATGTGCGCCATCATCGGAACAGCTGCATCGCCCATCGCGCCGGGCCAATATATGTGTACGTGGCATGTCGTTCATTTCATTCGCCTGCACTTCCTGAACTGAGGTACATCTCGTTCGTTGCACCACAATATGGGCATCATCGATGACCTACATCATATGTACATCCCCAGTCTAGCCAACCATAGCCAGTCGTTTCACCTGGTGTAGGCTTGGTACTGAAGGAGTTCACATCGTTCCCTACGGTAGAGGTAGTGCAGGGCAATTCAAAAGGACCTGTCTCGATGCGTCTCCTTCCTCGTTCTTTGCACTGTCGAGTCTTTGAAGCATTCATGCTTCCGGTAGACAGCTCCAGTACACGGATGTGCTTTGGTATTCTTCCAAAGACATCTAGAAGCTGGTTTTTCTCCCAATGCTCGGTTGTCTGGTGATTGAGCTCTTCGGACCCTGAAAGGCGGAGTTTGGGGGATCGCACTACGTTAAACCTCGATATAATGAACTTCAATATAACGAAATATACAAAGTATTTTTTTTTTATAACTTCTTGGTCATGGAACACCATGTATTTAGAACCTCAACATAATGAAATGTGTTTATACACGATTTCAATAAAACAAAATTTCACTGCCGTCTCGAAGGCATACCGAGACAATAAATGGAGACTTCCGTGGACGCAGGTGCTTTAATGCTTGAATGACAAAGTGCTGCTTGCGAACGCACCTGTCAAATCGCGCGACCAAGAGCGACCGTCGAAGAGGAGCAACCTCGTGTTCCGTATAAAGTTCAAGTGCGATAAGATGCTGCAAGCTTTTGGGGTGCGTGCGAAGGTGAGCCAATAAGGATAGTGACTTGATGACCATCAAGCGAGCGTGAGGAGAAAGGGGGGGTGAGGGCACGTTGCCGCGCGTCTCCATTTCTAGCGCGGCCGTAAATACGAATTGCTGAGCGCAATCTGCTACGTGTGCAAAGAGGACGTGCCGAGATGGCGTGGTATTCTGTGCGCTGTCTTCCCGCGCGTTTAGTACTGGAGGTTATGTAATCTCGGGTTTCGGGGACACGTTGAAGCGACAGGCAGGCGAAGCACTTAGCTGCCGGCGCTTTTCATGGTAGCGTTGTCTCACTGCGGGCCACACTTATCAGCCGCGGGGCGAAGTGGACGCGAAAGCGTGGCCTGGCTTCGCTTCGTACACCACCACCTAGATAGCCCTATCTAGGTGGTGGTGTACGAAGCGAAGCCAGGTGTACGTACTGCCGATGTGAAGATGTCGTCCGCGCGGCATGAAACCGTGTCATTCGTCGCCGATTCTCAAATTCAACTAACTCATTTTTTTTTCATTCATATTTGCTTTTTCCGAGTGCCCAATAATTGCATGGGAAAATGTTGCGGCCCCTTCCGCGTACGAAAAATCCACCGGCGACTGCACTTATTTGCATAAAAGGCCAAATTTCAATATAACGAAATTTCGAGTTAACGAAGCAAATTGCCGATTTTACCGACTTCGCTATTCCGAGATCGAACTCTATATATTTAGAGCTTGGCGTGCCTCTGAATTAAACGATAGAGGCTTTGTCACCATGGTACTTAATAAAAAAAAAAAAAAGGAAGTGTTGGTTGTATTCGATACAACGGTAACTTTCGATCACCGCTAGCAGTCTATATAGAAAGCTTTTTATTTGATTATATTGCAATCGTTCTTCACAAATTACGCTGCTGACAAATAGACGAACCTCGATTAGTGTGAGAAAGTGTGGTCACACCTCGCGTAGACCTCCTGTGAATATATGACAGTCGAAGCCTTTGACTAGTAAGGCAAAGTTTGTACAAAAGCAAAGGGGAAAAAAAAAAGTGCAGCGTGGCAGTATTCAGACTGGCCGCTTCTTGTTCTTCTTTTCGAGCTCTTCCATGGAAGTTGTATCGTACGGTCCACATATATATTTTCCCTTGCAGTTATTGTCTTGTGATACCCAGCATTCGTAGACTGTAGCCGTAAAACGATCTGATGTCATGGCGTCGCCGTTCGCAGCGTCTTCCTCCTGTTCCGAACAAGGCAAAGGCAAGTTAATAAGTGCATTGAACGCCAACGAAAAATCTGAGCTTGAGCTCATACCTTTTACAGCTTTCTAGCTGCGCTATTCCCCCTTTCCCTTACCCACAATGATAGGGTAGCAAACCGGGCACTCGTCTGTTTGACTTCCCTATACCTTTTCTTACTTTTCGATATGTTATTTTGTATTGCTTGTTAAAGGGTGTGTTTGGAATGGATGCGGAGCCGCATCATTTCGTGTGTGTAGTACGGAAAAAAAAAAAAAAACGTAATTAAAAGATTGCATACGAAGCTTATTCAGCGGGGAGTATTGCAAAATTAAATTAGAGCTGAGGTTTTATATTGCGTTTCTAACTACCATGATTATACAGCTTACGTTGCAGCATAGTCCCTTAATAGTATTGAGGGACTATGGTGGCAGTTAACAGTGTACTCTAGCTAACACGCTGGCTTCATTGATGTATTCATTTATTAGAGCAATAATTTAGAGGTACCCCACTTCCCGTGCGCGCGCCGGTACTCGGTCGAATTGCTGTTACACTAGTACTAATTAATGGCAAATCCATCAGTGATGTCTAAATGGAAGCATAGTATAGACTTATGTAGCAGATAAAAGCCACTTACATTGAGCATTTCCTTGAAGCACTCATCTGCTCTGCTTATGTCGAGATTGTGAGTTTTCAGGTACTTCTTGTAGTCTTTGGCACATATCAAGCCGTCCTCTGGAAGTGCAGCATTGAGTATGTATGCTTATTAATTTAAAGAGATGATACCTCGGGGCTTTTATCAGAGCACAGATTGCTAAGCTCAAATGCAGGCTTTACTAGTGGGTCATGTCTAGATTATCGTTCTGCCTGACGGAGCGCGTTTTTGAGACAGGTCTACTAGTGAATGCATGCAATACAAATGCAGTTTAAGATAGATTCCGGGGCTGGATTATGAATTTTGAGTATATTTTACAAAGAAATAAAATAGAAACGCTCACCAAAAATTGGGAATTCAGAAATCTGGGACTTGCCCTCACATATGTGGACAACTGGTTCGACATGTCTCAAAAGTTAGTCTGATTCAAACACTCTTGGCATTCTTAGCAGCGGGTACAGGTTCCAACACGCTGTCTTATAGTGCATGAATGGTTACTTTTTAAGGGGCATTGAGGAAAAACGTGTGAGGGCATTAATTTTGGCTTCAACGACACAACTCGACTAAGCGTCTGTCAAATACATGGCGCCAAAAAGTTTCGAGACTGGCTTTGTTTTGAAGAAAGTATTTCATTTATGTGCATGCGAACACTGTCAACTTTGAAAGAGTCCCCTTGCCGTACATGCAGCGCTCCCAGCGTTCCTGCCATTCTGAAAATATGTCCCTGGACGTCGTCTTTCCGGAAGCAGTCGAGAAGCCTTCTGCGATCCGAGCTTGATTAGGTCAATCGTGCCAAAATGGTGGCTTTTTGAGCTGGGTTTTAATTTTGAGAAGAGAGCGAAATAAGCGGGAGCCAAATTTGATGAGTAGGGCAGAAAATCATGGTGATATTTCCAGCGAGATACTTGCGTGCGCGGAGTAATCCAGTGACAAGCGTGCATTGTCGTCGTGCTGCATACAACTCATTGTGTGCGTCCCACATCGGGCACTTTTCTCTGCACAGGCCTCCCTCAGACGCCCTAAAACTTGGCAGTAAAGCTCGCTGTTGATAGTCTGGCCATTCGGAATGCATTTCCGATGCAAAATGCCGTGAATGCCGAAAAACACGATGAGCACGCCCTAATCGTCGAGCTGGACGCGCCTAGGCTTGATTTTTTTGGTCGTGGGACAGTCGGCTTTTCCAGTGCAACGACTGTTGCTTCGTCTCAGGGTCGTACCCGTACAACCAAGTTTTTTTGTCCCTACAGTGATGACCCTCGACGTGAAAGATAGGTCATTTGTGAGGATTCGCTTCGGCTTATTTCGCTCTCCCCAAAATTAAAAAAAATTCAAAGCTAGCCCCATGTATCGACACGATTGCGTAAATCAAGCTCGAATCTCAGAAGGATACGTATTCGACTCTCTCCGGAATAGAGACTTAATTCCAGGATATATTCGCAAATTGTCAGAAACGCTGGGAGCGCTGTATAGCAGTGTAATTGGAACTATTTCAAAGGTGACACTGTTTGAATGCACATAAATAAATTACTTTCTTCAAAACAGAACCAGCCTCAAAACTTTTTGATACCATCTCGTGTGAGATGTTGAGTTGCTGCCTCAGAGTTATTCGTCGCATTATTTATTACACCTTGGAATATAGTGAACAGTTTGTAACAAAATTACACCGATAGCGCGCGCTACTGTCATGCACCATAGAGGTAGCCAAAACATAGGAGGCACGTCTGCAGCGCCCTTACTGTTCGAATCCATGATGAGGAAGAACAGGTGCAGGTACTTCTGCAGGAAGTCTGGCAGGTCCTTGACGCTCTTCGTGCTCTTTCCAAGATTGTTGAAAAACTTGAGCCACTCGTCGAACTCCACAATGCGGTCCTGCATGCGTGGAAGCATCGCACGAGACACACTAAGTTTGCCACAAAAATGACCTGGCGATTTCAAACGAGCAAACAAGCCATGTGTACAAGGCTGGACATACAGTTTTAGGCGTAACTAAGTTCTTTAGAGAGCGCGCGCAGCGTTGACAGCGAACGCATAAACTGCGTAAAACTACTGCTGCGTGTAAGTGCCTACGATAAAATAAATTTGGGCGGGTTGGCTCATTCCGAAACTATAAACAGGACTGCGCGTAAAAGGCACGGAGAAAAAAAAAAACGGCACGTACAACGAAGGCTGGCATCCTCGTTTTGTGTGTTTCTTTGTCCGTGTTCCTTCCGAAATTGTTTTGCACCTTGAACCTCATTCAGCGATTATCCGCAAGCGTTCTTTCCTGCAACGTTGCGCGTATTGAGGGAAAGCGACACTCATAAATGTTCTCTCTCTCTCTCTCTCTTTCCAGCGTAAAGTAACGGTAAATTTCTACGAGCCATACATGACCTTTCCTCTTTAATAAAGAACACTCAGCCTTGTATGTGCGACAAAGTGACATACGATGCGATTTACCTTGTTAAAATCTGCGTGCTCCGTGAGTTCGTTCCACCATCGCTCAAGAATCGACTTCCACCTTTCGAAGACTTCCTTCTCGAGCTTTCCGCGGCGTTGCAACTTGGTGTAGTTCTGAAAGGGAAAAAAAAAAAGTGTTTTCTTATTGCGGCAAAAGAAAGAAAAATAGAAATGGGATCGAAGGTTGGCCACGCGATTTTGTTTTTACCTGCTCTAAAACGTCACAACAGCTTATGTTTTCGCACTTAAGCGCATGTTGTAAAGCACGTGGTCGCGATTGTTTCGACAATGCAGTATACGGTTACGGAAGCGGACAATGTCAAGTGAAAGACCGCGCTTGCCCTTGCGCCTCCGCCTGTGACGTCACAGGAGGTGCCGTGAGGCAGCACCTCCGACTTGAAACGCGCTGCGATTGGCCGGCAGCAGCTTTGAAGAAAATGCATGACGATGCCCAAGCAATGGCATAGGCTAACTAGGGCTCCCCGAAGGCCTGCAGAAGGAATAGATGCGCGGCAGGTTGGTTACGAGAGTTAAGGCGAAGGTGGTGTACTGAACGTATAAAGTAAAATTAACGCAAGTTGCTTCTAACACAATTTTATAGAAACAACGTGCAAAAAAGCAAGAATTTGCTAAACATGGTTGAAGTATCATTAAAGGGGACCTGAACCACCCCTCTGGCTTTGTGAAATAACATAGTCCGCGGGTAGCATACGCTGCTGTGAACATCTCAGCCAAGTTTTGCTGTCGTACGCAGTGCGTGGAGCTCGCACGCGTAGTAACCTTTCTCTCAAACGCCCTCGTTTCAACAGAGCCATGATCCTCACTCTCTTCTGTGTGCTTTAATGCGCAATAAAGCACATTCCAATACGCGGCTGCTGTTCGTCGCTGCGGTCGGTTACACCGCGGGGTGCCGCCACGAGTCCACTGGAGAACCGCGTTTGGCTTACGTTTAGCGCGGCGTAGGCACCAAAATCGAAAATTTGAACTGCGCGCCACGGTGGCGTTCTGAAGGCCGAGCGTTGTGACCCCGCCCCACTCCGCCGTAGCCTTCGCAGTGCAAGGCATCGAAGAAGGAAAGGGGAGCACAGCTAAGGCTGTGTTTGATTGTCAATAACTCCGATTCTGCTGAACGCATTGAAGTACTTCTTGAGGCAAAATATTTCTGAAATAGCCTATTTTCACCTCAAATGTCTTTCTCCACTTCGATAAAAAGTGGTTCAGGGCCCCTTTAAACATATGTAGTTTACCGGGGGATGTTGTGCAGAAAAAAAAAAAAAACGAAGTATGTGATTTTAAACTCTGCCTACATATTTATTTTAGAAATGTGATTTCGCTTGTTAGTTGACCGTCGTGCAGTGTATGTGTATTTATGTGGATTCCATTAACTGCACCTTCCCTGTAATGACCCTCAACAGAGGGTTAACACTATGACTAAATAAAATAACAAATATCACGCGGTTTTCGTCAGCTTGACTGCGCGATACTTTTTTTTTTTTGCCTTAACACAGTGATATCTGAACGCGGTACCTTTCCTTATGCAAGCTGTTCATCCACGTCTGCGGCACAGAACAAGTGAATGATGAATCGCTTATGCTCATAACTTTCTCATGTTTGTCTCTAGGGTTCTACAGTGGTAAAATAACCATCGCTTTTAGGCTGGCGCTGCTAGTGGCTTGAATAAAGAGAAGCCTTCAGGATCAAAAGCTTTGTTTCTATATCGCTAACTGCATGAAGTACACTGCATAGAATACTTTACCTCCGCTATAATGTTGAAGTCGTCCCATGTCAGTATTCCGTCCTTGTTATAATCTGAAATGGAAATTGCTTAAGTACAACGAAGACCGGCATCCTCGTTTTATGTTCTTCTTTGTCCGCGTTCTTCTCGGACAAAAGCACGAAAGATCAAGTAGAGGTTGTAATTTTGACACCTAGACACGTTTCTATCACACTGTAAATACACGTGTATACATAATGTAATATTTACAGGAAGACGTCCTTAAATAAACTGTCAGGGTCGCCACCTGCCAATGAAAAACGAAAGCACGTGCCAGTAGAACTAAGGTGTCAGGTTAATTATTTTCGTACAAATGTATCGAGTAAGTTAATTTTTGCTAAAACAGAACGTTTTACAAGACTTTACAGATGACAATTACGAGGTCGAATAATAGAAATACATTATTTGTTTGATAATTGATGGGCTTGCATGTGGCGTCACAGAAGTCATACATGTGCGCCATTTAATTACAGCCTCCCTTGCGTTGTTGGAGATAGTCTGGGGATATGCGGATCGGATTAACGAGCAGCTTTCCGTCGTGCTATTGGTTGTTGCGCTGTTGGCCATGATGACGTCACTGTAAGCCATCAGAGAACGAGGACGGCGGAAGTAAAGACGATTTTATGACTTTCTATAGCTCAAAATGCAAGGAGGAAGTGAATTTCAGCAAGATAGTATAGTGTTCAGAATACATGAACGGGTTTCTGCTATATAGTAACGACATGGACAAGGGAAGGAAAACGCAGCCCGCAGCGACAGAGGATTAGCTCGGGTAGGGCGACTAGCCACCCTACCCAATTCTAGCCATCCTAGCTTGGGTGATGAAATCGGATTCCCGGGCAGTAGACTAAGACTGGGGTGGGAGGCACAGGACAGAGGTATAATTAGACATCTTTGATGGTGGTAATTTTTTTCCTGCAGCAGACATAATCTGCCTAGGGCGTTGATGATAACAGCAGATAGCAACAAAACAGTGACAAATTAATGTAAGCCAGTGTACGTATATAGTGGGCAAGGAATTTTCGAAATGTTGTGGACAAACCGATTGCGTGGCGTTCGCGGCACGATCTGCGGCCGAAGCTTCACCACAGCGCAGAATGCACCGCATAGGCCGCGCGGCCCGAATTATCGAGTTTGGTTGGTTGCTGGTTTAAAAGTCGAGAAAAGCTACGCAAATAAAATAATGGAAACATTTCACTTTGATT
The DNA here is from genome assembly GCF_013339745.2 of Dermacentor silvarum. Classification (NCBI taxonomy): domain Eukaryota; kingdom Metazoa; phylum Arthropoda; class Arachnida; order Ixodida; family Ixodidae; genus Dermacentor; species Dermacentor silvarum. The sequence goes on from NC_051159.1 coordinate 99,401,855, forward strand.
CTGACAGTCACAGTTGGCTGATTTAATTCTTGTAACGGTCGGTCGGTCGGTCGGTCGGTCGGTCGGTCGGTCCGTCCGTCCGTCCGTCCGTCCGTGTTTTTTTGCTTATAGGTGAAGGTATTTGCAGTCGTTCAAATACGAGCAGCGTAGCTCAGCAGAATGCGTACTTTTTGTGCAACCAAGTACATACCCAGGCACTCCGCTGAGCTCCGCTGGCATTTGAACACGGCTGCAGATATAGATGGAACATTCCGCGCATGTGGGTGCGCACGTACTTTCGCTTATCGGAATGGCACTACTTACCCCAGAAATTGTGAAACGTGTACAGGTGCCGGTGCCTGAAAGCAGACATGGTCGAGCACGTGAATCACGCAAAACGATTTTTGTCGGGCAGCGGCACCTGAAAGAGTAAGACACAACAAAACAAAACATGACTCACTATGTTTAATTTAGTTCTGCTTGTGCTATATGGTGTGGCCTAATTTGCGCCACAGCAGTGCAGAAAAAGATGTTTAACTTTGTTTCAGTAATCACAAGAATTGGAAGTAAACGCACAGAAACGGCACGAAGAGCTGAGTTTAGCTCAGAATTGATACTCCAGTACGTCTCGATTCTCAAGATGAGTCGAGTGTAAAGTAAGAGCAATTAGCAAACATAAAAAAGCGCATTGTCGCTTGCGTTTGACTTCACCTGGCAAAGCAAAGCGAATCAGCTACGCGACCGAAATAGCAGCACAAACTGCGTTTGTATATATCCGCACCTATGCGCACAATCGAGACATGTTATACGTAAAAGACAGTTCCGTTGGTGTCTATGCTCACGCAGTCGAGAGGAAGCGCTTCGTTGCCATGGTAACCACCGTGCGCCCACGGCTCGGCGCAGCGTGTGCGCGCTTTGCTCCAAGGCCAAACAAGGATATGAGCTGCATCGCTAAACGCGTGCCTCTCAAGCGCCCGTAGCAACTGCGGCACACAAAGCCCGGTTGGATAGGCGCCAGTCTAGTTTGTATTTATGCCGCAGTCAGCTGGGCTGAAACACCAGACGGACCAAATTTATTATCGAGCTTGCGCTCGTCTTGCCGGCTGACTGTGGCGTTCAAAATTAGACGGGCACGCGAGCAAGCTGAATGTTCATTTCACCATACGCGAAACTCTGCTTGAACTATCAGTCTATACGCCTATAGAAGATTGAATAAATAAGATATGCGCGCTTGTGTGTGATAGAAGATTGAATAAATAAGATATGCGCGCTTGTGTGTGTGAGTGAGTGTGAGTGTGTGTGAGTGTGTGTGCGTGCGTGCATATATATATATAGCAGCCGGGCCAGAAGAACAACAATATACTGTGGCCGGCAGCCAGACCTGAAATTTACGCCACTGCTTGTACGTACACTGTTCTCACGTACGGCAGTGCTCCGCATGGGACCGCAGTGCTCCGTTTCGAGTTCTCAACACCCATGTGTAAACTGCCAGCTTCGTAGCTGCTTTGTCATTAGTGTTGACGAAGGACGTGTTTGCTAGCAGAGGAGGGAACAATGCCAGCACGCTGTCAGAAGCTTTGTAAAAAGAGTTGCGCGTGTTTTGGAAAAAATAAAAAAATAAAACACGAACGATAATAATAATGATAATATCCACACCTTGTCTTACAAAAAAAAAAAAAAAGACTGCAGATTCCGTTAGGTGCGTTGTTTTCATCGATGCACTTTTATAGTGCACACTCTGATGAGCATAAAATATACGATGGGTATGGATTCAAATTTCACATGCACTAGAAAACTCGACGCGTTCCCGCTGATTAAATTAAGGCATGTCGCGTGACTTCAAAACTTGCGTTTAGTAGAGGTCAGTTCGCGAGAGCTTATTTGACGTTATAAATCTCACTGGACAGCAAATGAGACGGAGCATCCAGTTCTGTGCTGCACATATGTGATGCACATAAATACTGACGAGAAGATTGAGGGGGAGATCGCCTTACATACTGAGGTTGGAGGTTCGAATCATTGTCGGTTGCCTGTTACATGTTCTTTCGATCCCTAAAATATGTTCCTCTTGCGCGAACATAAACGTAGAAGACTCATCTGCACTTACAATAAAGACTGGTTCGACTTTTTAAAGCTTTACTTGGCCGGCTTCGTTGGCTATTGATCTTATAGCGGACAGCGCAGACATCCAATATAGTATGTCGTATAAAGCTTCCGGTCTCAAAATGGAGGAGAAGGTCGAGTTTCAATACCATTTTGCGATCCTTTATTTCTTATTTGTTTTACAGTCGAACCCGGATATATCGAATCTGAAGGGAATCGCAAAAAAGTTCGATATATAGGTAATTCGATATATGATGATGATAAGTGGTTCTTGAGGGAAAGGGAAAGGTTGGCGCTATCTTCTGCAGCCTTTGAGGGAGCACGGCTCAGCGCCATAAATATTATACAATAATACTTCTATACAAAAATTTGAAAGGGGATTTTACTGATGTTCGTTATACACAATAAATCGTTATATGTGGCTTCGATATATCCGGGTTCGACTGTATGACGACGCTTGCCGTTGCCATGATAATGTTATCGTTTTAAACACACACGCCTACACTTAGTATTTACAACGTTCAGGCAGTCGTTCTTACGGGGGCACGTTAAGCAAATATTAAGTCAATCTAGATCGAGAGATTAGGCTTCTGTAATAACGAGTCCGTCATTCGTTAGCGAGAACATATATTTTCTACGCTAGAAAATGAAGAAAATAGAAAATCGTAGTGGCGCCAGTCTGTTGTGGATATGGTACCTCTCATGTGACGTCAGCTTGGCTGATTCACACGGAGCGGCATAAAGGGAGGGTCACGTGAAGTTACGTCAACTCGTCTGTTTTGGCAAGGGCGGTCCAAATTGAGGAGCAGCAGCGGAACCTTCAGCGGCAAGTTTCGACGCAACAAAAATATTTATTGGCACACGGAAAACGGTTATAGCCTTATAGACGAATAATCCATCGATTTACCTTGACTTTATATTTTCCTTTAGTGTCATTTCAAACGGAGGGAGTCACGAAAGCGCGCTTCTCCCCAGACAAAGTGTTATTGTGGAGAAGCCAGCTTTACCGACATTATAACGAGCTACGCACGCATCCATGGACAGCGTCGTAACTGCCCGTGACTCCTAAACCACTGACTCCTAAAATGTAGGTAGCCCCTGCGCATTGGGTGCTCGTTCAAAAGCTGGGTCGAAGCAGGCTCCACCAACGCTGGTCCCCTACTTTTTCTTCCGTTTATGGGAGTGCAGATATTCGAGCATTTCTAATAGTGGATCCAATATCCTGCGAGTACATGCGGTTAGCAATTTCGAATATTTTATCCGAAAGTTCTCCTATAGTTCACGCTGAGGTGAAGATGATTGAAAAAAAAAGAAAAATAGAAAGAAAGAAAGAAAAAAAAAACAAAGCTTATTCGAAGGTAATACAGCCGTCATACCGCAGCCTAATCGCGAACTACTACACTAGAGTTATAAAGTCAGTCAGCATGCGCAGTTATAAAATTATTTGAAGGGTTGAATCCTAATCGGAAACTATGCTAAATTATCTGATCATTCGGCTCCTATTCGATTCGCGGTTTCCAAAATCACTATTCGCCCGAATTAACCTACATGCTTTACCTACGTCAGGTCTCACGCTGACATTTTCATCTTTGCGACCCTCTTATGTACCGTCACGCGCCATTGTCCTTCATCCAGCGTACTCATGTGTAGGGTGGCAAACCGGATTTCCCGTTCTGGTTAAACTCCGCGCCTTTCCCTTATCTCTCTCATTTTATCCAGCCCTTCACTATTTAAAGAAAAAAAAAAGAATCTCTTATGCCCCATAACTACCTTATCCAATAATCCCATACGATATATGGGTGGAGGAGGAAAGAAAGGGAGAAGTTTGGGTTGTCAACCAAAAATGTGTCTGGTTGAATGTATACGCGTTCTAATGCGGGAACCCCGTATATATCAACATGGAATTTATGGGACATACGTGTTTTTTTTTGTTTTTTTTTTCAATAGGGTGCCACGGGTAAGCTTATAGTATTCGCGCAGGGCAAACAAACTTGGGCTGAAGTAAAAAAAAAAAAATGATAGCGGAACCACGGAGAGAAGAAGACCGGAATGCTTATCGCGTTGCGCGCATCGGCAGTGCGATCCAGGAATAATCTCGCCGGCGCGGGCGGTGATCTCGGTGTCGTTTATATTTCGGCGCCTCGTCGACACGGAAAGTTCAACCAGCCGCGCCTCGCAGTCACACCAGGCTTGACGTGGCGCTTGGCAAGCTTCCACTTACACGCTCCGTGTTTCCGTGCACTCACTTTTGTGAGCGAGCGCTCTTCCTGTCGTTCTGAATGCCATCCCTGTGGCTCTTGACACTCCTTTTGTTCTTTCAACACGAATTAGCCCTCCAAACGTGACTTAGTTTCCTTTCATTGGCGTGAACATTGCAGTCGCGGCTGGCGCAATATCACGAATGATGAGGGACAGAGAGCGCCGCTCTATTACCCCCCCCCCCCCCCCCCCCCATTTTTTTTTTTTGAGTAACTTCCCTGCTAAGAGCAACTTCAGCCTTAGTGATCCGCACTTTCACTAGGTCAAAGCCTACAATTAAGTTCTATATATATATTTGTATATATATTGTTATGTTGTGGCTCGTAGAAGTAAAAGTGCGCTCGGTGTGATCCCTGCTTGCACTGCGCGGAACTATTTAGTGAGGTGAATCATGACATAGACACGCACAAACCCTCCGCCTTGCTTTCTGTTACGCTTCGGTGCGTACATAAAGTGACAGGCTCAGCGCTAGCAACTGGGAAAGAGCAGAGAACGCGGTATCATTTAACTCCTTGAGATAGTCAACCACGTCTGTGGTTGCTCATGTTGCATCTCGACGAAGATTTATTAGAGATTGGAATAAGCGAACTGAAGAGGAAGGATGAATCATGAGAATTTGCTCGCATACCCGTGAGCAATCAGTCATACAGCCACTCCGGAATCGCTCATTTCCTTTTTTCTTTCTTTCTTTCTTTCTTTCTTTCTTTTTTTTCGGTCTCCGATGCTGCATGGCCTTTCTTTCTTTCTTTCTTTCTTTCTTTCTTTCTTTCTTTCTTTCTTTCTTTCTTTCTTTCTTTCTTTCTTTCTTTCTTTCTTTTTTTCTTTCTTTCTTTCTTTCTTTTTTTTCGGTCTCCGATGCTGCATGGCTGCCATAATGGATGGACGATACAGCAAGAAACTGCAGGGATCGAGGCGTTCTCCCGAATCACAATTCTCATGGTCGTTCAGCTTTACGATAATAAATTACATAATATAATAAAGTGAGGGATTGGTGAAATTTTAAATGTGATGATTTTTATATAATGCACTCCGGATAGTTAAAACGTGCCTGATATGTTAAGCAGATTCTATGGGTAACGTGCGTGCGTGCAGAACTCTAAAGTTAACTGTGCAAGTGCTAAATTTAAGTAAGACTTTGTGCAGATAAAACAGGAGCAGCAGTTTCGCCGTCGCCCGCATATACGTGAATACGTTGGTGTTGTGACACTTTGAATATCTAATGCTGCCTGCTAGATTATATATGCATTTCAATGGGAACAACTATGGAACGTACTAAATTGGTATTGAAATCTTGGCGCACGTTTTTACATATGACACAGTTTACTCAGACGATCAATCCGGAGCCTTCAATTAGGCGCCTTCAGATACGGATGCTTTTGGAGTTGAACACACATGCACTAGGTCGATTGACTGGCCATTCAGAAAATATTGTTGTGAAAGCTAGGCACGTGTCTCTAGAGTGAGCGCCCGGATAATCTGATTCTGAAGGAAACGTTAATATTGAACCCATTTTAGGTAAACGTTTCCGCTTAGATATAGTTGCACTCAGGTAACAGCATAAAGTGCAAAACGATCTGTTTGAAAGCGATTCCAGAACCCACTTATTCCCTTTCAGCGTTTCGAGAACTACTAAAACAAAAATGAACTGTTCAATATGTGGCACACGTACGTACTATACCCGACTGATAAATGCATCCGTGACCAAAAACATATTCTGCTTGGATAGAAAATATTCATGAAGTGGTCGACTTACCGCAAGTCTTCCGTAGCTGGATTAGCACGGCGCTTTGGCTGTGCTTCGAATGCGCACCCACCGCGCTCTGCTCTGCCCCGTAGCGGCGGATAGGCCGCGCACTTATTTCGGGGAGTTTATTTTGGTTCCGGACCCCTCCCCGAACATTCTCCGCCCGTGTTCTCAGCTTTTGGCTTTTTCTCCGAAGGTTGCGAGGGTGTGCAACACCTTCGTCATGCGGTAGCAAGTGCCGAACGGCAACACAGTAACCAGTGGTGGCTGCTTGTGCTTCTTGCTCGGTTGGACACAACTTACTGCAGTACAAACACCGACTCTTGACCTTGGAGCGCACGCGTTTTAAGGTATCGAAGGAGTGCATTTCATCCATGACTGATGCGAAGTTGTAGAGTAGTTGCATGTACTACGAGGTCATTCAAATCGCGCGCCACCATTTTTAAGTCCTGTACGCGGCGCATATTTTTCCGCGTTCAAGTCGTCCTTTGCAGTGTAGTGCGACTGCCCAATCAATTTTAAGGCACCAGCACGTCCCGCAAAATTATTTGCACGCGGCTGACGAACGATTTATTCGAGATTCTGTTTCTACACATTGCGCCGACGAATCGCGCAAGCGCACGTAGTGGACGCCGTGAACTTCAAAGGCGCCACCGACGGACGCCGTCAGCGAACGGCGTTTCCGTTCGCTAGCAGTGGTCGTGGAACGCATAGGGGCAATGCGACGATCGCCTGTTGATCTCAACGTGTGTAGCTAGATTTTTACTTTTGAATTTCCCCGTTCTTTGGTAGTGGCGCCCTGGTAGCTAACTCTTTCATGAGCGTGCCTTCTAGCGCGATCGGAGTTGAAAGTACCGCCAACGTAGCAGTGACGGTTGTGCGCGAGCAGACGAAATCGAACATCTTTTTCAGAAGCGCATCAGGCGCATCGCTGTCACAACCCATGGGAAACCCCGTCAAGCTTTTCTTCTATGCTGGAGGCATTTTCTTGACATACTTCTACTACGGAGTGTTACACGAAGAAATGTGAGTCTCGATCTACACTGCTACCATCCTTAATGCACGTGTCGTTTCAATTCTTCGAGATGGCCATGCACCATTCAACGCCGGCATATGTCACAGCTGCCTGTAATGCTTGTTCGTGCGTGTCATTGCTTTCGCTGTTGTGATGTGCTAGCTAACGCTACCTGCACCTTTTCTTTGCGCTCTCGTTGATGTTCACTCGTGAGATGTGAGCGTGTTAAACCAGGAACTTTGACAGTCACGTTTGCATCGCGCATCGCAGCCGTTGCCCTCGTAATTCGTACTACGCGTGGTTGACCCCAAGCTCTGTGCTTGTATTCTTCTTGCTCTCTCGTAGAACCAGGACCAAGTATGGGCCCAAGAAAGAAATGTTTGTTCATGCACAGTCGCTACTTTTGTTTTCGTGCATCATGAATGTCCTCTTTGCAAAACTGAGTAAGTCATCCTGTGCTTTGTTCATCTTGCGTTTGTCAGATGTTAGCTTGTCACATGCGCATGAATTTATGCGGTATATAAAAGGCAATGATGCTGGCAGTTAACGCAGCGGGACAACTTGAAGAGCATGTGCATGCATGCAATCCTGACTAAATATATTGCATATTCAGTGGCCATATATTGCCGCGGATGTTTTATTGCAGCGTACTAATTGTTTCCGACCCCTTGCTGTGTTATCATGCTGAAGATCTAAAGGATCAAAAGGCCTTGAACATATAATTGAAACACACTTTAAACAGGGAATAGGTAATACTGATATGACAGGTTACAAATATGTAACATGTTGACATAATTCTGAAATTGCATATAGGAGTTAAATTTTGTTCTGACACACCAATATTTTTGGTTCTTCTTCTTTTATCTATATACTTGCAGTTCGATCATGTACGTTTGTCTGCATAATGAGTTAGAAGTAAATATATATGAGTTGCTACTTGTTTATTATTTTATCTGTTGCAGCTACCTGCATTAGCTTGAACAAATGCATTTTTGTTTTCTGTTCCAGTGTTATCCACTTTCCTTAAGCAAGGAGTCGATACAACTAGGAGATCCTACTATGTGATATCATCTTTCACTTACCTAGGTGCCATGCTTGCTAGCACAATCTGCTTGCAGTTTGTGAACTATACCACACAGGTAAAGTGCTGAATTGAGGCTTGGTGTTAATTATGCTTTGTGAAACCATGGTTCCCTCACCGCAGACTTTTGTGCTTACTTATAGTCTATAGTACTTATAAACAAGTAAGGTACTTGGAAGGGGTGTGCTGCTTTGATCACATTCCTTGTGAAACCACTGCAATGTGACTGCAAATATGACCTAGCTTTGTAAAGCTCTAAAAAATTTTAAGTATGATCTCTCTCGGTTTTGTAATGTATTGAGACCTGGGCCAGTATAATGTAATATTTTCTATTGCTCTGATGTGTTAATTCCTTCGTCATCACCCTTTCACAACAGGCTGATACGAGTGATAGCTTGAGTGAAGTGCTGCTTGGATCACTAAGATCCAAGCAAGAAAATCAAGTAAGAAAAGTGAAAGGAAATTGGAATAAAATCATTACATTATTCCAGCCCTGATTCACTAAAGGTCAGCTTGTGTTGCAAACGTGTCAGTTATGTCAGACATTGCACAAATCTAAATTATTTTAGCCTGTCGCAGCGAGTGTTCCGTGGTACACAGTGAAATGACTTACCAGAGCCTCCTGGTGCGTTTTCTAAATACTTTACTGTAGTTTAATTATTTTCACTGCATATATATACATAGCTCTTTTATGAGCATTGTTAGCATCAATGTTAATCTACAATATCTAAAAAAAGATCTCTTGTTTCACCTCTTCATTTGTGCATTTACAAATGGGTGCTCAGCGAGCTGCAGTAGCTAATGAATGCAGATGGGCAAGGATGCGACACGAAAACAGTCGTGTACTATGCTGCTATATTCATGGAAGTTGCATGCATGCATCTGAGGAGCCTCAATTTCAGAATGTGTTTTCAGTGATGAGGTAATGCAGAGATTTTTGCCAGTGTGCATATGACCGCTGACATGCTACTCTGCATAGGAAGGGGATTAAAGGATTCTAGAGTAGGGTGTTAAAAAGGGCAAAAAAAAAAAATTCAAATTAAAATGTGCAAGTGAACCTGATAACGATATTTACAGGTGGGAAGATGTCGAAAGTTTCAGGCCTTTTTGTATCATGAAGTAAACCTTGGTTGAAGCTTCTTGAGAAGGCCAATTTCTGATTTCTGAGATGTATTAGAACCGTGAATGCAAGGCCTACCTCTGTTTTGAAGGGCAGGGCATAGGACCTAAGATGCCATGTAACTTAAGTGGAGCATGACAAATCATGTTCATTTGGGTGCTCAAGTCAAAATATCTCGTCGCGGTACATAAGGCATTCAAATCGTATGTGTTCCCATGTCTTAGTCTAAAGTGCCCCAGTTATCACAGTAAGGATCAGTGGTACTCCCTATGCGATGCAGATGACTGTTCGTGAATGCTACGTTCGGTTGAAATCGATAGTGTAATGTCTCTGACTAAAGAAGAAGTAATGGAATCCAGGGTCCACCAATCGCAGGAAGTGACTTTGGCAAAGCAGCAGACTTCAGATGGTGATCCCTTTCTTTAGAGGATTATCTTTTTTTTAAATCTTCAAAGCATCAGCCTTTGTAAAAAATAACTGCTTTATATAACTGCTTTTTGATGTAAGAGCAGATTTATTTCTCCTGTATCCCATAAATACGTGTACCGCAGGTACTGCCACATTTCTTCTTTCTTTAGTAATAGTCAATCATGGTGGTTTGCTTTTTCCAGGTGGTCGGCAAGTCTTGCAAACCCATCCCGGTGATGGTTCTGGGTGTGCTAGTTGGGGGCAAACGGTACGCCCTGTCCAAGTACCTCTCCATCTTGGTGGTAGTGTTGGGAGTGGCACTGTTCATCTACAAGGATGGCAAGGCCTCAGCCATGACATCCTCCCAAGGCATTATGGGAAAGGGAGAGCTGCTGTTGGTGCGTAGTGTGAAGCCTCATTGACCTTGTGGTGATGAGCTGTTGCACTTGGTGTCACTTAATGCGGTGGCTTTCAAGTGGCTGCTTCCTAGCTATGATGACATTTTTAGTATTGAAAATGCTTCACTCTTTTATGGCTAGCTGATGAGTCCAGATAGAGCAATATGTGCCCATTGTATAATATCCTTAGCAAAAAGGTCCGATAGAAAAGCCAATAGCCTATCAGATTATTGCCTATCAGATTATCAACGCCCGCTACAAACATTGATGCTATAGGTGTATTTGTCCCATAGGTGAACCGGTCCTATAGGGGTACTCCTAGTGTTTGCGTTATGGTCGATGAGGTTCAATTGGCCTGTTAGTCCTATAGGTGCTTTGCTTCAATCGACTTATTTGTCTTATAGGCGTATTGGTTCAATGGACCAATAGCTGCGTTGTAAGGCGACTGCACACCACGGATGCTAGCGTGATAGGAACATGTACACCGCGGTAAAGCTTGCAGTACTTTATTCACATTCTGTGGGATGGCACTTACCTTATATATGCGGTACAATAGTCACAGAAGAATCACATAGGCAAGCATAAAGATGACGCCAAGTTCAGAATCATGCCCGCCTGCGAGAGAGCTAAATTATAATAACTTTTGTTGCAGGCTTGAAACAGCTTTGGATGTGTCCACAGAGACAGCAATAAATAAATAAAAAGCACACAGATGCTTTGAACCACAGAAACTATCAGTACCACACTTGGAGGTATCGCTGCTCTGTCAGGGCGCATGGTCTATATCGTCACACCACGTATTGTCTATTACAGCATCTACATATCGATACTTCAGGCAAACTTTCGTAGTGATAGATGAGGCAGTGAGCGAGTCCAGGGCGGAACTAATGGTCAATCGTGCATGCAATTTGTGCTTTTGTGGCAAACATCATTGCACTCATTAGTCCTAGGCAATGACTAAGGCGCCGAAGACTAAGGAGCCGAAGCGACCACCACCCAGTGGCGCACCGACGGGGGGTGATTCGGGGGTTGTAACCCCCCCCTGAGGCCGACTTAACCCCCTCTTTTGTTTAACCCCTTTTCTTTCCTTACGCATTTCAGTACTGCAATTAAGATGTAAGACGCGCAATCGTCTGCACACTCGCAAAAAGCGCATTTTTTGACAATTTCCCCCGAAGAAAGTGAAATTAGCGCTCTTTAGATGGTATTGGCAAACTGTCAACCCCCCCCTGGCAGAGATCCTGGGTGCGCTACTGCCACCACCAGCAGGTGTTCTGTGGCTTCGTGCGCCCTGTCGCACTCGTGCACCAAATAGGGTTATTTAGTGTAGCAGAATCGTGTTATTGGAAATCCATGGAGGTGACTACACCCTTGAATCAAGTCAATCGTATATGAAATTGTTAAATTCTCAGCGAGCGAATTCCGTAACCACTACTGCTCTATTGTATGCTTTTCCAAGTGGCGCAATGAAGTTTTTTTGAGAAAGGTACATTGTATAGCTCCATCATTCTTATTCTATAGGTCCCTATCGGTCCAATGAGAAATAAATAGGCAACTAATTAGTACCGCTCATTGGACTCAATTCATACCAGTACGAGCCTATTGGTCCCAATACAGACCTATTGGTGCTATCGGTAGCCTACAGCTGGCAATTATTAGAGCCTAATACTGCTAATATAAACCTATTGGTTATATAAATGACAAATAGCTGCCACCTACTGGACCCTATTGGTGGCCATACAATTCTATTGGTCTTATAAGCGGCAAATTGTTGTTTCCTGTTGGTACCAATGCAAGCTCTATTGGTCCTAAGGCAACTAATAGATACCACTTATTGGACCCTATTGGTACAATAGAATCCAAATAAAGCCCATATAATTGCAGTAAGTTACCTATAGAACTTATATGACTGCTGTATTGGACCAATAAAAAATTCCATTGGCATTTTTGTATATGCATTGAGCAAGAAGAATAATGAGAACTGAGGGACTCAATTTTAGTAAGCACCGTATGACTTGACTCTGGCGGCCTTAATACCAAGATGTGAGGGTATGTGAGGGTTTTTTAGCAAGTTGCCTGCTTCTAAGATCACATGCTATGTGACACTTGCAGTTGTATGAGTGTTCCACATTCGTCACTAGGTCTCTGAGAGGTGCTGGCAAAGATTTGCGGGGCAAGGTTATGAATACATTAGTACATAAATAGTAGAACCTCATTATAATGAAGTCACATCTGACATGAAAACATATAGCGATTGGCTCGATCTTGGGGGGCCCACAGGAAGCACCGTCGAAATTGGGCTTTTCTGCCGAAATCCATTTTACGTGTTGTGCCTCCACAGTTGAGCATTAAACAATCATAAATGTAGAATGCTATTAACGGCCACAATGCATACTACTTATTCTATTTTTAAATAGGTAACAACATTCGAACGTATCACCGGTTGCCGTGTTGTTTTGTTGTAACAACAGAGCTTGGGTCAACCATGGGCGTCGCTCTCATGGAAATCGTGCCATCGTTGACGCATGTGAAAGCTGGCAGTGAAATTCACTCAGCGACGTGCGCAGCAACAAAAATTTTTTGCGGCATTTGCTGCATGTGAAACAGTCTTTACAGTGAGCGGTGTTATTAGGCTTGGCCTTGCTACATTCCTATCTTTTACGAGTATTGTGTGTGCACATACAACAAAAAGTTGCATTAAGCAGCAATGTACATTTCTAAAAAGATTGCTGGGGCTCCTCAGTACCCAGGTTGCTGATTACTTTTTGGAATATGGCTCTCAGTGTGGGTATTGATTGGTCGAGCTGGTGGCACCGAACATCGTGGAACAAGTTGTGCTGGGCACAATTTCAGTTGGCATGATTTTCATGTCCTCTGCTGGTTGAATGCATTGTTGGTAGAAGCAGTAGAAATGCCACAGCTTCTATTGATTCTTGTTGGTACAGTAAGGCATTGTGCTGAATTTTATGTCAAGTGAAATTGAAAGCATTGCAGGAAATTATTCTGTCGAGGAAATGGCCATTGGATGTGATGATTGGAAGTGAAGGTTTTTTTTTATGCTGCCGCTTATTTCATCATCTGTCACATGTCATGCTGCTTACTGAAGTTCAAATTAAAAAATGGCCTCGGGAAAAGTGTGCGACACCTGCAAACTTATGTGAACAACTGTTACTTGTGTAAAGGCAGAGTACAAACTGATTTAGCTCTTCTGATCGGTGCTTTTTGTGCAATATTGGCTTTTCAATTACTGTGAATTCTAGGATGTTCTACACATATTGAGGTCACTAACATCACTATGTATCTATGAATATATTTGGTAGGCACTTATGTTAGAAATGTGATAATGCACCTTGCACAACTGGTTTTCCTGGAGCCACACAACCAATTTTTTTTTTTCTACTTTCAGCTTGTTTCACTGGCATTAGATGGCTTGACAGGAGCAGTGCAAGAACGTATGAAGTCAGAGCACCAGACAAAGTCAGGTCACATGATGGTCATGACCAACTTGTGGTCAGTTGTTTATCTCACCATAGGTAAGTCTAGCAGCTCTTTTCTTACTTGCGAACATGATCGAATAGTACAACTTGCATACCCTTACTTTTCTTACTAGGGGTATCAGTATGGTATATACATCGCAGGCTGTTTGATATAAAGCTTGTAGTACAATATGCACTCTTGAAATTTTGTGAGGCAATAAGCATGGGAATAACGAATTTTCAACATAAATTTTATGTGCAAAACGGCATACTAGTTTTCACTTGTGTTGAAATCATTTTTTACTGGGTGTAAATCTTGTTGCGCAACATATTGTGCTAGGTTAGTGAAATTGCATGTTTATGAAGAAAGTGTGCAACATTCCCTGGGCAGGGGCTGTATCCTTGGTTGATTACTTTTTAGGGTACTTTTAACTTCTGCAAGTTGTGGTTTCTGGCACAATGCCTCATTGAAGTGGCAGGGATTTTGCCTGCTGGTAGAAATGTCCATCAACAAAGCCAATAAACTTTGCTGTAAGTGATATTTGCGGACATGAGTAAACCAGAATACAGCCTGTCATTGTCGTACCACCTATATAGTATCATTGCAAAGCTGAACGCTGTGCTCTGCAAGGAAGTTTGTGGATAGAAATTTCTCACGGAGGAGCGTAATGCACCAGTGTATTTAATCATAGACAATTGGATCGCAGACAAGTTAGGGTTAACTTATAAGACTTTCTGTCATTTTTGCTTTTGCCAGTATGTAAAATGGCAGCTTGATTTTGGCTTGCGTGCCGACTGTATTGCCCATACGATCTTTTGGGACTGGCTAAGTAGTGGTGTGAGATCGTGCCCTTCGACTACTAGTACTTGCAAAAGGTGTTCTACTTTGTAATTATTTGTCCACAATGCTACTGCCATTAAAATGCATAAGCCACTGCTGTGAATTTGCAATGGCAGACATATGGCAAGATGATCATCACTGTTTGGCACTGTGTCGCAGGGTTAAGTTTTTGCAGTTTTCACCGAACCACATCACGATTTCGGTTGCTTTGTCCGGTGTTGCCCTTGTTAGACAGTTTACAATTGGGTTCCACCAAATTGGTTGCGTAGCTGCATGGACGTTGCAGTAATTGCAAATTGCTTTCTCTTGGACTGATAAGAAGCTTGCGGTGGCATTGCACGCGATAAGAGAAAGTCGTGTGATTGCTTTCATATAAACTAAATTATTACATGACTTTTTTTCACTTATGCTTTGTAATGGCAGCATGATTTTGGCTTGTATGCTGACAAGAGAAAGTCGAGTGATGGCTGTCAAATTAAACTTTATATTATTAGACAACACATTTTTTTTTATTTCTGCCAGCCAGCCACTCTATATCCGCTTGTGTCTTGGTCATTTCCTTGCAGTAAGTGAGTGCTAACATTTGAGGTACAAGCAAGCAAGCACGCAAAAACAAGTTGGCGGTCTTCACTGTGGGAGAGTGCTGCTGTCTAAGTAAATGAATTCAGAATCCAAGGAATTGCTGAAGTCCGCCGTCTTCTTTTTTTAGACAGATAAACATATTGCGATTACTGTGCCGAGTTTCTAAAAATATTTAAACAACTAAAAAATCTTTTGTCAAGCACCTGGTGAGTTAAGGGATCCGAACACGTTCACTTAAAATTGAATTCGGTGTGTGCAGCTCCAGTCACAGCATTCGAATAAGATTTAAGGATCTAGTTTTAAAACAAAGAGGAGGTGAATTCAAAACTCAAGGGGGGGGGGGGGGTGTAAAGGAAAATGTTCATGCTGTAGTCATGAACAGTGGACATGAAAAGGCCGTTTTGGGTGTTCATCTCTCTCGCCCAGTAGCTGTGGTGTTGCACTGCTGAGCTGAAGGTCGTGGGTTCGATCCTGGCCGCAGTAGCTGCATTCCTAGGGGCGGAATGTAAACACTCCCGTGTACCATGCACTGGGTACACGTTAAAGAACACCAAGTGGGCAAAATTAATCTGAAGCCCTCCACTACAGTGTGCCTCATAATCATATCGTGTTGTGGCATGTAAATCCTCAAATTTAATTAATTAAATTACCCATTCTAATAATATGGCTGCTACAAGTGAAAGCAACAAGAAAGTTGACTAGGTTGGTTCATATGGTGCTTTAATGTCACGGTTTTGCTGTTTGTGATAGAAGAGGTTCGTTGTGTTAAGTTTCCACACTCTCTCTAATTTCAGCTCAATTATTCACATGGGAGATCTTGGACTTTGTACACTTTATTCAAAGGTACCCAGCACTTCTTCCAAACATACTGCTCTTTGCCATCACAGGAGCGCTAGGACAGGTGAGTGCTGTTTGAGGTCACGTCACAGAAAATATAATTTGCATAAAGGCTATTGTTATGCATGTGTAGTAGTAGACCCCCGAATGAACAACTATGTTTATATGGAAAAAAATAAATATGGGCATTCGTGACTTTTTGCTAAGCATACTTATTGATCAGCGCGAGAACAACTGAAGACGGGTAGAAGGACACAGTTCAGCGCTTGTCCTCTGTCCTTCTTCAGTTGTTTCTGCGTTGATCAATAAGCATGCTTCCTTTCCAAATCGCCCATCTTTATACCTTACTGCAATTTGCTAAGCACGTTGACATCACACATTGTCAAGATTTGTCTAATCATTTTTTATCTCCACGTTTCATGCAGCGAGGATGTTTCATTTAATTTTAAATTGTACACAGTTTTTTTATATAAGCAAACATTCTACATTACTAGCAAGCCACACATACCATATTTCCGGTGTATAAGACACATTATTTTTCTGAATTTTTCGCCGGTGTGTCTTATAAAGGTGTGACTTATGTATGTTTTTTTTTTCCGGAAAAACTGCCGTCAAAATCGGATTTGATGTTATGGCCATACAAAACGCACTGGTTGACTTAATTGCTACGGGTTTATCGAGGTACCGGGTTCTTCTCGTGATCGAGTTCCCGAGCGCTGTGCGAGAAGGACGGAGCAGCAACACAAGCGGCGGCAGGCCAACCGTGAGCCGACCGACCTCGAAGTCGTCGCATCTGCAGATCGCTGTCAAGATACGGCGCGCGGCGCATCGCAAACTACGCAGTTGCTACCAGAGTACAAGCCGCCCCCCCCCTCACTCCTGCGCTGTCTTCCCGCTTTCCTCCCTTGTGCACGATGCGGCTCACCATCGCACGCTTTCACTCGCACATACAGCATACGGTGCGCGGGGACGATGTTATCGCCCTTGGACTTTATATGGAACATCGCGGCAACCACGACGGCAGAAATGCACCTGGAGTGTCCGTATCATTGCTATCGCAATTATATAGGAAATATATGGCACCCATACGCTTGTGCGTGACCCGCATTCACGAGTGAAACGTCACTGTAAATTTTTCTAATCGCTTACCGAACGAACAGGTGCGTCTTATACACCGGTACGACTTATATACATTTTTATCGGAAAAACTGCGGTTTTGAGGGGGGTGCATCTTATACAAAGGTGCGACTTATAGACCGCAAAATGCGGTACACAGAAAATTAACTGTCGGGAATTACTTATGACACGAACGTAAGCTGGTCCTCCTACTGCTTTAAAAAAAATATCAAGTGACTGATTTGTCTATCCGTAATTTCACGTCATGGCAGGACAGTCTTACCGTTTGTCTTGAAGAGATAATTTACTAAATGGCAAATACCACGGAGGCCTGCATTAACGAAAATATGATGTCATGTAATTAAAAAGTTATGCTCGGCATCGTTATAGTTTTTCATCTTGATTTTGCTATCTGAGAGTACCAAAACGTTTGCTGAAAGGCTAAAGAATTAGCTGTTCCAGTAGTATTGCCACGCTAACCAAAATGATATGTTCTTACTTTCAGACACTGATCTTCCGAACAGTGAGTGAATTTGGGCCACTGCCATGCTCAGTTGTGACGACGACGAGAAAGTTCTTTACAGTTCTTGGGTCTGTGATAATATTTAACAATCCTCTTGGTACACGGCAATGGATCGGTGTGGTGCTGGTTTTTTCAGGTACGTATTGAGTAGGCTAATTAATTGCCAAATTCAAGCATGTCACTTAGGCTTTACATTTTGAAGCAAAACATATGTGCTTGTCTTCTTGTACCACTGTCATTTTTTGTTCATGTGAATTTACAATGCGGACGTTTTATTATCACTCCATGCTCTAAGCAAGCAATTGTTTGTTCTTCCTGCTGTTTGTTTGTGGTAACCTGTGCTACAGTGAAGTTATTACAGGGACACTAAAGGCGAAACAATTAATGATTTTAGACAGATAAAGTAGTCTGAAAACTCTGTTGTCGTTAATTTGGCAATAATTATTACAAGATCAAATGAAGGACAAGGTCTTGCTTTTTGAATTTCGCGCCATTAGCCCAACACCGCACATCAGTGCGATGTCAAGGATTTCAAAGTATTTTGCCATATTTGAGCAGCGTTGGCTCCGCAAAAATTCCCGAAACTTGCCATATTCAGTCTTTGGCTTCTTTAGAACACAATGTAGTCCATTTTACCAGTAAAATATTGACTAGGCTCCAGCAGACGCCGTCAAAATCTGTGAGGTCACAGTGGGAAGCTGCGTTAATTTCAAGGTGGCATCGCCACCGGTCTTTTGTTATTGCGTCTTTTCTAGCTTACCAAGTGTGTTCTCGCAATAAGAGTGGTGTTTTTTGTAATGTAGAGGGGCACCTTATGGATACAGAAGAAATTAATTTTCTCTTTAGAGTTGCTTTAAATAAGACCACAACTCCCATTTGACATGTGCTGTGCTCACTTTGTATATGGCGCAGCCCATTCCCTTCCATTTTCTTGGGTATTTATGAGTTTGTAGCTAGAACATGTAGATGAGCAGCACTTTGGCTTTGGTCAGTGCTGGCAGTGATTTAGCAAGATTCAAATTAAAAATTTACAATAAAAAGCACGTTAGTATCATGCATGTGGAAATGAAAGAAAATGCAACTTTGACACTTTTATCGGATCATCCTACGAAGCATTTTGACGATGCTGCAGGCACAGGTTTAATTTCTGATCGACGTGGTCAGCTTGGTCCATGAAGCATTGTCGTGCACAGCAACACCTGCGCTAGTTCTCTCGGTAGGATCCCATGTTTCACTGAGCTCATAATGTACAACGCAGTCCCTCTAGTTGACAATGCACATTGAGAGAAGCATTCAGTGACCATTCTTTTTGCGCCATTCGGTTTTCTAAATGCATGGAATTAGCATATATTCTAGGACAATCAATTCCCATTTAATTTATTGACCATGGTGGGTTTGCACCCTTAGGCAGTTAACCTCTTAACGGGGCCCTGAAACACTTTCATAACTAATAATAGAATTGCCTGAAATATTAAAAGACATTGCCTCGCAAATCTCTTTCTGCAAACAATTTTAGAATCCTTCAAGTATAAGCAGAGTTAGAGGCGGCTTTCGCACCGATGGGTCACTTTCTCTCTCCTTTCGGCTCCACTAGCACGCTGGAAGCTACACAGAGGATGGCAAGGGGCAAGGCCCCGCTGAGAAGTTAGGCATTTTTTTGTTTTCTTTCTTCACATCGATGGCACCAAAATGGTCTTCAAATAATCTGTGGCCATATTTCACACCAGTATGGTTGTTAATGAATATATCTGAAGAGGTCACCCACAGAGATCAAACAGAGCACACGGTTTTCAGAGCCTCTCACCAGCCACAGGGCTTGTCGCAGCACACTGTGCTGGCTGCAGTGTATGCAGCACGCTGATGCCATCTCGGAGGCCATGCGGAGCAGACGCAGCTACACACAACTGTCGTGTGCAGACCGGAAATGCAAAAATGAAATACCTTTTGGTCTTTTTTAGATCGCAGACGTGTATATATCATTTAATTAACTCAACATTAGCACTGATAGTATTACTGACAATGTTCTCGTGACCACGAAATCTGCTAATGCTGCCTGTTGGGGCTGCTTGGGATGTAGCCACTGACGACATTGTGAAGGGGAGAGCTAGCAATTTTTGGCTGTTTTAATGGCACAAGGTTGTAATTTCCCTGCTGCATGTGGTGCAATAATATTTGGCTCACATGTTCACAGGAGGCTAGTCTACAGATCGGCAACATTTTCTTACTATGTTCAAAAAAGTGTTTCAAGGCCCCTTAAGGGACCTTAATGACCTCAGCTGGTCACAAGCAATCTCCGCTTTTTGGCTTTCGACGAGCCCACCTCATCACGGGTATTTCGCAACTTTCCAAAAAGTTTCTTGCAGCCAGAAGATGTCAGACAGTGTTTTCTTTCTCTTTCGTGACAGTGGTAGACATTCTATCGTCCTTCCTTTTTGAATTAGATTTTCCACACTATTCCCAGTTATAACCAAGTTATTCAAGCATATGAAGTGAAAAAGTTGGCCATTATTGTACAGCTTTATTTCAGAAAAAATAATGCCCTGGAGAGGTTGACTAACCACTGCTCACACTCGTGAGGATGTTGATGGCAAGCTTCCATTTGCTCAGCATACGTAATAGAGGTGGCATGATTATTGTTTTATGCTATGTAATTACTGACTGACAGAATGACATGGCATTAGGGATGAAGGACTGTAAGTGAGTTCATTCCTGCAAAATGTGAATGCCCATGCGCACTTCCAAGCCATTTTTTGAACGTCTCTTAGCTGCATAGCAATCTTGAGTTGCTGCTTGAGGATAGAACACTTAAAATACTAATCTGTCTGATGGCGACATATCAGTATTTCACCAGCTGTTGTTTGCAAAGCAAAGTTATACACAAGGATTTTCCATTGGAGAAACTGGCAGGCCCACATCCACTGATGTAACCAAATTGTGTCACCTGTGCGTTATCAACACTTTTACAAGCTGCTAATTAGGTTACAGATAGTGCACTTTCCACATTGTCTTCTTTTTTTTGGTGGCTGACTCCTGCATTCTTGAAACACTGGCAAACACTTCAATTTCGGTTGTGAGATGTTAATGCTATTCATACCTCATGCGAGTTGGAGTTTGCAGTCAACACAATTATTTGGCACAGTTTAGTGTGATGGCCGAAATAAAATTGAACAGCATATTACCTATCCCATATTCACAACATACTACATAAAACTGATATTTGAGCTCAAGGAATGCTTGCTGAAGACTTTGTGTAGTTTCCTGCAGTCATTGAAATTCTGGGTGTTATAAAGCTCCGAATGACTTTCGCATCTTTTCTGAAGAGAGTCTGCATTATCTTTTTCAGGGCTGATGGCCGATGTCTACTTCAGCAAGACTAGTAAAGCAAAGAAGTAAATGTTACAAAAAGGTCACCATTGGAGATGCTCATCAAGTGAACACCAAGGTCATAACCATCTCATTGGAATTGAATGTTTGTAAATAAGAGCACACACATATTTAATCGGGGGAAACACTTTCTGTGGAAAACAGTTTTACATTTTCACAGCACGGTGTATTATTTATGGTCTTTAAATAAACTACTAAACAACCTTAACCTTTGTTTTTTAAGCCCAGCAGGAGGGTTATTACACCACTTAAAATGTTAAGTTCATTGGAACAAATTAATATTGTGGGTTAGCTAGTGCAAAAAACTTGCCCCCCAGCACTTCAAATTTAGAACTAGTTTTTATTCAAATATCAACACAAAAAGTCTACATTTATGTACAGGAACAATAATTCAAGTGTCTAGTGGTCATCGAATCCTGGCATGGGAAACGTGACTGCAAAAGCTTCAACATCTTTTCGTAGCTCCTGCATTTTAAGTTTGGTTGCCTCGTCCTTTGCAATGAATTCCTTGAAGTCTTTGACTGTCTTTCCTGTTGGAAAAGATACGTATATAAAATGAATACAAAGGTTCAGTGGAGTGAGAGTAGAAGCACGTATCTTTCCGTGTCAATTCACTAAGTGTCCATCCAGTATAGTAACTGCATCACTGTGTATCACAGTTCGGTTTTCCCTAGACAGTCAAGCTAAAACACTGATGCACAATATTTACAGATATAGACTATTAAGACATCTATTTCTAACTGTGCATTTTGAAATTAAGAAGCAAGCTTCTAGCCTTCCACTGAGTGAACTTAGAGATTTGAATATTCGAGAGTAACGGTGAATAAGTACTACTACAAAATTTACAAGGCTCATGACAAATCATAGTGACTTACACACAGGATGGACAGAAAGAGATGACAGACGGGCATTAACTACCAGCAAAAGTATACTTTAGGCAACCCATGTTTAAACTGCCATTTGACATGCAGCAATAAGGAGTGCATATAACAGTGGTGCAACAGCCAAAATGGGATTTGGTGCAATTTTTGGAGCAGGAAAATCTTGCTTTTGGAGCAGGTTACGGGGAAAAAAAAAAACAGTTTTGGAGCACTAAATCCCAAATTTGGAGCAGTTTCACAAAGAACGCTTACTCATAAAACGCCATAAAATTAACCCCGCACAATAAACGCACCCCCAACTTTGCATTGGATTTCTGGGGAAAAAAAAGTGCGTTCATTACGCAAGTATATACAGTAATTCACATTAGCAGCGTAGGTGAGGGCAGGGGCGCAATCGGAGATTGTTGTTCGCATCGCACGTTCAGTTTCGTCGTGCACAGTTGACCTAGGCCGCGCCCGGCGAAATTGAACGCGCGCTCCGAACAACGAGCTCGATCGCGCCCCAGCAGTGCACTGCATGCAACTTTTTCCACCAAACATGTGGAAAGTACACATGCATTTCTTCAGCTAGTGGTTCCCTTTCAGTTTTTTTTTTCTGACGATATGTCGCGACGTTCCGGCGGTAGTCGAAACGTGCAGCGACCGAACCCTTGCTAGTTTTGTGCATTGCGTCGCCTACAAAGCTCACGCCGTCAAGTGCTGGGTCGCTTGCTGTACCATACAAGCGACCCATACATACCCGTGGAGCATGGGTTCTCAAAGTGGGTTCTGCGGAACCCTGGGCTTCCGCAGGCTCCTGCTCGGGGTTCCGCGAGCCACTGGTAAATTTTCCGTGGTCCCGCGCTCGCCAATTAAGTGGCTAAAATGGCGAACAAGAGGTGTGCTCGATCCACAGAACTTCCATTACCCATGCCCGAGTGTCAAAAAGCACATCAAAGCGCGTAACGGCAGTGCGTGAACTGAACAATAAATCCGCAAGCAGCTTGTAGCCACCCAACCTTCGAAAACGGGCAGCGTGCCTAAGCTTTCGCACTTGCATCTCGGAGGCCGTAACTCGCCAACATGCGCATTTCTCCCGTTTGTAGATAGGGTAAGTGCCGATAGCGTGCGCACTGACATATACGTCGGAGTAATAAAAAAAAAAAATGCGCCCCGCGAAAGAACAAAAACGGTGCTAGCGCCCAAAAACGAAGCGGCGCAGTCCGCATCGCCATGGTCCTCAGCGGCAATCGTACGCGATACGTGACTGACAGCAACGCCGGAATGCTTTGTGCTTATTTGTGCCCTCAAAGCCATTTATTGTTGCGTTAATCGCCTCGCGTAATACCGCGTTGCCAGCTAGCCACGTGCTTCCATAAGTGCGTAGTCTCCATCTGTGATCGCGTCGATTGCTACCACAGTTTCGTCCGCAGCGGTTGCGGCAAACAGTAGTTTCGTTTTGACTCGGTGCGCGCGTCGGCTGCGTGCCTTCATAACTGCGTAGTCGCCATCCATGATCGTGTCGATAGCAACTGCGGATTCGTCCACACTTGTTGCAGCAAATGGTAGTTTTGTTTTGACTTGGTGCGTGCGTCGGCCGCCTGCCTTCTGAACCGCAAAGTCGCCGTCCATGACCGCGTCGATAACGGCCGCGGTTTCGTCGGCAGCGGTTGCGGCAAGCCGTAGTTGCGCTTTGACTCAGTGCAAAAATGTCAAAGATTAAGAGCACCGGCTACATCGCGATGGGCGGACAATTTGTTGGCGACCAACTCCCTAGCGAAAAAATAACCGGATGTGTGCGCGGTAGTGAAAAGCGTGTCTGCAGATGAAGACATGCACCGCGGCCGCGCAG
Source organism: Dermacentor silvarum (assembly GCF_013339745.2). Classification (NCBI taxonomy): domain Eukaryota; kingdom Metazoa; phylum Arthropoda; class Arachnida; order Ixodida; family Ixodidae; genus Dermacentor; species Dermacentor silvarum. The sequence continues at coordinate 99,425,433 of NC_051159.1, forward strand.
CGAAGGATGTTGCGAGGCCTTTGCCGCTGCTAGCCCTTAATCAGTCATGAGATGACAATAATTTCAGCTTCCTCACTGCTTTTGTGCAAAATAGAAACAAGATTTGCTGATGCATTTGGTAAATAAAAGCTTGTTGACGTAGTAAGCATTCATTTATTGTTTTCTTGATACTCTGTATAATTCAACTTTAGTTTAATTTGGGGGGAACCCCTTGGCGCTTCATGGAGCTTAGCAGAGTTCCCCGGAACGAACATGCTTAGAACCCCTGCCGTGGAGTATTCGTACCCGCTGCGCTAGCAAATCGCAGCAGCAATAAATCCGCAAGTGTGTCGAGCGGCACGCAGCGCCTACGGGGCGCATTGAAGCCGCTGGTAGGGAACCGCGAGGGGGCGCGCGCTGTCATGACACGCCGGCTATGCTGCTTCAGTGACGCCGCCCGCCCTGACCTGTGGAAGGTTACGTTCGTTTCTTTTTGTGCTGCAGCAAGTCTATATGTGTACTAATGGTGCGAAAACATTGTTTCGTGTCTGGATGCTACTATCGTACTGCTACCCAATTTTTGCTCATCGTGAACTGTCTTAGTTTCTACGATTTGGTCAAAGCTCCCAGCAGTGGCAACTGTGAAGGGGGCGATCTGACACTTCTCCTCAGCATTGAGGATGCAGACCATGAACTGGACGCACTGATGGATAGTGGGAAGGTTAAAGAAGCTTTTCACATGATAAAGAAGTCCACAATGCTTTATTTACGCAGTATATAGCGCAGAAGCACATGGACGGTGAAAGCAACAGACGGAACACAGCGTTAACAATTCAGTGTTTATTGGACGAGAGCAGATACATTCATTTATATATACATATATCGCCACACAAAAGGAATGTACAAAGAAGACGCAAACAAATCAACCTAGCAAGTTCAACTGACACAGGTGCCTAACGCGATAAACACTCGGTTCTTGGCGCTGTGTCCCGTGTGCTTCTGCGCTACTGTGTAAATAATGTCATACCAACTAGAGGTGTCCTCTATTGAGAGACAGTTATCGCGTTGCACTTAACCCAACTTTTCACCCCCTTTCCACAACAATCTCCAACTAGCCCACCAGTCTGTCGTTTTGAACCCGCAATGCTACCCAACCATGATTACCCTGAAAAGATGAGCGACTCGCGGCTAGTCTTCTGCATGACAGGGTAAATACCCTGTAGTCTGTGTGCAAGAAATGTTTTGACGAGCTCCTTGTTGCCACCGGCAAAGCCATCGAACAGGTGGCGATGTTCACCAAGTTCTGTGTCAATGGGGGCCTCATTCACCCTTCGGAGAAGCTCTTATTATTTGTATAGACGCCCTTGAAACCACTGTTTTCGATGTGGTTCAGTTACAACGAGCTACACAGTGACAGCTTGGAAGAGCTTGTCTACTGTCTGCACAAAAACGACTTCATATTGGGCTGTGCACCGCATGGCCCCAGCCTTACCAACCAAGTTACAAAATTATTTTTGGTCATCCATTTTCCCTTCTACACGAAGGCACTCAACAAAAAGAGAGTCTTTGCGTGAAAAGAAGAAGCACCTGAAGATCAGTCGCGTCACTTAGCAGAGAATAACATAAGGCTGACAACGTTCTGTTTGAACTGTTTGTTAACAATTTAAAACATTTTTTTTCTCGTGAGAAATAAAGCACCAGCTCAGGTGCGTCGCGTACTCGTAGCAAAAAAATAATCGATGACGGAGAATGGTTTGTTTTAAACGGATTGTGAGCCACTCTTCAAAAATTAGTTGTTTGCGTAAACAGTGCGTCAAAAAATAAAATGTTTGCTTCCGTGTTACCACTGGGAATTTTCTTTCTGTGCGTTCGATAAAGTGTCAGTGGGAGTAAATTGTCTAAAGCAAGCTACATTCTACCATCGACGCGCGCTCAATCGAATTGTTACCTTGACGCCTTTCAATTATGAAAGGGCTAGCATAGCCACTCTATCGCCATTTGCCGCCATGCACGAGCGAGAATATATGTTATGAAGATTTTTTTTTTATGTTATTGCATATTGGCTGCGCGCGCGGACGATCGCATTCCACGCAGCCCCCTTGCACTGCGGCTGCTAGCCGCCGTCGTGATGATGATGATGATTTATTGGCATCCCCTTTGAAATGGGGTGGTGACAAATAGTCACCTAGCCTGCTTGATTTCATCAGGTGTACTATACATGTTCTTGCCTAGCATTTTTTTATGCCTATCATTATTTTTCTTTTTCAAAAATTTACCTTGTGCCGCTGCCTATGATTTTAAGAGATCAGGTTGTAGCCATCTTTTCCCTGCTTTTTTTCCACCAGTACTCTAATCGTCTCTTGCTGATCTCTACGGCTGATCTGTTGATGTTTCCTTCCATTTTAAACCCAAGCGCTTCTGGGAGTTGCATGTTACCTACGGTTCTCGGTGGGTGAATCCCGTCGCATTCCATTAGGATGTGCTGAGTGGTCTCTGGATCTTTACTGCAGCATACACATGTCTCATCTAGTTCCGAATATTTGTTCCGGTATGTTTTGGTCCTTAGACAACCGGCTCGAGCCTCAAATAGCAAGGCACTGCCCTTTGTGTTATCGTACAGATTTTCCCTTCTAATTTCTTTCTTCTCATTCTTGTAAATCTCCATTGTCCTTTTTGTTTCCATTCTTTGCATCCAATTCACGGTCTCTATTTCTCTCACTTTCTTTCTGATGACTCCTGGTTGTCTATTTACAGTTTCGATTATCCTGTACTTGGTTGCCAACTTACTTGACCTCTTCCTCCATTCTGTGTCCACGCTTTTCATGTAGAGATACTTGTGCACTTTAGCCGCCCATATATTTTCATCCATGTTCCTGAGCCTTTCTTGAAAACTAATTTTGCTCTGTGCTTCTCTGACTTCAAAAGAGGCCCAACCCATGTCACCCTGCACTGCCTCATTTGTGGTATTACTGTGGGCTCCCAAAGCCAACCGGCCTACTGATCTTTGGTTAACTTCTAAACCCGACAAGATATCCGATTTTAAGCATATAACGCCATTTGCAAATGTTAGCACTGGCACCATTACTCCTTTCCAGATTCCACGCACCACCTCATACTTATTGTGGCCCCGCAGTGCTCTGTGTTTCATTATTGCTGCATTCCGCTTCCCCTTTATTTTCAGATTATCTTGGTGGTTGCTTGAGTAATTCTTTCCTTTGTTTATTTGTATGCCGAGGTACTTATATTATGGGTATTACTTGCTGTTGAATTGACACCACGAAGTTACTCGTGTGTTCATTAAAGATCATAATTCCTGATTTCTCTGTGCTAAACTTAAGGCCTAGATTTGTCGCTGCATTCCCACAGATATTCACAAGTATCTGTAAATCTTTTTTATTGTCCGCTAGTAGCACAATGTCGTCTGCGTACACCTGTCCAGGGACGTTCTGTTGCACCATTTGTCCATTACGCATGTAGGATAAATCAAAACCTAATTCGCTGTTTTCCAGTCGTCTTTCTATACCCTTGACGTAAAGCGTGAACAGCAATGGTGACAGAGGGCATCTTTGCTTCAATCCTTGGTGAATTCCCACCATTTCATTTCCTTTTCTACCTTCCCATACCACTTGTACTCGGTTGTCTCTATATATCTCCCTCAGCAGCTCCACGAAATCGTCATCTATGCCTTCGTATTGAAGAATATCCCACAACAATTCCCTGTCTACGTTGTCATAAGCTCCTTTAATATCTAGAAATGCTATCCATAAAGGTCTTTTCTGAGCTACTGAAATCTCTATGCACTGAGTTAGTACAAACATATTGTCTTCTAAGCGTTTGCCTGGCCTGAGCCCATTCTGTAGTTCCCCCCAATACATTGTTTTTCTCCACCCATTTCGACAGTTCTAATTTTATGGCTTGCATTGCCATTCTATATATCACCGACGTTACTGTAACTGGCCTGTACGAGCTCGTCTTATCCTTATCTCCTTTGCCTTTGTAGATGAGATTCATCTTGCTTTCACGCCATCCAACAGGAATCTTCTTTGTTCTAATCACTTGCTCTATGGCATTAGTCAGCAGTGCCTTGCTTTTTGGACTAAGGTTTTTGATTAGCTGTGTAACGTGTAAGCGTGTGTCAGCGCCACCTGGCGGTTTCCTCCCAAAGGGGCACGCACGAGCCGGCGCGTTCAACACACTTCCCCATTCTAGCCACTGTAGTAATGGCGTGTCGGCGTGTCGCGGCCTTTATTTCCCGCTAAAACTAGCGTAACCGAGAAATTTCGCGGCCGGTCGGGTGTTTTGGTGCAGCGTGGCGCAAAAATACGAAATTGTATCAAAATGGCGCAATTGGCGCAGCTGTTGCACCCCTGATATAATGAGTAAACTTTAGGAAAGTGAACCGAACATGTCAAATGGCGATAAGTGGCAGTACTATAAGCATCTGTTGACAGTGCGCATCTGTCTTTTTCTGTTCTCTGTGTCTCTGCACCGCGATTTGTCATGGTGTCAAACTAAAGAGAGCCAAACATTCACAACCCTCTCAACGAGTCAGTTGCAACTGATACGAAAGGGATTACAGCACAATGCCAATGTAATTATAGTGGCACTGATTAAAAAATACTGAAAGCAGATGAAAAAAAACTTTACCTGATTTTGGCTTGGCTTCGAGGGCGATAGTGACTGCTCTGTCAATGAATTCTATGACTTTGTGGAAGTCTTTCTCCTTAAAGTTCCGTGACGTCAGGGCAGGTGCACCTGAAACAGTTAATTTTGTTGCAAGGGCAACCTCCCGATTTATGTGTTTTCACAGATGCTACATACTACTATATTTCATAAATTGCATTAACACTAGCAGGGCTAGAAGAACTTCACTCGCTGCCCGCATTTGCAAAAAAAAAAAAAAAAAAACACATCGCATATTGTACATGTCACAAAATTTGATGCAACATTAAGCTTCACACTTTTATGTCTCATATGTCTCAAAAATGTGATGTATTTATTACACGGAAGGTGTCGCAGATGTATTTACTGCCAAAAAGAGTGGAGTGGCATGCTTCTGCAACTAGTGGCCACAGTGCACTGCTTGCACTCGCAGCCAAAACAAAGTACAAAACATACTGGAAGCACAAAGGCGTACACAAATAATACATGTGACTTGACATAACCTGTAATCTACGAGGTTTATATTGTGCGGAAAGCACCGCAGATCAAGAACAACCGCACTGTGAAATGTGCAAAGCGAGACTTCTATTCCCGCACTTCTTTTAAAACCTTTTCACAGTGACACTGTGGGCGCCACTATGTTCGATCACGTGGTGACGTGTCCATTGCTTGCCTCCATTGACTGCATGTTTACAATGGAAGTGCACGACGCCAGTGTGGCTCAGCAAATCTGTTTGGCGGATATCGTAGAGCGTAATTGGATGGATGATATAAAGCTTTGGTCACAGCTTCAGAGGACATGTACCGTAAAGACCCGCGTATAATACGAGGTTTTTTTCCTGTTATTAGCGTCCCAAATTTCCGCCTCGTACTATATGCAGATCTGGACGAAAATTTCACTCATAAAGTTGGGCTCAAAGTTTTGGCTTCAGTGATTGCTGCTGTGGCTACGGCTTGACTTCGCTGATTGCAGCGTGGCTATAGCATTGTTTCTTTGTTGAGTGCGGACTTTGGCAGTTCACATGTTAACCGCGCTTCGCGAAGTGCATCATTTTTAGTGAAGGAGCACGATGTCGGGGCCACGAAAGCAATACTCGGCTGCTTTCAAGCGAAAGGTAATTTTAGCGGCAGAGGACATCGGCAACAGTGCAGCTGGGAGGCAGTTTGGCGTCACCGAGGGAAGTATCCTAGGATGGTGACGACAGAAGGAAGCACTTTTCGCATGCAGCGGAACGCGACAAAGCTTTCGCGGCCCGAAGAATGGGACATTCCTGGAAATTGAACTCGCCCTGACGGAATTCGTACGAGAACAGCGAGCCGCGCATCTTGCTGTGAGCGTGGAGCTTATGCAGGCAAAAGCTAGGGAGCTTGCGAGAGAAGGCCTAACGAGCTCCTCTTTCAAAGCGAGCAAGCATTGGATTTATCGCTATATGTGCCCGTGCGGGATTTTCATTGCGCCGGAGAACTTTGATTTCGCAAAAGCTGCCGGAATCGTTTGAAGAGCTACTGGTGGCTTTCTGGCGCCACATTATTTCGTTGCGCAAATTGAAGAACTTTCAGCTAGGGCAAATCGGCAATGCTGACCAAACACCAGTTTATCTGGACATGCCATCGCCCCTCACCGTGCACGAAAAGGGCTCGAAACAAGTTTATGTCCGATCCACTGGGAACGAGAAGACACGTGTTACTGTCATGCTGTCGTGCATGGCAGACGGCCGCAAGCTCCCGCCCTATGTCGTCTTAAGCGCAAGACAATGCCGAAAGGTGAGCTGCCAAAAAATGTCATTGTGAGATGCCATGAGAAAGGGTGGATGAACGAGAGTCTTGTGCTCGACTGGATAAAGTCCGTGTGGTGTAGGCGGCCCGATGCACTGTTGTCGTTCCCATCCATCCTCGTGCTGGACGCGTTTCGTGGCCGTTGGGCCGACTCAGTGAAGAAGCTGTTGCGTGATTCTGGAACTGAACTCGTCGTTATCCTGGGTAGGATGACGTCTCAGCTGCAGCCTCTAGATTTCGATGGGGGCGAAATGCGAAAACACCCGTGTACTTAGATTTAGGTGCACGTTAAAGAACCTCAGGTGGTCCAAATTTCCGGAGTCCCCCACTACGGCGTGCCTCATAATCAGATTGTGGTTTTGGCACGTAAAAACTAAATAATTAAAATGTTTGCGTCAATAAGCCTTTCAAGGATGCGGTGAAGCGGTGCTACGCTGAATGGATGCGGTCAGGTGAACCTGCAGTGACGCCGACCGGGCAGCTGAAGCGGGCATCGCCAGACACGCTGTGCAAGTGGATCGTGGACGCATGGGCAAGCATCCCAGAAGACCTTGTGCTTCGCGCTTTCAAGAAGTGCGGGATCTCGAACGCGCTCGATGGCACAGAGGACGAGTACTTCTGGGAAGATTTATCGGACAAGGAATTGTCCGACGAAAGCGCAGCTGACGACGACAGTGAATGAAGTGCTGAGTCCGATTTAAATAAATCTTTTCCCTGAGTTTCTCTCACTCGCATTATACGCGGGTAAAACTTTTTTTTCCATTTCTCGTCCTCGAAATTTCACCTCGTATTATATTCGGGTTCGTATCATACGCGGGTTTTTACAGTAGGTGCTTTCCGAGCTCATTACGGCTTGTCCAAGTGGTGCAAGCAGTGTATACGGTGCTTGTACTAGAGGTGGGGATAGAAATTTATTTCAAGCTGTCTGAACTTTCTGCTTCTTAACTCAATCACAATCGGTGTCTTTTGCTCTTTGTTCTTTATTTGCCAATCACACTTAAGCAGCAGCTTATCATGCGCTCTGACTAAGTGATGTTCCTTGGTGCAGTCACAATCGTAGCAATTTCTGCCCAATTGCTCACAGGTGTGCTCAGTTGCGGTAGATTGCTCTAGGTGCAAGTGCACACCTTCAGCAACCTTCAGTAATTTCAGTGGTGGCAATGTTCAATGACCACAGAAACTTAACATGTGACAATGGTATTATTAGCGCCATGATTGCCATCACGTTGTTCTAACTTGTGCCTGTCCCAATTTTCACCAAGAGAATGTTAACTTAACCCTACCAAGTAAAGTACAGTGTGTGCCAAGAACTGATTTGGAAGCAAGCTGCACATACCGAGGCGGACACCACCAGGGACAAGGGCCGACTTGTCACCTGGGCAAGTGTTCTTGTTGGCAGTGATGTTGCATTCATTCATGACTGCCTCCAGCCGTGCACCATCCAGTCCTCTTGGTCGCAGATCCAAGAGCAGCAAATGGTTGTCTGTGCCGCCTGAAGAAGTTAGATAAAAACAGTAAGGATTCGTTAGACCTGAAAGGAAGTTAGCAAGCAGTGCAGCTTTGTGAATGCAAACTACTGCTCACTGCAAAAGCTTAGTGGCTGCAATCTTCTGCCTAGTGGGTTGTCAGCCACAGTGTAATGACTGCAGCTAAATAAGGGAAGAATGCAGAAGCACATGCTCGAATGTTCCGAAAAGATCATGTACACGTGGTGCCTGCAGAAGAAAGGATGTTCCACATCCGCTGCCGAGGTTTGTGAGTGGTGGCACTGGATATCACTCCCAGGGCTAATTCTAGTAGTAAAACATAAATAGCCCAGAAAGTCGATGGGAAAACGGCGCCGTGGTAGCTCAAATGGTAAGAGCATCGCACGCATAATGGAAAGACATGGGATCGTTCCCCACCTGCGGCAAGTTGTTTTATCATTCACTTTCATTTCCATTAATTTATCATTTCTTTAATTCACTTAGTAAGTACAAGTAATTTCCCCTATGTTGTCCTTGATGTCATTGTTTGTTGGCTTCTTATGTGATGCTCAAATGTTGACACTCGTTCTTGAACCCTAAATGATTACAACTGATACAACACTCTCAGCCGTGGTGCTCCTCATATACATACTATGCATAGCCTTGGGGTGCAAAAACACTAGCCATATAATGAGAAGCATGTTTTGTTTGTGTATAAATTGCATGACAAAGTTAAGCTGGATGCCGTATTCTTGAGCTGCTGACACCAACTGCGCACTGGACAGCTTATAACTTTTTGCACAAGAGTCTGTATAAAGTGGAGCTTATACAGTATAGACCACTTATAACGTAACCGCTTATAGCGCAGGACCGTTATAGTGCGGTCTTTTCAGACTCCCGTTAATTTTCCCATAGCACTCCATGTATACACGTATCGCTTATAGTGCAGTCGTGGGAAACGAAATACCGGTTACAGTGCGGCTGCTTGGGACTACGGAAGTCAGCGGAGACGGCGAACGCTCGCCTCAAACGGGCGCCCCAAGGAGTGCTCGAGGAAGAAAGAGACGAAGTGGAGGAGAAGGGCACGTAGTGCGAACGAACAGCCAGTGAGGCTGAAACGAGAATCTTGAGTGCGAGTCGTGAAATATCACGGCGTGCATAGCGAGCGAGGGCGACGAAACTGCCAAGGCCGGCCAACGCTCGCTTCACGATAACGGCAGTAAACGAAACTTCAGGGAGCGGGCGGCGCCGACACGGCACGGCGAAGGGCGCACGCGGAGACCATGGAATGTGAGGGAGGAGGGCGGCAGGGAAGCGGATTTCACCTCGGCAACTCCGCCGCTTCGGTGGCTCCCCTCGCCCTCCCTCGTAGCTCCCTCACTTTCGACTGTCACCGCGCGCGCCCGCCGCCACTCCAGCCGGCCCGGTGCCAGCTCCCTGAAGTTTCGTTTTCTGCCGTTATCGGGAAGCGGGCGTTTGCCGGCGTGGGCAGTTTCGTCGGCCGGCCTGGGACAGCGCCGCTGCTTCCCTCTGCGCTGTAGCCGCAGCGTGTAAGGTCAACACGTGACTAGAAAATAGAGGAAGTATAAAGGAGAAAGAAGGGTTCACTGTTATTTTCTACGCGTGGCTACGGTATCGTGGCTGAGACTTCGGCACGTACACGCAAGTTCCGGCGCAACGCAGAATCGGCGACCTTGTCATTTGAGAGAGGGTGAAATTTCCGCCGAGTGTTTTCTTTTTTTTGTTCGCGCGCGACTTTGAGGGGTCTCTCCTAAGCTTTTACTCTATGGCGGTGCCGGAGCAATGCCGGTCGGAGGCGCCGCCGCGTGAATTATTTCTAACTAACGAGATTCGACTGTAAATTGAATGCAAACGTTCTAGCCGCATTCCTCGACTGTCGCATACGCGTGGTGGCTCGATGCACATGTTTTGCATATGTGCGGGCCTTGAAAATTGGTGCTTTGGTTATAGTGCGGTACCGCTTATAGTGCGGATATTCGCGACTCCGGCGACTTACGTTATAAGCGGTCTACACTGTAACTGTTTTTGTAACAAGAGTCTGTATAAAGTGGTGCTGGATGACAGCACTTGTGCTAATTCCCACATTCCACATTTGCTTCAACCATATACTTGTACTAGGCATGCTTTTGTTGTCGTGTGACTGAAATCTCTTAAAACCAAATGACTAGGCAGATTCTGACCTGTCTTCCTTGAACCAGCTACACCACTGTTATACACTAATGCTTATGCTGAAGCAACTTTTCATTAAATGTGATTTGTGTAGTGCGTGGTTAGGTTTGTGCTAGACTAAGAGATCGTGTTTAGTATTAAGTTGAGACTGTATGCATGGTTATCTGAAGCAATGGTGAAAAAGCTGTTTTGTAGATAATGCGAGTGATATTCCCTCTCACAGATTTGTGACAGCAACATTCCTAATGAAGGGCCAAAATGAATGTTCAGTAATTTGCCACACAATGCTATTTTGCCAGTCGCTCCGCATACCTGAGACAACTGTGTAGCCTCTCTCCAGTCAATGCTGTCACCATTGCTTTGGCATTCTTGAGCACTTGTTCTTGGTATTGGCGAAATTCCGGTGTGGTGGCCTACAAATGAGAATATGCACAGGGCAGCTGTACTGGAGGAAAGAACAGCCATTTCTCACAGCAGCTTGTTCCACTGCAGTTATCTGCTATTATTCTGTTTACGAAGAGACAGCTCTCATGCACTCTCATGTAGAATTACAGAAAGGCCACTGGACTGAACCTCTGCATACATTGGTGTGTACTGCGGCAAGGAACAGCCAAATTTGCACTTAAGAGGCCACAAAAGCACTGCAGCTTTGTCAAATACAGAAGCGTTCCATGAAGCCAGCCGCTCAATGGGAATACTGCATGCTCAGATATTGATGTCATCTGAAGTGAAAAGTAATCACAAGTCGAAAACAAGTGTTCCCTTTCATACTGCTCATGAGTGTACGATTCAAAAAGCAATGTGGCTTTACGACAATTGTGTGGTGCTGTAGAAAGGAATATATAAACTATGGCACTTCCTTGCACGACATCTGATGCAACTATCATATTAATAGCCTTTTCCTCTGAGCTCTGGGACATACCTGCTTTAGGGCAACTGCAACGGAGGCAATGGCATGGTTATGGGGTCCGCCCTGAAGTGCTGGGAACACAGCAAAGTTGACTTTTTGCTCCAGGTCATACATAATTTCCTTCCCTTTCTTGTCAACCTCTTTCACGCCCTTACGATAGAAGACGAGGCCAGCTCTGAAAACAAGGAAAGCAATCACGCAAGCATTTACCACTACATTCAGCATTTCTTACCAATGCCACAGACAACAGGGTGGCTATTCTGTAAGAGTCCACCAAGTGGACTGTCCATTTCGGCTGTAGCTGATTGGCTGCAGCTGTGTGAGTGAGAGGGAGAGTGGCTGGGGACACCTGTGTCCTCCTCACTCATGCAGCTGCAGCCAATCAACAGCGGCCAAAATGGACAGTACACTAGTGGACTCTTACAGAATACCCCCTCTAGAGTCATTTTTGTGGTGACTGACTGATGGGTCCTTAATGTAATGTACACCTAAATCAAATACACGAGTGCTTACTTCTTGGATATCTAAGTTTGGTGTCTTTAGTTAAAAACGAGGAGCATCAAATTTATTTTTGAATACCCAAGTTCAACCAGAAAAGGCCTGTATTCCAGGACAGTTTGGAGAAGAAAGGAAGGATAAAGGTACAGAACCATACTTGGGGTCCTTGCAACCTTAAAAGCATTTTACTCTGGTATGAGAGTATCACATATTTATGCTACTGATTGGCCACTATCAATTACTGGCGGCAGAAGTCACTGGAAATCAAAGCTGTGACCTTGTGTTCAGAACATGAACACCATGGCCGTTGAGTCACTGCGGCATGTTGATCTCCTACACTATTTGTTACTAGGGAAAACACAATTATGCAGAGCTTGCAAAATACTCGGCAGGTAAGGAGATGTATATCAATAGTCACCTATGGTGTGAGAAAGTACCATGCCAGTGTTGCCATGGTACTTTCTCACACCATAGGTGACTATTGATAAACTTCTCTACTTTCTACACCAGGTGACTATTGATACACGTTAATAAGAGTGAGCTGCCCTTATGAAACTTTCGTTAATCGTTACTAAAAATGAGGTGTAAATAATAGCTTCCTCCTTATCCGCTGCACTTGGCTATGCTGGTGCATTGTGTCGCACAAAGCTGAGATATTAATAACTTTCATACAATTTAAACCTTCATAAATTCACCAGAGTGGCTCGCTTATCCTAGCTGCACTTGAGTCAATTACGAGACAGAAGAAGGTCATGTTAGAGGAGAACACCTAAATGTTAAATTCAACTGGTCGCTTTCAATTGTCCAGTGCACACTCGTGGCACACTTTGCATTTGGCCGACTTGAAATCGAGTGCTTGGAACACATTTGCCTGGCTCATTCAAAGTGCGGCACTTCAGCTCGTAGTGCTCGCAGGCACTCTTGCCTTCAAGCTGGGACCACAACCAAGATACGGCCCATTTCTGATCACAAGGTTCCTACGAGTGTTCTGGGAGCAGCTGGACATTCGGCTCGAGCTTGCTTTTTTTAGCTCCAATCTCGAGAGGACTCCACATATCTGTAAACCAAGTCGGAGTGCAGCAGGAATGAGTCGAATACCACAAGTCCCATGGATATAATCATGGCTAATGCGAATTTATGTAGGAAACAGAGATGCACACACACCCTACGTGTTTTGCAGATGTGTAGAAATTGGGGGTCTTACCTTGAACCTCGAAGGGTCTTGTGGGTTGTCGTGGTAACCAAATCGGCATATTCAAAAGGCGACGGAATCACCTTTGCTGCTACGAGTCCACTAATGTGAGCCATGTCAGCCATCAGGATTGCCTTTACGTCGTCGCAAACCTGGATTCATAAGTGAAGGTAGGTCATTAATCTAAAATCATTGAAATTTAGAAAGCTAACTAAGCCTGCAATTAGTTGCAACTGTGAATTCTAACATTCGGTACATTCACTTACCTCCCGGAACTTTTTGTAGTCGAGTAACCTAGAGTAAGCGCTTGTTCCAGCAATGATCAACCTTGGTCGGAACAACCGTGCCATATCATGTAGTTTCTCATAATCGATTAGCCCAGTTTCTTTCTAAGGGATGAAATGTGAGATGAAGACTATACACTAAATATACTAAAAACGACACAAAACAGATTACATAGAGCTCCAAGCATACAGAAAAGGAAGCTTTAAAGAAGTAGCTCACATTTAGTTTGTAACCCATCGATTCAAAGTAGATGGATGTAGCTGATATTCTCTTTTGGTCTGTCATGTAACCATGGGTAAGGCTGGTAAAAGAAAATGAGATAATTACATTTTAGATCACAAATAAGGTTCTTTTCCTTAGTGGAAATGGCATGCCAGAAAATAGGCAAGTAAAACTGCACTTATTAAAAAGCATTGTTTAAATGCACTTACTGGCCACCGTCGGGCAAGTCAAGTCCCATAATCCTGTCATGAGGATTCAGCACGGAAGTGTAGGCAGCAAAGTTTGCAGGTGACCCGGAATATGGCTGGACGTTGACACCCCATTTGCCGGGATCTAAACTGAATGCCTCGAGTGCTCTTTTCTGGCAAAGGAGTTCGATTTTGTCCACAACTTCTGTGCCACCATAATACCTGTAAATACACATTTGTGTAGACATTTTGTTTACGGAAATGAAAACATGTTGTAGAGCTTTGTAGCCTCAACATGTATAGGCAATGTCCAGCTCGCTTGCAAAATTTCGGATCATATTTAGAATGTAGGTACATATAAATATTCCTACAAATTTTTTTCCCCAAAGACCACCAAAATGACCTATGTTAAAATGTAATACTCAAATTCCATCTGTTACAAGCTTTATCTGTAATTAAATAGTTTCTTTACACTAAGCAAATCATAGGTACAGTGCACTCCAGATAAACCAAACTCGCTTTCAACGGAAATGCCTGATAAACGGATCGATGGTATCAATGTTGTTTGGCCGCCCCTATAGGCACAATGTTAACATACTTCAGTTAAAAGAAACCCATATTTTTGTGAACTCCGATCAAGCGGAACTTTTACCGAGAGAGAGCGAGAGAGATATTTATTACGAGAGGAAAGCTGAGAGGTCGGCCTGAATCCTGTTCCGTATGGAACAGGAAAAGTCGGAGAAACATGTCAAATGGTGATGCTTTTTGGAGTGAAGAAAGTCTAATCCATCAGACAATTGTGGGAAAGTTAATGTAAATAAGATGTCGAAGATGCAATGGTGTTTTCATCATGAGGACTTCACTAGGCAACTATTAATTCCTGAAAAATAAGAGAAGAATGGAGCCAGTAGGACCTAGCTTGTAATCTGGTTGCCATTACTGCTTCGTTCACAGCATCAGGAATAAGATACCCCAGATGATGCCCTTGTTACCTGCTCTGAAGAGACAGCTGAAAATATTATTATGGTAGTTCGTGGCGAAGGTCATGATTCTATTAGCGAAGACACATAGATATTACGGTTATAGTGCGCATTACTGTTTCAGACCAGATGGCAAGATGTCTTTGAAGCTCTGAAGTGCTATTTTGAATGCAAAAACTACGCAGTAATATTAGGAATCCTTCTGTGTATATGTGTTTATAACATCATGTAAAAAAAGCTACAGTATTAGAAGCAGAGCCTTTTTGTTCAAACAAAGTAATATTAAAACGGTCAAGCATTTCTTGAGTAAAGGTATTGTTGGTAATATTAGTGTCCTTTGCTTAAATGAAACTTCAGATAAACAGAAGACATTTTTCGGTACCTTTGAGTTCCATTTGAGCATAGTCTACTGTATTTACATAACATGAATCCAAGGCTGTGAAGAAATGAGTAAAACTAGCTCCTTTAAATTTATTTGCATTAATTTTTCAAGTTTGCACTGAAAGCCAACAAAGCACAAAGGTACAGCAAACATACCTCACGCCAGGATATCCCTCCGAGTATTTATTATTTAGACATGAACCCAGGGCTTCGAGAACAGATCGACTAGCAAAGTTCTGAAAGTGAAAGTATAGTGAGGGTTAAAGAAGCAGATACGCACATCTGCAAGCATTTCAATCCTACATCCAAATAAATATTATTTCAAATAAATATTAGTGTTTCAAATAAATATTAGCATGTCCTCCACTGCAATGCATAAGCTCTCGGATGTCTCAGAACCAGCATGCACCAAAAACATTCGTACACTTTTTAATGAAGCAATCATGCATGTAAAACCAGGCTAAATTAAAAAAATTTGAAAGGATGCTGAACTTAATGGATGCAAAACAAAAATTATCAGTGACAAGTGCGAGTAACATACTTCAGATGCAATAAGCTCAAGACCAGAGACTTGGCGTCGTTTCTCTTCCTTTACTAGCTCCCACATTTCTGGGTCTTCTTGTTGCAGTGTCTCGTGGCCAACTGCTGCATGACACAGCCTCTGTAGCAAAGGCGTTGTGCCTCGGGTGACAGTTTTCTGAAATAGGCAGGAGAAAGAATGGTGTTTTAAAGACAGCAGTTATATGGACTTTCAATGTTAGTTATCAGCTGCCATTTTACGAGACGAATATTGCTAGAGCAGGTAAACACCTTAACCATTGCCCATATTGTTCGGAGTTCTTGGTCTTTAAACGTTTTGAAAATTGGCATACTTTCTTTGTTATTTTTTTTTCATTTTCGTCCTCAAACAATTGAAGTATGCTTCTTTTTGTGGTCACCTTCTCGTTCACATAAAGTATTACCAAGAATTTTTGGTGCCTATCTACATGGAAACTTATGTGAAAGTTTTACCCGTCTTTCAGTGATATCTAAACAAGAGAGAGGGCCAAAGGAAGATTGAAGTCATGAATTGGTCAACAGTGGTCAAACAAGCAATGTGTCTGGAGCTAACATTTTAACAAAATGACTTGTGTTTGTCATGGCGACAACTTTAGCTCACAATTTTGTCAAGGCAATAACAAAAGGTTGTTGCCTTGAAAAAGATAAGTTCAGTTGTTGAAAGCTTGGCTCTAACCTCAAACATCCCTAGTTTGACCACTGTTGATCACTTCAGTAATATATCTGTGTATATCACATTATATTAGCTCAAGTTATATATAAAATTATATTAGCTCCACTTCTTTTTGCTAGCCAGATATCATGGTAGTGGTAAACTGTGCACAGATAGTTGTTTCGTGGTGGTCTCATCTACAGCACACAAACGAGCCATATGTACTGAGTGAGCAAATACACACCACAAATACTGTGAGGAATATGCTCAATAAGATTTGGTGTGCATTAAGCGGCAATAAAAACTAAGGTGTGTGCAGACCAACAGCCCATTTTATATAGCATTAATAGCAGCCATTTATTTCCATTAACTTTTTATCATGGTGAAAACAAGCTTACACTTGTAACAAGTGTAGTGGTATACTTTGAATGTCTTATTTTATTGCTGAGCTTCAATCCTATATTAAAGTTAAACTACTTCCATGTAACTGTGCAACTGAAATACCCCCTTGGTGCAGTTACCCATGTGTTTTCTTTTTTCCATTAGTACAATGACCTACGATACTTTGAGCAAGGTAGCAAGTTGAGCTTGTTGGTCGTTCATCGCTTGGGAAAACAAGAGCAGGAGGCAGATGAGGATACAGTTTAAGATTAAGAACACTAGATGAAAATATAACACTAGTGTATGCATGCAATATTAATATTGCTGTTCAGAGATGCCATGCAAACAATGGGAGGCTCATGAATTTGCCTATACTTTGCCCTTCTGGCTCCTAACAACATTCATCAAAAATTTGTTTCACTGCAATGGTTAGCCTCTAATTTCTATCATTAGAACGACAGAAAGTTGGGCTAGTTGGTAAGGATTCATGTTAGAAAAAAGCTAGGCATGCTGACACGGTCACCAAGAAGAGGAAAACGGACAACACAAATAATCGGCGTTTGTGTTGCCTTTTTCCCTCTTGTGTCTGTGTCTGCACGCCTAAATTTTTCTAACATGCCATTATAAAACTGTTTCCAGGATTTCCCAAACAAAAAAGAATTCTTTAGAACATATAATTACCCATGGAGAGTGTCACTGCTCAAATATCATCTAGACTCAGTTAAAAATTGAAGACTAGTTTATGTGCTGCAAATTACGTGACGAGTTTGTTGTGAACATTAAATACCTAACGGCTTTAAAGACATGTGAGGCCATTACGCAACGGAACTGACCAACAAAGAACAACACCTTAAGGGATCTTGACAACCTCAGTTTGCCATGAGCAATAATCACTTTTTTGTAAATTTCTAACCTACCCTCTTCATTATACTTTGCCACTTTTCGAATGGCTTGCAGCAAGCAGAGGACATCAAATGGTGTGTTTTTTTCCCTCCACAACACAGATGGCAGTAGACATTTTATCACCATCGCTTTTATTGAGCAAGATTTTCGACACTATAGATAGTGGTACGTGTTCCTCGTGCTGCCGAGTGTCACCCTACTTTCGATGACACTCTAGACAAACGAGTCGGAACTTCCATGTACTGTAGTGAGCAGCCACACTGCTGCCAGCCTCCAGTCTGGAGGCTGCAGCATTCCTTCACAGCTACAAGTGTGAATACACTTGTAGCTGTGAAGGAATGCAGCAACTTTTACAACTGTCATTCAATACAATCAGTTTCTGTTTCATTAAATTTCAAGGAGAGAAGTGGGTGATCCATGCCAGTTTTAAATAAATGTTTATTCTTCATCGCACGAGATTTGAAGCCATATTTCGATGGTTTAACAATGTTATTGGAGCATTTCATGACATAGTAAATGAGCCCTTAAGCACATAAAAGAAGCCATAATGAGATTTGTTAACCAAGTTGTACCAAATCACAGATAAATTCACGTGCTTGCCATGGTTCCCAAGGTTACTCTATGAATACAGTGCCAGACCTTCCTCTAGTATTCTCAGTATGAAATTCTATGCAGACGAGAACTAGTCAAGCTCTTGCCTCAGCTTGTGCACTTGTCCGACTCATGCGACTCGCTGCGGTGACTTAGCAGCTATGTGTTGCGCTGCTAAGCACGAGGTCGCAGGATCAATTCTCGGCTGTGGCGGCCACATTTCGATGGGGGTGAAATGCAAAAATGCCCGAGTCTCGTGCATTAAGACATGCCTCATAACCAAATCATGGTTTTGGCACGTAAAACCCCAGAATTCAGTTCAATACAATTCTGATTCCTGTGCAGGTTTTCCTATCTAGGATACTCATTTCTTTTAGCTAAACCAAATCCATGAAAATGATTTCAGTGTACATTTTTAAATGTTTTTCACTTTTAACTGAGGACACTGAACCCTAATTACAAGCGACACCTTGTATATGGTCCTTTGCCATATGAAAATTGTGGAAGAATGAAGCCATAGAACTAACACATTGCCACAACTAGAACCACTGACTGCTACCACAAAATGAGGCTGCCACTGGATCTGGAATGTTTATAAATGGTTAGCTAGATCTCTCTAAAATGGTATACTGCCAGTGTTTGACTATACGTGGCAATGGGTATTCTTTTTTTGTTTAGACATAATGAATGATTGATTTATGGGTGTAGTCACAAAGTATTGCAACACTTACTAGAGCCATCGTAGTGGAGGACTCCAGAATAATTCTGACTCATTGCGGTTCTTTAACAAGCACCCAATGCTTGGTGCAAGAGTGTTTTTGCATTTCAACAACTTCGTAATGTGGCCATATTGCAGCTGGGAATTGAACTTGTGACCTCATGCTCATTAGTAGAATGTCACTGTCATTAAGCTTCCATAGTGGGTATGCTTAGACACAAAACAACTGTAATAACTAGCCTAAAGTTTACAGTCAGAAATGAAAACAACTTTGTAATAGGTGTGCATTACCCACCTCAGGGGTAATGCAAGCTAATATTGAAGGAAGTATGACAGTGCACGTGGCACAAAACTTGTATACAGCACTTGCCTAAACCATGGCGTGTATTTTACTATGGCATTTTAGCCTTCTAAGTTTTTGTACAACAGATAGCCATGGGAAAAAAAGTGTGCAAGGAAAGAACAACCAGTCTGCTGTTGAAATTTCAGGTTCTTCGTGCTAGAGCAATTCACAACTGCAATGTAACCCCTTCAGGTGCTGTATGCATGACTGTGCACGCCATTATAGTCCATCAAAAGCAATAGCACCAGTGAAACTAACATAAAACATTCTGCATACATCTTAAAACACTTTGCAATGGACCTGTGCTGCAAGTTTGAATAAAATGCATGAAGTGTTTTAGTAAAACAGGTTGCAATATAGATGGCCGGGCATTTGCTCTCCATGTCAGTATGTAGTTATGAAACGACATACTTAATCCCTTTCATTGTTTTTCATGTTTTAAGACATGCTTTTCAAGTGGCTAAATGGGCGCTTTCCAAGTCTGCTAGACATGAAATAGTTGATGCCACCATTGCCCAGACGGTGTGTCTGTTCAGCAGAAGTCTTAAGGGCACCATGACAGCGAACAAATTTGGCAAAAGGCATCCCACATCGTTGAGCATCCCTAAGTGAACCTGCCAAGTCCACTTGTTTAGCACGCTCTACACACATAACTGACATTCTTGTTGAGAGTTCACCGCATGATTGAAGTCCACATTTTGTAAACTTGACAAAACTTGCAAAAGAATTTAACATTCTTAATTCATTCTTCAGCTGTACACTTTTTATGATTGTGAAGATGCAAAAAATGTGGTGATACCGAATTTCCAATGAACAGAATTACCTGGCACCTGAAAGGGAAAAATTAATCACAAACTGACAGAATGCACATACAGCCTGAACACAACTGCACTGGATAGTTAAATAATTTATTATGGCAAGGTGGCTAAGCTTCAGGACTTAGGACAGCCACCAAATGTAAGTCTGAATAGAATTCCCTGGTATGCTGTAATTTAGATTACCGAGTTGTTCATCCACCACAGTGTAAGTTCTCAAAGAAGAACGCCTGTTCAGAATCACCAGCACTATGGCATTGTCCGGTCTGAGGAATGCTATAGTGTCAAGTCTTCGCGCCGGTTGAGATTCAATTCTTCTTGAACCACGTGGCAGAAACTTGCTGAAGTGTGCCAAGGCATAGTACATTGGTTGCTGGTAGAACTCCTTGGATGTCACATTCACAATGATTGGAGCGTCAACATAGTTGTGTGCCCAGTTAGGGCCTCCCATGGTGTCCAAAGCCAGGTTCCAGTCGATCCAGCCCGTGGTCCAGTGGCTTAAGACCTGGATGATGTCCAAAGCATAGCTTTCAGCGCGCTTCCAGCTACCAAGGAGTACCCTGTTCTTTGAAAGAGATGATGACCCTTCACATGCTTCTGTTGCCAAAAGGAACTTGTCGGGGTGCCTCTTGTGAGTTTCTGTAAGCACGTGGGCACCCCTTAAGTGATTCCAATACCAGTGAAAGGCAATACCAGAAACGTATTTTGCAGCTTCAGCATCAGCAAGGACAATGTTAGCCCAGTATGGCTAGAAAAACTCGTTGGTCATCTAAAATTAACAGCTTCACCTTGTCAGCTCCATAGCCTGCGGCTTCAAGAGCAGGGCCCAGGTCAAACTTGATGAAATCCCGCTGGCTGGCAGCTGTGAAACCCATTGTTTGGAAAGGGTAGAAAGGAACGAAGCCGGATGTCGGTTCATTTTGAGGAGTGAGGCCCCAGAAGCTGATGTTGTGGTCTCTGTAAGCATCAAAAAACTTTACGAAGTACCGGGCCCATGTCTTGTAATATGTACCATTTGGCTTTCCTCGAAGCGTACCTCTGCCACTCATGTCATCGTTTGTTTTCATCCAAGCGGGAGCGCTCCATGGACTCGCAATCAGCCACAACGGGTCCGTTTTGTTGAGTTCTTGGGCTTGTTGGATAAAAGGGATTTTCAAATAGATGTCTTCAGGTCCGAGGCTGAAATTGGCAAGCTCGAAGTCGTCGGAAGCGTCGGCATAGGAGTACACGCGCACCGAGAAGTCGGTGCTCGCGATTGGCACTCGTCCTAGGTTGTAGTTGAGGCCTTCCTCCGAGTAGTACGCTTCCAGAAGCTTGGTGCGAAGCGGTTCCTTTAGGCGAAGCAAGTTGCTGCCAACAGCGTCGGTGAAGGACCCGCCGAAGCCTATTATCTCCTGGTAAGTTACATTCGGAGTCATGCGAATGACGCTGTGCGATCGCGGCAATGCGGTGAAATTTATGTCGACTTGCGAGAACTCTATGGTCGTCGAGAGGAACCGAGATCCGTCCTTGCCGCTCTCGTAGACGCCCGCGACACCAGTTTCCTGCTTCGCCACACTTCCCGGGAGATCGCAGTGTTCTGCAGAGCACACACACACGGTACTACCTTTGCCGAAGTTCCTGTGCACACAAGCGTTCCTCACGACACCGTGAAACGCGAACAGCAGCACTGCGACGATCGCAATTTTTGCCATGATTCAAGGGCGTCGGGAGACCTTGACGCTTCAGAAGCCTACTGCAAGGTCCCAGTGGTGTCATTGGTTCTAGGGCGACGTGACCTGGCGACCTCGTAACCGACCTAATTTTAAGAAATTTTGACGGGGGGGGCCCCGCGGCCCCAGTGAATACGACCGCGTTCAAATGACCTAACACAAATACCGCAACGTAACGCGTGCAGAATAGCTTAGAGAAGGTTTCAATGTTCAAAAATTGTAAAGGACACCTTAAGTAAAACAAAAAATTATGGACACTTTCGCCCATTTTCAGTTTAAGACGCATGCGGGTTTCGAAGCGAAATCGTCTGCTAGCTGCTGGCGCGCGCTGCGACATCTGCTGCCGGATTGAGGAGAGCAACTTCCCACGTCTGTAAAAGAAACAACACCGAAAACATTTTGTTTACGGCGACATCGGAGAAGACACGCCTAGAATGATGGTATTTGTGCGTGTAGTGTGGCTTTGTGAAACGTCAGTCTGATGAGACTTTTTTCAGCATGCTTAACGGAAAAAGCACGGCGAAGCGGCAAGTACCAGTCGATGCAACGACATCATGACGACATTGTGAAATCCGGTTGCAGCTTGTTTATGACGCCGTTATCGTTGTAATTCTAAACGATATGTCCTTGTTGCTGAAGTATTCCAAGCCTTGCACATGTAAAGAGCACATTTTTTACAGTAAAAGAACTCACCGTGATTACACATGCTGCCGTGAGCCCACCGGGCACTCTGCACAACAACGCTGACATGCCTGGAGAGCGCAGCACGTTCACTCACGCGCTGTCTGTTAGAAGTCGGACATAAGTGGCGTCATCTATCTGGGAAGTTTATCAGTCCTTCGCCCTTGTGGGGTGAATTTGATTCGGACGGGCCACTCAGCGGCTTCGTGCGTGTTCGTCCTACAACGGCTTTATCTTTTCTGAGTGATAGCGGGAGACAGGCCACGATGTTTCTCTCCTAGAAAGAGGTTGTGCGGTTTCGTGCCGCATGCACCCTTTGTCGCTCCGGTTACATCGGGGTTTGTACGTTGACATGAGCGGTTAAATATTTGCAATGGTGAATGGGTTTCAAACATTGCGTTGTTATTGTTCTATACAATTTGTCACGTTGTTCGTTTTATGAGGTACTTAGCTTTAGATGCGCATTAAGAACCCCGGGCATTCAAAGCTAACCTGGAGCCCTCCACTACGGCCTCTCTCACGGCCTCAGAGTTTGCGCCGCCAATCTTGCGGTAAATATTTCACGGTTCCACTTTGTTTTGAAAGAATACGCTGTTTTACGCATTGAAGCTCAGACGCAACTGGAACGCCAATGCATTTTTCGGTCACTTTGAAAATTAATATCTCGAAGCTGGCGCAGTCATGGGAATTCGTTCCAAGTGGATATTCGTAGATTGAAACATGTGCCATAGAATAATTAATTTGACTGATGATTGATTAATGGGTTTTAATGGAGCGAGGGCCAGTTCTGGCCAAAGAGCGCCAAGTAATTAATTTAAAAGTTAATTAGCGTAGTTGTGTTAATTGTTAAATTACTCATTTTGATTTCTCGTAGAAGTAATGGCCGCCTCATATCGAGAAATTTAGATCAATGGTTAGAATTGTGCTACCAGCCACAGGCAAATAAAAAGAAAATATTGGTGTAGCTAAAAAAAATGAAAAAAAAAAAACTGTATTTATGTTTGCGCGCATGCATGCATCACCAGTGTTATTTGTTGGGCGTTTTGTTGTCACAACTCTACACCTAAAAAAGAAGAAGAAAAAAAGTAAACGACCTTTGGGGTGTATCTCGTCCGCAAACGATACACGTACGCTAAAGAAGTTGGCTCCCTTTAGGGTTTATCTTGTTCCCAAACAATTATCGTCATCTAGCTTGCTTGCCTCGCGCGCCCGGTATTTTTCAGGTCACGAGCGGCATGCGCGTCATCAGCGTGACACAGCATTTTCGACAGGAAAGTAGCGAGCGCAGAGTTTTCAAGAAAGGAAACGCAAGCAAGACAGATGACGATTATCGTTAGGGGATAAGATACGCCCCAAAAGGTGTAAACGTTTTTAGAGTGCACTCTAAAGAAGTTGCACCCGTTTCCTGTTAATTGTTGAGTACTGACACAAAATTTCGAAGTCGAGATAAATATTGATTTCTGCGCAGACACACTCAGCATCTACAAAATATCAACCGTGAATGCAGCTTAAAACATATTTAATTTCAATTTTAAAGTGCGTGCGCACAGCCAACTGCAAAGTACAGCACCTCGCGACATTGGATTGTAAACATCCCAGAGCATAACAACAATAACGCTACGTCACGAGTTTGTGTTGGCTACCATGCTCCTTGCATCTGGTCACAGTGCTACAACAGTGCTCTTGCTCGTTCCACGACATAGCCAGTGCCGGATTAAGTAATGTATGGCCTGGCTAAATATGCATGGTGCCCCAGTGATGATGATTATGTTTTACCAGAGACAACAGTGCTGGTAATGACGACGACCATTGTCATCGATTAAGGTACATATTATTTTGACTGTTACAGATTTCGCCTGCTGTTTCTCAAGTTTATTCTCAGATGAACGGTTACATGCCTAAAACATGCATACGAGCGCATCTTGGATCTTGACATAACGTCTACAACATTACTGCTTCGAGAAAACGTGTTTCTTTGCTTCTGTTAGGTTGCTATCTAATGCTTAAGGTCTAGCGGGCACGTCACTACCATTTACCCGTGAAGTTAGTCACATATCCCGGAACTGCTCTATCACCATCTCTAAGGAAAAAGAAATAACTGCCTGTTGTAAAGCAACATATTAGTTATACATGAACCTTGAACTGCTCTGCACTTATAGTGTTCACTCGTCTTCATTGCTCTGCGCACGTGACATACCATGGAACTACGCGAATGTGAGGCACATGTTCGCTCTACCTTTAACTCTAAAACGAAATTAGAAGTTTATAGTGTGGGCACTTCTGACCACCACTTTACGACATGATATAGGCGCCAACGCAACTGCTCAACAACTTTTCACTGAGGTCACCAATCAAATATGTAAATGAGCAGTATGTTCGTGAAACTTCATACTGTAAAAAATAAATAAAGTTATAATGTGGGGAAACAAACAAATTTCACATCTAAAATTGCGTCTTGCGCCTATTGCGGCTAGCGAACTCGGATATATTGCTTCATCGAACGAAATATTCTACAAGTCCTGGATATCAACATTGCTTTCAACATCAACAGGGATATCAACATTGCTTTCACCGAGGGTGGCGTAGGCATTTCTTAATTAAAAAAAAAGAAGCTTTGGTAATGACAGTTCGGTCTCACAATTAGAGACTGGAATAACCAAATAAATCGTTAGTGCAATACAAGCATTATAGGAAACATGCCTAAAATTTCTGTTTTGTCTTAGGCTGCCTCGACACAACAATACGCATGCACCACTCCACACACCCATCAAGTTTAAAGAGACAGAAAGCAGCATGGTACATAAATAGCCAATGTGTTGTTCGCCTATATGTGCCCCTGCAGACCCCTGTATTTCCCTGTCATGTTGCTGACATTGTCATATAGACTGATCTCGGCAGTTGTTGATTGAAATGCCGTTCTGCCGAAGAGGAGTATGTATATACGATTCTTACCAGATATTCAAAAAAGTAAGATTCAATCGGTACAAACCCAAGGAATATTTTGTGAACGTCATCGTGTCGCCAGTACCGGAGGACAGTGGAAATGTGATCGACATGGAAGATGTATGGCGTGGAATCCACAACGACGGAGCAATTTTCGGCTTCTTGCATGCGCCTCCTAACGATCCGTCTCCTTACAGTGTCTACCGTGATGTCACCAAACTCGTCGCAGGTCGACATGGAAAGATGAGATGGATAACATTTGCCCTTTTTGCCATGGCGAACAATTTGGTTACTTAGGAACTGTCCGAACTCTGCGATCATCTCAGGAATGCCCCCAAAATTGCCATTTATAGGGGAGCCGAATGCCTCTTTTGCTATACCCCGAAATGCCAAACATCGCTCAGCCAGCAGTCTGACAAAAGCCACGACATGCTTCAGCACCTCTTTTTAATACATACTGTTTAACAAGATCCTTGTCAATCGTCGCGACAGCAGTAGACCGGACCAACCATGCGACAACTGCACCTTTGGTGGTCAGCGCTGTCTTCGTGTGCTCTTGAATTTTCTTCCCTATTTTCAAATCACAGAAACTATTTGGTCTACTACTAAACCATTTTAAGAATTCTTGTGATAGTACGCTCCCTAGGCGGCGTGTTACAACTTGTAGTTATAACCGAAATTTAGTGCGAGCACAGCACAATGTCGGCTGCAGTACACTGCGTCGTTGACTCCTGCCCTACGCACTCAGGGTTGAGTATAGTCATGCATAGGTTTCCCCGTGATGGCCCTCAGCGGCAGAAGTGGACCGAGTTCGTGCGCGCCACTGGACGCAAAGAGCGGACCCCGCTGAAAAGCAGACGCATTTGCTCAGTTCATTTCGAGCGTGCTTGCTATAAAGAAAACCCGTGGAGCTTAGCGCAGTCTGGTCTTCCATTAAGATTACATGTCCTCGAGCGTGTTGCTGCATGAATGGATGTCTAAGGCTTGTTACGGGACGTGGTTTGGTCAACAGCGTCTGCTTGGAGCTCGAACCAGGTTGACCATCGGAGAGGATCCGGCAGGCAAGACGAGGCGACGTAGAAACAAACAAGACAAGTTTAATACATGGCTACGGGTGAGTGATGTGCTCCAAAGAAAACATACAAGAAACGTTCAGCGTGCATGCACCTGTACGCTATGACAAAGCAAAAGTGTTCTCTACGTGGCTGCTGGCTAGCTTTCTTGTACCCTCCGCCATCCGGGTACTCTCCCCTCTCCTCTCCCCCACTGCAGGACAGGGCAAACCAGACGAAGTAGAAATGGTGGGTGACCGTAAGGGGATGAACGTCCTCAGCGGGGGATGACAGTGGTTGCAAGGCGGCTCGACAGGTTTCGTCTGTGATCCTCGCGAAGAACACGTCTATTCATGTTGACGAGTGAGATCGTTAGGCACGCCGATTACCATGCGTTTGCACGTGGTCCCAGCAAGGCCGCTCTACGTGAATCGTAACAGACTGCACGTGCCCGCGACCGGGCCGGTGGGCTAGACCTGCCGGTCCCGACGTGGGACTAGACGGGTGCGCGACGAGTTCGCGTCCTCGCCGGACCTGTAATAAAAGTTATTTCACTCACTCACTCAGACTGCACGTGGTCCAGGCATGGCCGCTCTAATCAAATCGTAACATGCTGCACCCTTTAAATCTGGCGGCGGCTCACGTCACCCTAGCCGTGACCTTTAAGTGCCGAATATTTACCCTGCCTTGTGTCCTGCTCCGGAAGAGGCTTCACTCCGCAAACGTCCTCGTCGACAGGTTCGTACTGCCTGCAGCGGTGCGTATGCATATTGATAGCTTCACGTATGTGACGCCTGATGTTGCGCAGTCGTGCTCGGAAAAGGAGCTGGAGCCAGCAGTCCCAGGCTCCCGTGTCGATGAATCTCAGAGTTGACTACGAGATGAACGAGGCCGCAAATGCCAGCATGTCGGTATTTACTGCATCCTGCCGATGACTACAGTAGTGCAGGCGTAGAATGATTGCTGCTGCTTCCGAATAAAACACTGCTTCGGGGTGTTGTGCGCGCTTTACTGACGAGTGACCGTGCGAATTGCAAATCATCAAGTTCAGTTTGAAAAAAGGAAGATATGTTTGGGAGCTTTTCTGATTCTAGGCTGGCGCCCCGCGAGTAACCGAGCATCGCGATAGAAATATGTGCTCCTTGCTAACTTTACACAAGGGTCAAGCCACACAAATAGCAGATATTTGAAACTCCTTGCCATTCCAATGCACATTTAAGTTTACGGGCTCTATGTACAACTCCGTATTTCTGAAGCGCTGCACAGTAGTTTTACTTTTCACCTAGTCCCGCTAAAATGCAGTGAAATGTAGCCCCGCTCAATGCACGTCTTTAGGTAACTTGGCAGTTTTGAAGCAATAAAACTTCCAGGAGACATATGAACGCGAAACATATCAGTTTATTAAAGTACATGCAGCAAACACTAAGTAATATGTATCTTTAAAAATCTAGAAATAATGCTTAAACTGCTGTAAGTGGAAACTCTAATTAAATCAAGCAGCTGACTACATATTTTCGCAGGGCAAGTAAAGGTGGACGCACGAACCCAGTGCTTTGTAGAAGTTGATTCCAAGGCTTACTCATTCGGCTCTGAAGGCCTTAGATAAAAGTTCCAAGGCTCCAAAAGAGCCCAACAGTGAAGGAAGTGGGTGAGTGCCTGTCATGCCGTTGTAATATGCAATTGTATTGATGGTCCTCAAACTTTAAGCTATTACAGAACCCTTGATGTGCTGGTAGGTCTCAATGGGGTACCCTTAGCATACCCATGCCTGATTGCACTTTCAGCATGCCAGACTGAAATGGCAGAAAATAAAATTACACATGACTAGACGACAGAACTCGAAACAAGGGAACCTTTCGACTGTACTGATGCATCGTGTTACGGGCCGGGGTTTGGTGAACCTTCAACAGCGTCTGCTTGGAGCTCGAACCAGGTTGACCATCGGAGAATGTCTGGCAGGGAAGACGAGGCTACGTAAAAAAATGCTGGCAGATCCCACGCCCTGTGGGAATCGATTTTATGCGAAGCAGTGTGCGGAGAGTCTACCAAGTTAACGAAACGACCACGAGAGCACCAAGACGTAGGCGGCTCTTTCATGACCTACATGACACACATGTCATGACATTAATGTCATGAGTCCTCAGGAGTCCCTTCAGCTACACCTAAGAGGCCTACACCTAAGTTTTGACTCCTAAGTTACCAACGATTACATTAATTTACGCTCCAAAAGCTGCCATTGAATATTTCAGGCGATTGAAGGCAAGAGAATGGGTTGCGGTTCCTACAAGGCCTGGTATTCAGTCGTGGCATATGTGGGAGTGCAAGCAGACCCATAACTCCGAACTGCAGTTGTTCGTGGCAAGAACCGTTGCTTCGAATAAGCAACTTCTTCGGCAGTGAAATCGAATGTCACATCATCTTAAAAAGGTGCAAGACCAGATTAATAAAATACAACCCCATGGCAACAGTACCGTCAGCCTTCTTCCTCGGCCACATTGGCGTACAACATGCGCAATTGTGCGGCTAAAAAATGTTGTAACTCACACAGGACAGTTTAGCTTGTTGGAAGCGTTATATTTGAACAATTAATATTACGTTGAATGAGTTCTTGCATTGCTCAACAAATCAGAAGGCAAGAAATCCATCTTGCGGCCGCAAGGCTGAGTGTGGTCACATTTGACGCATTGTAACTTGTTCAGTACTCAAATAATGCAACGTTTTTTTTTTACGCACAGTGGTAGACAACGTTCTTTACTTCAACCCGAGTGATCTTGAAAAAAATTAGAAAATGGCCTTTTGCAGAAAACTATTTTCAAATTTCGATGTTTTGGCAAACCACTTATGTGTCAGTGCAATTTTGAAATATAGCGGTGCTTGACAAAGCAACAAAAATTATTTCTGAAGAGTGTTAAAACATGAAAGTTAATGTTCACCGAGTTTTATTATCCTCATTTTAATTAGCCTATAGCAATAAATTCCTGAATTACAGGTATTTTGGTTCGTTTACCATGTTTGTGATTTTTTTCTCAGTGTTCCTTCCGTAGCCAAGTGAAATAAAATACTCATAAGGTAGCATTTCACTTGTTCTTTGTGGGGAAAAATATTGTGATCGAGAAGTGTACCATTGTTTCTCTATGCGCACTCAAAATTCAGAAATCGCAAAACTGGCGGAAAAGTGTTCCCGACGGCCGAAATTTGTGCATTTTTTTTTCAGGTGAGCAACATTTTTTTTTCACAAAACTAAGTGCAGAATCATTGTCCCGGGTCCAAAACCTGCGCCTAAAGTAAGTTTCATCAAACTCAGAAATGGTGACCAGGACCACCTGTTTATCAGATCTCAGTGAAATTTTCATAAAGTTGGTGAAATCAATGGACGTAATCCAAGTTGGGAAGAAAAGCGACGTTCAAACATTCTAGCGATTACCTCCAATGAATCCTTTATTTCATCGGGAGCTGCTAAAAATGCTTAAATGCCTGCTAGAATCAATGCGCGTGATTCTCTGTGGTCTCCAGACTCCGGCCGCTAAAAGCGCCGTGCATGTCCTCGCCGTACTGGAGCAGCTGATCGCTGCTCTTTACATAATTTAATTACCTTGCTTGGCACCTGTGGTGCTCACGCAGGAGAAGCCCATACACAAGCTTCTTCGCGGCGAGTTTTTGTGAGCTTTCAATTGTGTTCGTGACTCCGTCCATGCTCTATAGAAGGTAGATGACACGTTTGAAGGACCTTTTTGGACTTTGTTGCTAGCCATGAGGATGCTGAACTTGCCTTTACCGTTGTACATCCTTCTTCTATGTCATCATCACCCCTCATCCAGCTTTTATGTCCCCGTTCCCCCCTCCCCCTGTGCAGAGTAGCAGGCTAGAGCATGCTAGCTCAGGCCGACCTCTCTGCCTTCCTTCAAATAAATTATCTCTCTCTCTCTCTATCGGGAGCTGCATTCATCTGCAGGATTCTGCATTTATCGACCGCGGAATAATTTTCATCGCGCGTAGAAAGCTATACAGCGCGCGTTTATTATTTGCTTTAGAAAGAAATTCAGATTGCTGAATGTCTTAATCATCATTTGACCCCCTTCCTTCCTTCCTTCCTTCCTTCCTTCCTTCCTTCCTTCCTTCCTTCCTTCCTTCCTTCCTTCCTTTTTTTTTTTTTTTTTTTTTTGCTGTTTCTCCAGGAGAGCGTCCCTTTCATCTTGGAATTTCGGGCACGACCACAGCAAGTGTTCAATGTCTCCCGTCTCGTTGCATGCCGTACAGTTCGGAGAATTTATTGGCCCCGTCTTAAATAACAAAACCTGTGTACTAGCAGATCGATGCTGTCCTTATTCGATATAGAAGTGAGGATTCCTCTCGGTGAAATCTCTTGGTTACGCAGGGCATATGCGGTGGAACCCAAAGTGACCCTAAGTGATTTCTAATGTCAATTTTTTTCACTTGATTACTCTTTGGAGCCTTGACCTTGGGAGGATGATAGAGCGCTGCGTATGCAAGCGCATCAGCTTTTTCGTTGCTAGTACGTAATACCAATGTGGGAGGGAATCCACTGAAACTTTACCGTGCAGCCTTTGTTGTTGAGTTCTTTCACGAGGGCTAGTGATTTGCGCGGGAACTTGATGGATGGCAGACCACGGTATAGCTGTTGTAACGCGGCCTTTGAGTCCGTAAGGACAACCACATTCTGCGGAGGCAAAACAGTCCAGACGGCCAGATCACGTATATCTCAGAGAGGGAATATAATCGTAAAATGCAGCGGCGCAGCGGTCTTGGTCTACTTTGACAGAGCCATCTGTGTATACTTGTAGGTGATTCGGAAAAGTCGAGTTCAAATGTTCTAGGACTAGTAACTTGGCTTCTGCAGATGGAATGCAGCTCTTTGACTGCAATCGTGGTACACTTAAGTTGCATGTTATGTCCTAGAATGTAATGTCCAGGGCTGTTCTATATTATCCCTCTGTCTCGAGCAGCGCAAAGTTTAGGAAGCATTTATTATGACTGAAATTTTCGAACCAGTCTATTCCGCTGAGCTAGCTTTGAACAGTGAGTTGCTTTTTTCCGGAAGCGATATACTGAACAAACTTGACGTGCTAGCCGCGGAAGCTGGTTTCTTGATGATGATAAGTAATCTTTCACGCTCGGACCTGTTGCTAATACGCAAAGTCTTCCCGAGTTGGCGCTGGATGTCTCACGAGCTGCGGGCTTGCTTCCTGTCTTGCCTCGTTGTGCGCGTCGTCTTGTTGACATCTCGCGCGGCCCTTCTGAATGATGACGTACTAAGTGGCGTATACACTGCCGAAAGGTGGCACTGATCCGCCTGCAGCCAATGTACAGCCGCGTCCACGTCTGTGTAGAGCGCGCGAGCAGACGGCCTTGCTCTGCGGGGTGACACCATGCGGCAGTTGCGGGATCTGACGCACTGTGCCCAAGAATATGCGCGGCCTAATAAACATGCAGACCTGCATTGCACGAGGGGCAACATTAAAAAGGGCCTTTGTTTAACCGAATACGTACGCTTCCTCAGGGCGCTCTCGGTGTCTCCATGCCAACAGATTACGCGTTTCAGCTGATAACACGCGCCCGACTCTCACAACAAACTGTGCACGCTCTCTGGCCGTTCCGGTTAGGCGGTGATACGAAAAAATGATAACGCCAACAACGGCGTAAAAAGAAAATCGAGGCGTTAATTTTTTGATGCCGTCTTCGGCCTGCCTTGGCACTTATAGATAATGCGTTATTTTGTATTTTGGCTCGACGTTATTTATTACAGGACGTGGCGTGTTCAGCCATTGCCGAAGAAGAGAAGCCTCAGAATACGGACAACGTTTCCACAAGGGGTACTTGTCGTTGAAACTTTGCCTCCTTCCTGAGGTTCCCCTTGTTAGGCGGCTGCAGACTACTTCGAATCACCGTCTTTCTGTGGCTCCCTTGTTCTATGGAGAAAGCTGGATTATGCTCTATACCATAGCCATTAGAGCAGCAATGACCGCTTCGTTGGGTCAGTAGAGTTACACGACGACTTGTACTTTTTAAAAATAAACATGGAGACGCTGAAAAAAAGAACAACTTTTATTTATGCGAAAATATGCAACGAGAAATAGCGACTGATTTGGAATAGAAAATGGGTCCTCCACGATTCTGTTTCGCAGTTTCGATCGTCTTGGGAAGCGAGTCGTACAAGCTGATTCACAAGGTCTGGCAGCTGTCGTAGACGGTCCCACTCCTCTTTAATAGCTAACCAAAGCTCGTCAGCAGTGACTGCGGCTAGACCTGCTCTTTTTGGCTAGATTTGACTTCATCATTCCCCATACATTTTCTATGATATTTAAATCGAGCCTTCTCGCAGGCCATTTTAGCCTTGTCACACCTAAATTGTCCAGCGCCTGCTGCATTGCCTTTGATGTGTGGATTGGTGCGTTGTCCTGTTGTAGCCAGTAAAGTCCATACAGGAAGGGGCCAACGAGAACATGCGGAATGAGCACTGTCTCCAAAACGTCCATGCACGCTTCAGAGGTCATCTTCCCTCAAAATTGATGCAATGGTCCCCAAGCCTGTGTGGCTGACCGCGCCCCACACGGGAACAGTGGTGCGCCCGCTTGAACGAGTACCCAAGACATAGCGGTAGTCTTACATTTAGGTGCACGTTAAAGAACCCCAGGTGGTACAAATTTCCCGAGTCCCCACTACGGCGTGCCTCATAATCAGATCGTGGTTTTGGCACATAAAACCCATAATTTGATTTTTTTTATAGCGGTAGTCGTACCTGCGGGAGATGAGTCATCGACATATGCATAAAACTAACAGCTATTGCGTTGACATTTTGTAGTAAATCAGCATGGACTATGTTACAAAAAAAAAAGAAAAAAGAAAGGGAAGTGCTTGATGTCAATATTAAATCTTCGCTGAGTAAGGCGAACTGCGAGACCATGCAGGAAGAAAAAAAAAGTATTAGTTGCAAGGCTGAAGTTAATTTTTTATTATCGTATTACATGTCGTAACTGCTTAGAAGCTTGAGATTACACAAAAGGCGCTTTCCGCTTTCATTTTCAAGCAATGCTGTTCCTGAAAGAAGTAGGGAACTACCCAGCGCTCGCAGCCAGTAACAACGGTAGGAATACGCGACATACCGGCTGTTGCGCGAGCGCCACAACCTCCTCTGCTGGTCCCAACGGATGCAGAACGAGGCCTCATCCGTGAACACAACCGCGCGTCAGTTGATCGGGCACCAAGACTCCACCGCAGACGCAAATTCGAGTCGCTCATTGCGGTGTCTTTCATCCAGCATCACTTTTAGCGCTGATACTCTGCTCCTTATGCCGGCTTCGTGAAGCCGTCTCTTGATTGCCGTAAGGCTGATATTTCCGAGTCCAACTTCGTCCCTTATTTCTCTGACGCTGAGGTAAGTATCGGTCACAGCTGCTGCCACGATTAAGGGATCCTCATCTTATGATGTCACCCGCTGTCGACTTGCACGGGAGCATCACTAATAAGCAGCCTAAAGGACCTTGTTAACTGTGCGCATAGGGCGCCGCGGGGTAGCTGCGCATATCGCTCTTTGGGACATTGTGCGCCCCATAATAGCAATAGCGCGTCGTTCATCCGCTGTGAGTCAGAGAGTCATTGTGAATAGATTCTGCGAAAAGGTTTGACTTCTATGTCTAATATAGGCAGCACGCATGCGATGTTGTCATTTTCATTGGCCGATAACATTATCCGGGATTGGTGAAGACATAGTTTCTCATATCAAGTGCCGTGACAGAATCACACGCGTTATCACTCACGTGCGCAATGCCCTTGTGATCGCGCGTAGTAAGACGGCGCCCTCGGGTAATGCGCACAACCGGCAAAACACGTGCTCTTACCAACATAATTTCTGGTTTAAAGCAGCGTGCGCCGATCTGCATCTCTATTAGGCCACGCATGCTCCATGGCACACCTCGTCAGACCCCGCAGCTGCCACAAGGCGTCGCTCCGCAGAGCAAGGCCGGCTGCTCGCGCGCTCTACACAGACGTGGTCGCGGCTGTACTCCTCCTCCCTAGTGAATTTTTGTAGCTGGGAATGAAACGCCCACCGAATTCGTCCATCGACTATGGAAAGCCTGGCCACGTTCTCGTCTTGACATCTCTGTGTTGCGGTTGGGCGGTAATTTTCAGTGACATCTCGGCTTCACATAAAGTTCAGTTCGGTTTACAATTAACGAGCGCGTCAGCGTGATGAGTGATGGTGGTACCGCCATTGATGACTCGCTCGATGACTCATGAACTCCCCTCCTAGGATGCTTGCCCAACTGAACAAGTGAGCAGGTAGCTGTGCGCCATCGAAAGAGTGTTGTCAAAGGAAACGTCAAAAACGGCAAGGTAAAAATGTGCACCTTACCAAGGGTCATTGTTTCTTTCGAGCCTTCCTTGATCCTAAAAATTCTGTTTCTGATATGCTAGATTTAAAAGGCAATATTGCGTCTTGCTTAAGCCTTTGTACTATAACTTATAATTTTTATGCATCGTTTCGCTTATCTGGTAACGATGAGACATTTAAGGCTCTTATATAATTGCCCTAAAATGTAGCCCTAAAGGGCGCATATTGACAGGCGTACTACTTCTTTACCCGTTTTCCGATGACTGCGTTTCACCGGCCAACAAATGTTAAAGTTTATCGCCCAGTGCAAGATGCGCCTGCTTGTATCAGAACATTCTCACTCATTCTCGCCGATTATATCTGTTGTCTACGTTGTGGCCAAACATTTTTTTTTCTAATTTGATTGCATGCGCTGACGAGATATAGTGTTGTACCTTCCGGAAGGCACGCTAAGCACCAGCGATTACGCTGTAATATTCGACTGTCGTGTACAAATTAGCAGAAGCTGCTTGACCCGAAGAATCAGATTTCGACGATCGACGCACGTGTTCTTCACTATCGTGCTGCCCGGTGTATAACTTGTTTTTGTGGGCACAGGTTCGCCCAATAAAGACTTAGTTTCGCCGTTCGGAGTGCCACGGTCTGCTTCTTCCCCGTCACAACAACGGGACAACATCCTTACAGAATTTCTTGGTGAGCTCGACAGTTCCCGTATCTCTTGAGATTACACACATATTACGCACCTCCGAACTATAAAAAAATAATTAGGCAGTGAGAAACACAGTTACTGCGCACTTTCAGAATGCCCTGTGAGTGCATGCGAAGCCTGACACATTTCCTTTCTTTCCTTTCCTTTCTTTTTTTTCTTTGTTTATTTCTCAGTTTTTGTACTGTGTGCCTGACATAAACGCGGCTTTGGCAACAGATGCCAGCTTAGCCAAATTTTACGTACTACCGACTACTGACTCCATCATAATCGGGAAGCCAAGTCTACAAGCCAAGTTTTTGGCCCAGGAGTGCTCGCCTTACTGTCTCAATTGCTATGAAACTTAGCTCAACGAAGGCCTGACCTTGAACCTAGCGATGGAAGCGCCTGAGTTGAATTTGTCGCAGGAAGCCTTTAGTTAACTGAGTGAAAGCTTGCATTCAGCACCAAAGTCACATTGCTCGTAATTAATGTAATCGATTTTGAATAACAGGTTAAAAAAATCTAAGTTGTCTTTAACTTTGTAGGTGTAGGCTGGCTAAATTAGATTATTATTAGTGCCCTGAATGTCTACAGTTTCTGCATGAGCGGTGGTCTAAGTCAACAAAGAAAAGCTTTTCGACTGATGGTCTTGAGATTAGCTGTGTTGGAGTGGCGCACAGCTTTTTCGGGCAGATAATTCCATTCCTTGTCTGTTTGAAAAAAATAAAATAAAAATTAACAATAAAGATGCGAAACGGGTGCGAGTGCGCGGTGATTAGATATTCTTTTGGTTATTTGTGTGTGATAGGTGGCGATGGGGAGGTGAAATGACGTTGTTGATAACTTACGTGCGATAAAATATTCATACAAAGGAGATCCTGGAAATTTAACGCCTTAATTTTAAATTGGCTAAATTAGTTTCAAGTTTTAGTAGTAGGTGACGCTGCTATAGTACATACAATCGTTATACACTCCTAGAGAAGCGATTTGAATGAATTCGAGTGTGGGACACAAGTTAGATCGAGTGGCTTTTTAAACTGCGCATGCACGTTTAAATTAGGGCCGCACAATGACGCTAACTCGGCAGCTATCAAGCTGACCTGACGTCAGCTGTTAAGCAAGCGAATGAATGACAAAAGGATAAATCCTAATTAAAGACGATAGTCTTTCTTGGGCTACCTAAACGCGAAAAACTTTGTGTGTTACTCGATTCAACCGCGCGGCCAAAACCAAGCATGAGGAGAGGAGGTGCAGAGAGCGAGAGTAATAAATACATAAATAAAATAAACTTTCTCGGTGAGGCGGGATTCGAACCTGGGATCACGGTCAGAAGGCGAGCGTCATAACCACTAGGCTTGTAGAACATGCACCCACGCATGCATTTATGGGAACCATATAATTGCATTGTACCAACGATTGTAACAGAACTACAGTGCCTAGAAAGTATATTCTAGGCACTGTACCAGAACTTGCTATGGGCGAGAGAAAGATAAAATGAGAGCGAAAGAGAGAGAGAGAGAGAGAGAGAGAGAGAGAGAGAAGGAGAAACACAAATAGAGAGAAAGAGAGACGAAAAAATACGGCTGTTACCGGGCTTCGGAAGAAACGCTGCAAATGAAAAGAATCAACGCATTAGAAATGGTGTCGAAAAGACGCTACGCGTTAAAAACAATCTGACTGAAGCCGCGGCTCTGTAGCCGGCTTTAAGCCAACAGTAATAAAAGGTCCCAACAGATGGCGCGAGAGCAGGGCGAACGCGGGAAACTTGAATTGAATTCAGCAAAACCTCCATTGCATCCATCGTGGGAAGATTGAGAGGGGAGGGGAAGAGCGTGAGGAGTGGGAGGGGGAGAAGAGAGGGTGTTACGTATCAGGAGTGGCAGAAGCCTATCGTCTTTCGACGTCATTTGCAGCGAAGCAAGCAGATATGTGGTCAATTTTTTATTTGCTGGTTATTTAAAATTCATTGCTTGTCGCTGTCTGATAAAGAAAGGGTTGAGCGTTGGCGAGAAGGCACTTTGTACAAGAGGACTGTGAAATACGATTCAATATTAACTTTATTTCTCCAGGAGGAAAAGGCCCGGGCAAAAAACTGCTTTGAAGCAGGTTGACGTGACCAGGGGCCCGTTTACAAAATGGCAGCAAGAAAAGAAGTTGGTACAGTTTTCACGTACATCATAAATAAACATGCAGTGCATGTACAGCATTTGAATTCATAACAATCAAACCAAATTGTGAAACAATCGTTCGCACATCACATCTCTAAAATAAAAATAAAGTAGACAAGACACTGACAAGTGAAAAATAACGCTATAGCAGAAAAAAAGAGAAGAAAAACAACTATTACAGTCCTGAGAATAATTCAACATTATAAAAGATAAAGGTTAAAGCAAAGTATACAAAACAGAAAAAGAAAACATTACAGAGGAAACAAACTTGACTCGCGTTTGAGCTCAGTACATGTTGAAAAATATAGCAGCAAACTATTCGTTTTATTTAGATACACATTTTCTTTGACCCACATCTTTGTGTTAAGGCCTATTCTTATTCAAGAATAGCTATTCTTGAACAGTATTCAAGATTGTTCAAGCAATTTGTCTGTGCTGTGGGCTGTTTTCTTCGTTCCCAAATTTGAAGATTTCGGCTGTTCGTGGTCGGGGCATGGTCAC
Organism: Dermacentor silvarum; assembly: GCF_013339745.2. NCBI lineage: Eukaryota > Metazoa > Arthropoda > Arachnida > Ixodida > Ixodidae > Dermacentor > Dermacentor silvarum. Next base: position 99,463,218 of record NC_051159.1, read on the forward strand.
TGTTACTGAAGAGCTGGGGCTCATCCTTTCTACACTGATGGCACTTGTACAAGGGAACTATTTCTTGATGCGCCGAGTGACGAAGGGCAGGCGCATCACGCTCTTTTGCCAAGAGCCTCTCCTGCATTCTTGACTTATCAGTGACTAAAATTGACACGAAGTAAATGTGACACATGGAAATATTATTGCCGCTGGAATTATCCGACGCTTTTCTTGACATTTAATTTCAATTGAATGCTAACAAGAAAACAACGAAATAAAAAACGCTTTCTGTCGCTTTTGATAACGGTTTACACGCCGTTCTTTTTTCTAACTTTGTATCCAGCCTTTAGCACCGTAAAATCACCGTCATACTTAACCTGAACCCGCCTTCAGCGCATTTTTGCTTCTCCTGCGGAAGGTGCTGGAGATTTCTGGTGGCGTGTCTTCCAAGACGTTCGATGTTTGCTTTTTATACAGCCCGTGTTTGTTAAAGTAAAGCCATAGATGTGTCTTCAGTGTTCGGGTTAAGCCTGACGGCGGCTGTACCTCTTGCCTGATGGCTTCTGGAACCGTCTGGAGTTTGCTTCAGTATAATCCCGATCTCGAGGTGAATAAGGAGAAAGGCAGAGAGTCGCCGTGTAACTCAAGGTCTCGGGTCTGCCGAAAGCAACAAAGATTGAACAGACGTGTCGCAGCGTTGAGCGTAACTGTCTTATATTTTATAGGATAACGTACGCACGTTGCTTTTTAAGTTTTTTTCTTTCAAGATTACTGGCACTGTTCGGGTGTGTACGCAAAGAAACTTTCCTTACTTGGTGGGCGTTCCACCTTATAACACGCTCATTGTCGGCCAAGACAAAAGGAGCGCGGCGACTCACTTCGGGAAAGTTGTGTGTCATGCGTGGCGGCAACCTTTCAGAGTCAAAGCGGTGGCGGTGCGATAAGGTGATTTTATCGCCCTGGAACAAAAGGACAGTTGCCCCCGAGGGTAAGATAGATTCTTTTTCCGTCCCGCCAACCCTCCTCTTCTCCTCTCGCGGCTCGTTAAGTGCCATTCGGAGTAACGAACAAGAAAATGTTGAGGCGAGCGAAGAGAGAGAAAGACGACTAAGCTTATTCCGACGGAATAACTACGTTCCTTGCTCTTTGAACTTGTTAGGGGGCAATCCCGAAAAAGAGAATTGTTCACGTGGCACGTTCGAGACCGTCGTCGTTGCTTTGCTGTAGCTTCGTGGGGAAGTAGAAAAGTGGGGAGGAGACTGCACATAGCGATCTGTGATAATGCTTACGCAAGACCACGAGCGTTACCGCGCTCTCTGAAAGCTTTTCATTTTATCTTCGCAGCTCTCGCCTCATCCTTCGCCACAGTCTCAGCACCCCATTACGGAGCGAAAATTTGGTTTAGAAAGCAATTTCGTTCGAAGTTGAGCTCGGTGCAGCGGAATGAGCAGAGAAATAACTCTAGAAAGATGAAAGAAAGGGCTCAGGAATTACGTATAATTTTTATTTTTTTGGGAAATAGGAAGTAGCTGGTTGTGCACTCAACAGTGCGCAATGCGCAACTGATTCTGTGCGGGTGACCGGAGCGAAGTCAAGCTGCAGAATGTCATCTTTTCAAGTTGCGAAATATGTGCTTATGTCTCCAGGTGCCTACTTTTGCTGTACAGTGTAATTGTCTTGCTAAAGCAAGGCGCGGTTGACTGATTGCGTGCGCGCGTGGCGTGGCCATACGCCTACATCATGCTGTACTCCGTATGACAAGGATCTTGCATGAAATGACTCACATATGTACCTATAGTACACACGCACACGAGAGCACAGTGACAGGTGTGTGGTCGAAGCCGGTGTTTCGGAGGAACTGCACGCGTACGCGTATCGGCGCGCGATAGCTCGCGCCCACGCGGCTCGCGTTTGCCGCGCCTCGCGAGTAATGGCGGTTTGAGCCTACAAGACCAGAGCGCGCCCACTTGGCTCACATTTTTGCTGTGGTAGACATTGTTTCGTCTGGTGCCTCCTGCCAAACATACCCAAGCCAAGACAATCAATTAGCAACCATCCTGTTACTATGCGGACGCGTTTCGATAGGCCTACTGGCACCGGAATCGCAGAACGATCTCAGAAAGGGGACGCGCTATGCGCTCATGACTAACGTTTCAGGTGAGTTTAGAGAAAGTGAAAGTTCATTTAAATAGTTACTGGCGATCAACGCGAGTGAGAACGCAGCCATCGCAAGAATTCAAGCTGAAGCGGTAGCCATGGCTGCTGCCATGTTGGACAACGCTATGTCTTAGCGTGCGTAAACGTTGGATATCTGTGCTCGATCGCTGCTTCGAAGCGTACTATCTGTCCTGCAACATCTGCGCATGCGTGAGGCGCGTGGGCGCGAGCTTTCGCGCGCCGGCACGCGTACGTGTAGTTTGGTCTTAAAGAGCGCCTTTGTTTCTCGCGAAGCGCTACTAGTGCTGCTCAAAAGAAAAGAAAAAAAAAATTACTCAATCTCCCGCTAGAGGAAACCATGTGTGGAAGCGAAGCAGTGGAGAGATGGTTAGCTTGATCCGCCGCTCGACGTTTGCGTTGTGATTCGGCTTCGCGTTGCCGCGCCGCCTTGGGATCCACCGCTTGACGTTGACGTTTCGATTCGGCTTCACGAGGCCGGAGTTCAGGGTCCGCTTGCCGCCGTTCACGTTTCCTTTCGGCTTCGCGAGCCCGAGGTTCGGGATCGCCACGTCGCCGCTCCCGTTTCGCGGCAGCAGCCCGAGCGCTCATCGCGGCGCTGCACATGCAGGAGAGAGAATGAGGCGCGCGCGCTCCGTAATTTTCATACCGTGGAACTACCGTGGCGCCCCCAGCAGAGTATGCAGCTTTCGCACCACCTGTCGTGCGCGCCGCTCCGTAGAGTAGAGGATTCCTAGAAGAGAGAAAAGGGGAGCGTGGGAGAGGAGAGAGAGGGGGAGGGGACGCGCATGCGCTGTGGGGGTGTGGGACGCCGCGGGACAGAAGGAGGGATGGACAAAGCCCCCGCCATAAGCTGCTTCGCATCTAAATAATGTCGCAGTTTCGCCCGAAAGGTGAAGCATCAATTGCGATAGCAAATTAGTAGAGAGCTATTCGGAGTAGGGATAGTAGTTTTATCGGCTGCATAAACTTGGACACATTCGCTTACTAACTGAATTAACAAGCGTGGTGTCAGCGCGCACAAGCAAACATGAATAGATCACACTGAATGACCGCAGACAATGACTGTCAAAACGCTGGCAGCAAGCGCAGCGGCCGCAGCAGGCGAAGGTCCGTGCGGTCTATCGCTTCAGCGGAAACTGAGCGGCGAATCCACAGCGCACACAAAGGTCAGAGCCGTGTGGAGATAACAGCCGGTGCGGGCGACCGCCACAGCCGCGGGCAAAGTACGAGCACAGTTGTAGGAAGAGTAGAAGATGCGCCCCCCCCCTCCCTCCCGCGCTGCCTTCCCGCTTTCTTGCTTTCGCGTGGGAGATTGAGTGGCAAGTTCCCCTTACGCCCGATTGCAAGATACGCCTTTGGTGCCGGAGCACAGCGTCGCCCCGCTTCCTTCCTCCCATACCCCCATGGCCTTTCGCGCGACGGTCGCGTTTGCTTTCCGCCGTGCGTTAGCTCTCCGTGATAGCGCGCGTCCCCCGCGCGCTTTCGCTTGCGCATACGGCGCGCGGCGACGATTTTATCGCCCTTGGGCTTGATACGGAACCTAAAGGCGACGGCGACGCCGACGGCAGAAATCCGGTCGAAGTGTCCATATAATTGTTATCGCAATAAAACGTTGTCTAGCCCAAGGGATCTGCCACGAAAGTTGAATGCAGACTTCAGAGCAGTTCTCGAGGCCACAGGGCGCGTACCTAAGCATATCACATGCTTCAGGTCGTCGCACACATTGCGAAGGGGCGATACTAGTGACGTTGGCGACATTCAATCGAACACTGTAGTCTGTAAGCACCAGTAGCGCACCCAGGATCTCTGCCCGGAGGGGGGGGGGGGGGGAGGTAAATTTTTTTGTGTGTGGGGGGGGAGGGGAAGTAAGCTCTTTGCATAATATGCAACTTCCTTGCTTTAGCCAGAGGAATCTAACAACAAATAATGCCTAATAATTATAATAATGACACCAAGGATGATTACGATGTTTATTTCTTCAGCGTTTTACTCAAAGTAATTTAAGAGTGAATGAATAAATACAAGATAGGGATAGAGTGTTTTTGTTAATCAGGAGCATTCGGCCTCAAGCCACCTCCTGAATTGTAATCCTGAATTGTAATGACAATGTGAACAGAGTGCTGAAGGTAAACGTTGGACTGGTGGGGCTGCACGCGTGACGGGGGAAGGGGGGGGGGGTTAGCTCGGCCTCAGGGGGGGGGGTTACAACACCCGAAACTCCCCCCCCCTCCCCCCGTCGGTGTGCCTCTGGTAAGCACGTACAGTCGCGCATTGCAAGCATGATCGGCAAAAGTCGGTTTTCGTGTGCATTGAAATTCACACGGGCTCTGGACAGTCTAGCTTCGGTGCCTTTTACTAAATAGGCTTGCTCATGTTAATGGAAACTGACGCAAAGAAATGGCCGTGAATACAAACCATTCTATTATTTCTGAAAACCTTGTCCAGAAATGGCGCGACTTCGTCCTACAGCGTATTTACTAGCACTATTGATGAACAGTGACAATAGCACTGCTGACATTAATCAATCAAATAATCACTTATTAATTGCTTAATAATTATTGTTGTACTAATGTAGTCTATAAGTGGCAGATCTTTGTGAAAGTTGACGTGTAGTCACCTCTGTAAGCCCTCTATGCATTTGCATAAAAGCGGTTGTTCCAAATCGCATGGCCGTGCTGGAATGGGTCCATACACTGACGCACTTGTACGCTTAATCTTACGACTGCAAAAACACCTGATTAAATTTGCATACGCTTCCTTTACTCTCAAGACAGTCCCAAACGGGTCTCAAGGTCTCAAAGCTCTCAAACAAGTGATTTATTCGTTTGGCTGCAGCAATATCGCTTTCCGCCAAAACGTCGTTTGTTCCGACGTGACCCCTGAGAAAATTGTTGGCACAAACGATTGATGGCACAAACCCCATGCAGAGTGTACTCTCTGCTCATTTGACCCTGTACGTCGCTTGCGCATTACCCGCCATTTCTATAGCTTCCCGACGGCGTTGTCTTGTTTGTTCTTCGCTGCGACGTCGCAAGGTTTTCTTGCCTGCGGTGAGCGCTGGGGCTTCTTCTGTCTGCGACACACGATGCACTTTCGGCCGGAAAGCAACAGCGCGCGCGTCAGTAAGCGAATCCCGCGCACTCAAGGCTTGTGTTTTCGCCAAGCGACGACAGCTTCCCGCGATGTTCGTCGCCTTCCCGTCGCCTTCCCGTCGTCGCGGTCTATCCGCTTTCGCTGGCTCAGCATCCGCTCTTGTGCAACCTCGAGTCAGCGGTTGTTGGAGCGTTTTCGGTGTCGCCCTGGCAGCCGCCGGAGCTTGGCTCTTGCCGGCTTGTGTTTCTTCTCGTTTTGGTCTTGCGGAGAGAACGACGACATTAAGTAAGGGATGCGCTGATTCAGGCCAATGGTTACCGGGGAGTGTGGCGTCTCGCAACTACAAGAAGAGAAAAAACGTGAGAAAGGTCAATGGATGAAGACGACAAGGCTGTAAGAGAGAGAGAGAGAGAGAGAGAGAGGCAGGTATGACTGAAGGGCGAGAAAGGAAGCGAAAATACTATCGGCGTGGACACCACGTCTGCGTCTGTCGCTTGCAGCCGGGAAACGAACGCGCATCACCTGCTCCTCAGTAGTAGAAAACAATTTATAAAGCTAGCAAAATAATACCACAAGACAAACTTCATCCATCCAGTCGTTAGCACTTGCGGATCCAGAAAAGGAGGGGAGGGAGGGGTGGGGGCAGATGGAGACAAACCAGCACGTCTGCCTTGTTACGTAGCGCTGAACCGGACAAATGTCTCACACCCTTCTGCAGTTCTTCTGCGATAACAAAATTGAGAACGAGGTTTTAAGTGATATTTTCGTTTTTTTCCTTGAAGAGCGGCACATACTAAGTGGCACATACGCAGTGTCGCCCAGTGATCTAAGTTGGTCCGATGGTTCGTTTCAAGGCAGCCCTCCAGAGTTTACTCTCAGCACTGCGTCATGGATCACATGACCATCTCGTCGCAGAGATCAGACAAGTCCACCATCGAGTAGTTGACGAAGAACACGATATAATACAACAATGATTGCCTAGTCACTGTGGCATACGTGGCAATGATCAAGCGGACGCAGCTACCCAATCTGCCCATGACGGCGTCAACTGCGTTGTCATTCCTCTTTCGAGAGCCGACGCAGCGAAAAACTCTCCGCGCTTGCGCGTAACCTAACCTTTGTTCAGTGGAATTCATCCGACTTCACAAGTGCACGCCTTCATGCCCTGGACCCTAATTTACAGCTCCGTATTCCGCCCGACCTTCCACGACGTGACTGCACCCTTCTAATCCGTCTATGGCTTGGAGTCGCATTTTAAATGCATACTCCTTTCTTATCGGAATGGTCAATAGCCCAGTTTATGACTTCTGCGGGTGCAGCGAAACGATCGCGCACCTTCTTTGCGAGTGCCCTCGTTTCAACCCGCGAAGAGCAGCCCTATCAGCCACGCCAGACCAACTGGGCAAGCGCCCACTAACGGAAAACAAAATTCTTGGAAAGTGGCCTACACGAACATCAGCGCGAGCACTGATGAAGGCACTGCTGCGTTATGTAAAGGAGACCGGACTTTGTAACAAATTGTGACTGTACACTGTGTGACGTCGAATTTATTAGTGGGACGGTGACACTGCGTAACACTATGTAAAGCCTTCGCAGAAGGCGTGACAGCACGCACAGAAACAGTTCTGTATTGTGTGTGTGTGTGTGTGTGTGTGTGTGTGTGTGTGTGCGTGCGTGCGTGCGTGCGTGCGTGCGTGTGTGTGTGCGTGCGTGCGTGCGTGTGTGTGTGTGTGTGTGTGTGTGTGTGTGTGTGTGTGTGTGTGTGTGTGTGTGTGTGTGTGTGTGTGTGTGTGTGTTTTCTATTCGTATCCTTTTTACCTCATCTATCGCATACCTTTCCCCATTCCTCGGTACAGGGTAGCCAACCGGGGATAATCTCTGGTTAATCTCCCTGTCTTTCATTTGCTTTTCTCTCTCTTCAAACTTCTCAGCGCAGCAGCCGATGCCCTATCCATTAGCCCACGGACTACACAGTGACCCGAGTTGGCGGGAAAACAGATACATAGGTACCTAGGTACACAGACACCAGTAAATGCATGAAGTACCCTAAGTATGCTACTCCCATTAAAATTTTGCCAGAGTATCAGTAAGTATTCTCAGGACTATAAATACTATTATGGAAAACATTTTGGGGTTTTTAAATATGCAAAATATTTCTTTGGTTGCAGCCCTGACGGTTTTGCTGGGGAGAAAACAACTTTAAATGGGTCAGCCATGAGCATTCGAGAGCAAAAGTTTGGAGATCACTTGGAAAACTAAAAAAATTGAGGAGCCATTACAATCTGTGAAGGTGGATGACCAGTGAAGCTGTCGCACATCACACACGGTTAGACAAGGGATCATGTATTTATTTTCATCATATGGTAATGGTATGCTTGCAGATTTTCTTCTTGTAGCGCAAAAAACACACGAACGTAGACGAACGAAGACACACACAGACGTTCTTCTTCTACGTCCGTGTGTTTTTTGCGCTACAATAAGAAAATCTGCAAACATGTTACACCAACAAGCCCAAATGTCTACACTGTTGGTAATGGTAGTTACGACAGCTTTGTGATTACTGTGGTATACACTCACTGGTTTGGTTAGACAGAATATTGGCCAAAGTTAAATCTATGCACGACCGTCGTTGAGTAGTTGAGTGACCTGGATTGGTGTGTCGCTCCAAACCGAACTCTTCTAGCACAAACTGAGTGAACCATTTCTTGTCTGGTTTTGAAATGCCCACATTGAAGTCTCCAACTATGATCACAGGGGTAGTGTCATCACGGCTAACCAATGCAAAGTGCGTGATCATGAACTTCTGGATATCACACAAGTTTGGGTGTGCCTGGAGATATATACACAATGTATATCATAATTCCGTCGTTCGTTTGTACTGCACAGACATCCCCACAGTCGGTGGCATTGTCCTCTTGTGTGTCAAGGATGTATGGTTGTACATACGTTTTGTCCTTTGCGTATATGGCAACGCCTCCTGCTCGTGAGTCCATGTGCTGTTCACAGACGATTCTAGCATAACCATCGACTTGAAACAATGCGTCTTGATTTATTATTATTATTATTATTATTATTATTATTATTATTATTATTATTATTATTATTATTATTATTATTATTATTATTATTATTATTATTATTATTCTAGCGGCGTCCCTCAAGGGTCAGTATTAGAACCACTCCTTTTTAAAATTTTTATTAATGACGTTCCTTTTGTTATTCGGAATTCTTCTTTCCTTCTATATGCCGATGACATCAAGATTTTAAAGAAAATTCACACTGTTGATGATTGTCGTGCCCTGCAGTCTGACCTGTTGTCCTCTTCTAAATGGTGCAAGGATAATAACCTTACCTTGAATGCTGCTAAGATAAAGTCATGACTTTCGATCACACGCAAAACAGCAAGTATTTATTTTTCTTATTCTGTAGATTCTGTGCCGTTGTGTAAGGTCTGCGAGATCAATGATCTTGGTGTACTTTTTGATGCGACCTTACACTTTTCGGCTCACACTAAACGTGTTGCAATGCGGGGTATGCGCTCTCTTGGTTCTGTATGCAGACTATCAAGGGAATTCAAGTCTCCTACACCGTTCCGCAAATTGTACACAACCATCTGTCTTCCTCAACTCGAATATGCGTCGGTCGTCTGGAATGGCTCTTCTAGATCCAACAGTGACATCCAACAGTGACAACAGTGATCGTGTCCAGAAAAAGTTTCTAAGCATATATAATCACCGCTTTGCAAACCTGGACATTGCACCCTGTACTAGCACTGTTGGATTTTTGTCATTGCCCTCACTTCGCGACCGACGTAATCGCGCTGACCTCCTGTTTCTCTTCAAACTCCTTCACGGTAGCCTCACGTGTCCCGGACTACTCAGCTGTGTCATGTTTCGTATCCCACGCAAGATCACCAGAGAACATAGACTTTTCCGTGTTCCTGCCTGTCATCACGAACACTCAACTGTCCACAGGATACAGAGTCTTTATAACGCTTACTTTCGTGACCTTGATATCTTTCATAACTCCTAGCTTGTCATCGTTCTTTTCCGAGCTTTGCCTTGTGTTATAATTTCATGCATTGTTCAAGTGCCCTTCTACTTCTTTTTCTTTTGTATTTAGTTTGCGCTTTGTTGCCATTTTTATTTTTATTCATTTATTTTTTAATGATACTCCCCTGCAGTGTTTTGTTTATGGTTTGTAATGTGCGCACGCATACATTAATTACCCTTAGGGTGTTTCCTGGGCATGTTAAATAAACATGATTGATTGATTGATTATTATTATTATTATTGCCGGAGTGCTTCAAGCCTGCGTCGCCTCCGCCGCGGGTCGGCCCGGTATTGCACCGGGATCCGGGAGTGGCCCACGCTCACTTTTTTTTATTGCTGACGCACGCACACGAAAAATACAAGGAATCTTAGCCATATATACAGCTTCGCTGTATAATTATTTCATTTATTTATTATTGCGATAGCAATTATATGGACACTCAAAAGCAGATTTCTGCCGTCGGCGTCGCCGTCGCCGTCGGCGTCGCCGTCGCCGTCGCCGTCGCCGTGAGGTTCCGTATGACGTCATTTGGAGATGAAATCGTCGCCGCGCGCCGAACGCTGTATGTGCGAGTGAAAGGGCGCGAGGGGCGCGTCTTTCACGGGGAGTGAACGCACGGCGGAGAACAAACGCGCGTTCTGCGCCGTGCTCGCTTAAGGGCTGCAGAAGTAGGCGTCTCTTTTCTCCTTTACAATCACCATATATGTAGAGCAAACGCGCCTTCTTCGGACGCGCGAGAGGCCGTGGGGGAGGGGGAGGGAAGGGAGGCGACGTTTAGCTGCGGCACCAAGTGCCTATTTATATCAGAGGCTCCAGCAACAGTCACCAACGCCGCACGCATTTTGAGCTAACGCGGGCAAAACGCCGATGGCGTCGACAACAGTTCTGCGTGTTGTTGCTACCAAAGCCGCTCACCTTACTTCGTATGACATTGCTGTGTTGCTATCGCATTCATTGCTTCGCCCTTAGGGCGAAACTGTGACATTTTTTTTTATTATTTGTATAATTATTTCATTTATTCATTTATTTTTTAATGATACTCCCCTGCAGTGTTTTGTTTATGGTTTGTAATGTGCGCACGCATACATTACCCTTAGGGTGTTTCCTGGGCACGTTAAATAAACATGATTGATTGATTGATTGATTATAATTATTATTGCCGGAGTGCTTCAAGCCTGCGTCGCCTCCGCCGCGGGTCGGCCCAGTATTGCACCGGGATCCGGGAGTGGCCCACGCTCACTTTTTTTTATTGCTGACGCACGCACACGAAAAATACAAGGAATCTCAGCTATATATACAGCTTCGCTGTATAATTATTTCATTTATTCATTTATTTTTTAATGATACTCCCCTGCAGTGTTTTGTTTATGGTTTGTAATGTGCGCACGCATACATTACCCTTAGGGTGTTTCCTGGGCACGTTAAATAAACATGATTGATTGATTGATTATTATTATTATTGCCGGAGTGCTTCAAGCCTGCGTCGCCTCCGCCGTGGGTCGGCCCGGTATTGCACCGGGATCCGGGAGTGGCCCACGCTCACTTTTTTTTATTGCTGACGCACGCACACGAAAAATACAAGGAATCTTAGCCATATATACAGCTTCGCTGTATAATTGTTTTGACGGTGTAGAAATGTAGCCACGTAGCTTTAAATTGAGTCGTACAATGCGCATGTGCGTGTTTGATCAGTGCTAATACGTGAACAATTTTCGCTCGGTGCGGCACAACTAAAAAATTTTTTTTTCCTGAAGGCATGGTCTCAATATTTTTGCGCACGATGGTACCATGCAGACCACACACCATTCGAAGTCGTGTAGACGATCACATATTGTGATGTTGCAGTGACGGTCAAGAACCAAATGCTACCGAAAAGTGTGACTCAAGGATCTTCATTGTATGAACTCTCAAATCACGATAGCGACGAGTACAGTCGCCGGTCGCCGAATCTGAAGCCATGGATCAAGTCCGTCCGCTATTTATACGTACACATAGTGACATATCACTGTACATATCAGAAACATCGCTGGCTGCGTATATTCGGGAATGTAGAACCCCCTTCGCGTTGCAAGTGCAATTTGATTAGAGAAGTCTCTTTTGCTATAGAATAGGTGATGATATTCAAGAAATTTCGAGGAAATAATTTGATAGCTGTGAGAAACGATCACCGGCAAAAATAAAACAATGTGCAGATAACAATACAAACAATATTTTGTAAAAAAAATAAAGGAAAAGAAAGCTGAAAAACGAAGATGTTCTCCGCCGGATGTGTAGTCACGGAACAAGCAGCCCGCGCATCGGGCTCTGTGATTGTCGGGGCGCTGAGCCTCTGGAGGGATGCCACAGATGGCGCCAGCAGGCCAACTGAGAAGCTTAGTTAGCACACCTTGCACCTCTGGAGCGTTTGTGTGCGGGGGCGTGCTGTGAACTCCTTTTTAATGTTTTAGTGCCCTTTAACCGTCGGAAATTCAAGTCTGCAGGGTAGGCAATAGGGCTGAGATCTCCCTTATCACTTTCTCTCTCTCTCTCTCCCCTTTTTTTTCTTTATGAGCGAGCACAAACGTGCACGAGGAAGAAAAAAAAAGCGCGTCTGAAATGTTCAGGCGTATACAGAGATTACACCAATGGAGGAGAGATTTACACCGATGTCAAAATATGAGCCAATTGCTGCAGCTACAGCCGCCGCTAATGACGGCTTCGTAAACCAGTGGTGGGCCCATTACAGCCTGTCAAACGTTTGGAAGTCTTGTCGGGACAACGTTCAGCCAGCTTTAATAACCTTCTTAACTGAAAGTCGCATTGTATCTATGTGTAATCACTTTGTATGTCCTTTGTGTGTTATTGTTATGCAGCATTCTGTGTGGGTTATAGATCAATTTGTGTGCTGTTTTCTATATTGTGTGCTGCTGTTTAAGCATGCTTACGAAATGTGCTTTATTGCCTGATGGTGTGTTTGTTTTTTGATATCACCTCATGTTATCATCCTTTCCTCATTGAACACTCTTTATGTTTATGGAGTAGCCGGCTACACAACGATTGCCAACATTTCCAATGTCACCACAATGATTCACTCGCTCACCATGTACTAGATATCTCCTGGGAATCATTGTTGCTCTAAAGCACTCCTTCTTAGTCTGCGCTTTGATGTGCCAAGAGTACATATAAGACGAGAGCGTTGCTGCAGAGCCCAGGGACAAATCTTGTGATGTATGTAGTGGCGTCCAAACTTTCGACGTGAATGTACTATTAGCATCGGTTCATATGTAACTTAGTCAAATTATCGGTTTTGAAATTGCCATCAAACGAGAACCAGTCTAATACTATCTAGAACTGTTGTATAATGTTGTTTCGGGTTCGAGCCCATGCTTTCTGTCTTGTCTTGTGGGAAATGTACAGTTATTATCATTGCCATTTGTTCTGACGTTATCAAGCCTATTTATACGAGCAGTCAACTCCGCAGTTAGTCTCACTGGAAACTTCAGATGATGATGGGGGTCTGGCCCTTTGCAATGGGTCGCGGTAGCTTGTCCATGTGTCCAAACCGGGTGACCACAAAAAAGGATGTACAGAAAAGAAAGAAAAGAAATACTCGCTCACGTAGAAAAAAAAAGTTTTTGAGCGAAACTAGGTTAACGCAGAAGCTGCGGGCAGTTCCGTAGGAACAATGACAGTAGTCACAAATGGGTTTGCAAGTATATGGCATTGAAATTTGTATTAGCGCGTGGTCATTCATATTCATACTTTGAGCCACTAGCTCTGTTCCAGCGTTCCTTCATCGTTTGGAAGGTCATACTGCATGGATTGTCAGCCATACGCTTTCTTTTTTCTGTGGAGCAACTTAGAGCGCTCCTTATAATTCTTTGCTGTCAATGGATCCATCGCCCCTCACGGAGACATGCAGGGTTTTCGCGGTTTTCGCATAGGTCACTGAAGCGTGAACTTAAGGCACGAGAAGCTTACGCATGTAGGATGCTCTAGGGATTCATGAAGTATTTACAAAACCAATTTGACGCGGCCGAGTTTTGATGCACGACCGAGGGGCGTATTTATGCTGGCATGTGCTGCCGGGAGCACTTCCAATCCTAGGCAATATGGCATGTGCGTGTCGGCTCAAGAGATAAGCGATTTCTCTGCGACGAACCGGTGGCGCCATCTGACACCGCGTGGCACGATTCACCGTATTACGAAAAATCAAGGGGCACGTAGTTATCCCTACGTGCACTGCGGCCACGCCAGCAGGAGCGCGGGGACGTGACCAACGGTGTTCGTCACAAGGTGCGCACAACGCAAGGTCGTGGGTCCGACTCTCAACAAAGGTGGAGGGTTCGTAACCTATTCGGACCTCGTGGTCACGCCAACGCCGAGAAATACGCCTGGTTTTCCTCCTCACGAGTCATATAATGCTTTTGCATTAAAAACTGATTCGCACTTTTGGGGTATTTCAACTATAGTTGGCGGTATATGCTTGTTTGTCCGTCTGCATCTAAGCTCCTTCACATATCGAGGGACCCCAATTGTTCATATATAGCTTAAGCCATTAGGTATGTGCTGGCTGCTGTCTTGTCGAGCAGACAAAATGGGCCGCTGGGTGTGTGCCCGAACAGACAACTTCGGCACCGCGCATGTGACATTGGCAGGTATTGGTGGGTATTGCCCACTATTGGTTAATCCCTCCAGAATGAGCGTGCCAAGATGACACAGAGGGCATATACCCTTAAATATAATAAAGCAATGGCGTCCTATCCGTAACAAACACCTCCGTATCGAGCGCGGCCGCTTGATGGACAGCCAATGCAATGAAGTTTCAAAACTTGCCAGAACGGACGAAGATCATAATGATCATCATAGCATATAAAACATATCATTACCATTAACAAAGCCATTATTAGAAAGATTGCTAATCGCATTAACGTCGCCAATCACCTCCAAAGGATGGATGCGCTGCCGTTATTTTGGCGCAACGATGACAGATGGCTCCACCGTGTCGCTGCAGTGACATCTCGAGTTGCCTGTGCGTAACCATAGGCTGGGCTTTCAGCCATATGCCAAGAAAACCGCCGAAAGAACGTTCTAACTTAGTTGCTAAGGTGAGATTAAGTGTAGCCAAAGCCCACAATACGGTCAACATAATTCACTTGCCGTAAAGAGGGAAACCGGGTTACAAACGGCTACTCGTTCGGCCTGAAGTGGACCGAATGTCGCCAGGTCAGGCGATGACGTACTTTCCATTGCATACGAAAATATGCGGCAAACATCGCGAAAAACCGTTTCGGCTATAAGAAGGTTCCTTGCGCGCTCGGTGTTCTTTGTCCCGGCCTCTCACATTCGGCCGCTTTGTCCGGTGTTCTCGGGACACAACGCGAACATGTTGCGTTTCCATTTTCATCTGGAATAATGTTCACCCAGTATCTGAAACGTGTACATTTGGGACACCACTATCTTTAGCAACAGGCTACAGAGCGTAGCACGCTGCCCTCCTCTGTGATTGCGACAGGCGTTCCGATCATTTTCTTCCTGTTCGCGTTTCAATTTCTCGCAGGACATGACGTCCGAGATCGGGCGGCGCGCGCTGAATGCGCGTGCCACCAGATTTGGGAGGCCATGGTTTAGCTGTCGAAGTTCAGGTTGAGGAACACGGCTGCGCAGAATGGTGCTTTGAACGAGAACTCGATGCACTTCACCCACACCGCATTTTCAAAGCGACAGCTTCAAGGGTCCCGTTACGCAGAAAGCGGGGCGTCGCCGTAAAGTTTACGTCGCCGGCGTCGACCGTGAACGAGAATCGTCTACCAATTACGGCGCGGCGCGTTTCTAGTGACTGATAAAAGCGCGCTGCGTGCGGCACTCGGTTGCTTGCAGCACCACCAGATGGTGATCGCCTCAGCGCATCCGTAGGGTGCCTCGATGCCAGCGCCGCCGTTCAGGGTGGAGACAACCCCGCTGGCGCCGCCATATTGAATCACACGAGCTCATACTCGGCTACGCTTGCGTTCATAAATAGTGTTACTCGCGGCGCGCTTCCAAGTTCTTTGCCTTGATGAGGATTTTTTTATCGGTATCGCATCTGCACATCTTTATAACCAATAGCCGTTAACTCGTCGAAGGTCGAAGACATAAATGTATGGCGCCGGGAACATGCCCCAAGTTGCCTAATTCAATCACATTTAATATGCCGTGTGTATGTTTGAAATACGCACAATTTTTTTTTGCGCTTCGATGCTTGGTATATAAGGTTTGCGAGCCCCTGTGTGTGGAAGTTTTTCTTTTTCGCTGTTGTATTTTGGCTTACACGTCACGCCTCCTTTATCGTAGCCAGCCACTCGCGTACGGCGGTTAGTTTCCCTTGCGTTGCGGGTGCTCTTCGCGTTCGTTGCAATTATTTGACGATATCTACGCGCAAGTTTGCTTTTTTTTTTGCCCACAAAACTGTGTGCTGACAGGATTAAGCTGGTGTAAAAATAACTGCGATGTGAAAATAAGGTTTAGTTAGTGCTGCAGAGAAAAATGTAACGTAACTGGTCTGTGTCAATCTTGCGTAACTAGTACACACAAGAAACTAAACGACGCACAAAATGCATTTACTTAGTAATGTCTAGTACAGTCAATCATGGAAGAGATATGTACATGAAAAATTATATGTACTGTGTGGCGCCTGAAATTTATGTTGAAAGACGAGATAAAAAAATTCGCAAGGTAGGCTCGAAACACACAATTCGGGATAGGGAGAGTTTTTTAAATTTATTCATTACATGGGGAGGGGGGGATTTCAAGCGAGTACATCAACCTTATTACACACATATAAATTGAAAGCAAGAATACAAACAAGAAAACGCAACCGCGGGTAATATTAATCAAGATATCCAGCCAGAATACATCAGCTACCATCGAATACGTCGCATCAGCCAAACACATCGATGACGAGTACAGAACATTTTATGAATAGCCATTAAACACTGATAACTACATTGAAAAAATAAACAACACTGCATACATATCGCGTACAAAAACCGTAAACAGTCAAATACAGATTAGCAAATTTTTTCACTTCGATGATGAAAAAATTTGCTTTCACGTCCATGATGATGTAGGGCTGTTCACTTTAACAGACGGCGCCCATCCTGTCGATTTCCCTCGTACTGGTCCTCTTCAAAGTGTTTCTAAGTACAAGTAAAACAACAAAAGTGATTACTAATATGAAAAGTTGCCTTGTAAATACAGAGAACCCATTACAGTGCTTAAAAATAAATTTTCGCGGAAGTAATGCTGTATTATTTCGCTTCACACGTTTCGAAGAAATGCACAGGCTACAACAGACACTATGCCAGAAAGCGCCGAAACGTTTTGGTCCCATGATGCCCCTTAACTCCACTACACCTGGGCATACCGTGCACAGGCATTTAAAGACCGTCACAGTACCCACTACGATCGGGAATGAGCACGAATGACCATCGGCTTACGAGCACCACGCTACAAATATATTCGTCTAAAAAATCAGCTATATAACGTAACAACCTGAGGTCCGCAAGATATCTGCTTAGAAATCGGAGAAAATCACAATGCTTCGCTTGCCACGTACACAACAGCCGTTCTCCCCAGAAGAAGCACTGCATTCTTTAGTCCCAAATAACCAGTAGCGAAAAAAGAAACTGAGAAAAAAAAAAGAAACAAGAGACACACACGATGTGTGCTTCCCGTGAAAAAGTAAAATAGGTGGTTTACATAACGATTTGTAGCTAATGTAAGACTATTTCGCGGCAAAGCATTTTCGTCAGTCCTTAAAATAAGGGTACTACTCGCATAGACTGCGCCGATCAACACTGCAAAAGCCAATGCGACGCGCGCTCGCAAACCATAGGCTACTCAGACAGCATCGGTGCAGTGCTTAGTTCGTGAGCGAACGTAGGTACGTGAGCGAGGATCAAAGAATACTTTCTTATTTAAATGAAAAACACGGTGCGATAGTCTAAACTTTCTTTACACTTACCTCGCAAATGGAAGAGCTGTCCGTTGCCTTCCAGTGATCCCCGCTTTATTTGGGCTTCCCATCTCTTCCTTCGCTCTAGGTCCCGGGGGAAGCGTAAACAACGAAGCCCTTTACGCGTCGATCCGGTGAACTTGGGAACACAACAGCCCGTCATGTCTACTCGATGCACTTGATAAGCTTGTCATTCATGCGGCTGAACACTGTCCAGCAAGTAGAAGCGTCAGCGAAGCATCCACGCGCACTGTGTCTCGAACTATATATAAGCACCGGCACCAAGCAATGGCAACCGCTCGCTGTGATTCAAGATGGCGTCGCAGCGAGAATTGAGACAGCGGCGGCGCGGGGGCGGTCAAAGGATGGCACCACCCTGAACGGCAGCGCTGGCATCGAGGCACCATACGCATCCGCGACGCCGGCCATGCGGGGAAAAGAAAGAAAAAGGAACTAGAAAGCTCGCCTTCGTGCATAGCGTTCGCCGCAAGCGTTTCCTGTTAAAGATTGCGGTTGCATATATGCAACCGTAATCTTTACTTATAAGTTTATAAGCTGCACTTGCCAGTAAGCGTGAGAAGCAGTCAGGGACCCTTTAATGCTATCGCGTTCTACTCTTAAAGGCGAAGCTTAAGCACGTCACCAAGTATTTCATGTGTGGAGCTATACCAGCGTACATGATCATCAAAATGCGTGTATCGTAAAGCAGTGAGATCACTTGGCGGTTTTTTAACCACTGACGTATTGCATCAGCGCGGAGCGTTATTTTTTGTTTATTACTATTCGTCCGTCTGAGTTTATAGCACATACTATGCTTGTACGAGCGCTGCATCAAGAATATTTGCAGACTTCCGGCTTTCGCGATCACTGTTTCTATTCTCCGACTTCCTGCTTGTACTGTGCGACGCAATACTATTGTTTAAATATTGGTTTATAGCGATAGCAATTCTGTGGACACTCCAAGCGCATTTCTGCCGTCGCCATCACCGTGAGGTTCCGTATAAAGTCCAACGGCGATAAAATCGTCGCCGCGCGCCGTACGCTGTGTGTGCGAGTGAAAGCGTACGAGGGGCGATCTGCGATGCGGGCGAAGTACCTGCCCGCGCGGGTCTCATCTTCAAAGCGATCTGCGATGGGGACAAAGTGCACGCGCCGAGTTCCGGTAGCTTCGTATGCGCTCTGCTTTCGACGTTTAGTTCGCGTTGAAGCGAGACGAGAGACAACGCGAAGGTCAATTTGCCCGCTGCTGCAGCCGCGCTGACTCACTCCAGCGTCTTGACAGCGAGTTTCCGCGTTCATAGAGTGAGATACGTTCATATTTGCTTGTGCGCGCGTGACACCATGCTTGTTATTTTAGTTAGTGTGACTGTGTTTACAAGTTCACACGGCCGATAAAGCTACTATCCTCACTTTGTATAGCCGTCCACTAATTTGCTATCGCAATTGATGCTTCGTCTTTCGGGTGAAACTGCGACTTTTTTATATTAACGCAAACAGACACATTCGTAGAAAAATAAATCCCTACAACCACAACACACGGTAGGGTTGCTGGCTGTTTTTTTCGCCTACCTCTGGCATCTGAGTCCAAAAGCTTCTCTTTTCAAATACTTTTGTACGCTCGTGAGCAGCCTAAAAGGCCCCCCTTCAGCAGTAGTAGTACTAGTAGTATGGAACGACCTTAGATCAGGCTTGTCGCCTCGCTGCCTCGTTTTTCACGTTGTTAACGTGGTGCAGGTTTTTCACCCCGGTGCATCGTTGTGGCCGCACCGTTTTGTTACAATAGCTGTTATATGGACACTGCAAGCGCATTTTTGCCGTCGCCATAGCCGTTGTCGTCGCCGTGATGTGCCGTATAAAGTCCAACGGGGATAAAATCGTCGCCGCGCGCCGTCCGCTGTGTGTGCGAGTGAAAACGTGCGAGGGTGAGCCGGCAACCGCAGCTTAATCTCGCGCTCGCGAGAGAGGAAGGTGGCCGGAAGCGCGCGGTCTTCGTTCGCGCGCGAGGCACGGGGAGGAGGCGACGGAAACTAGAGTGGGGGCTGGGGGCGAGGTGGTGCGTTCTGCTCCCGTGGCTGTTGCTCACGGAGCTGCCGCGCGGGCGCCGTATCTTGAAAGCGATCTGCGATGGGGACAAAGTGCATGCGCCGAGTGCCGGCAGCTTCGTATGCGCTGTGCTTTCGACGTTTAGCTCGCTTTGAAGCGAGAGACAACACGAAGGTCAATTCGCTCACTGCCGCGCTTCCTCAATCAAGCGTTTTGACAGCGAGTTTTCGCGGTCATCGAGCGAGCGAGATGTGTTCATGTTTACCTGAGCGCGCGGGTCACCGTGCTTGTTTATTTAGTTAGTGAACGAATATTTACAACTTTATACGGCCGATAAAACTACTATCGTTACTTCGTATAGCTGTCTACTAATTGCTATCGAAATCAATGCTTCGCCTTGCGGACGAAACTGCGACTTTTTTTTTTTTGCTGTATATGGTGCTGCGCTGAATACTCAAGAAGAGTGCACTAGAACTGAAGAAAAGAGACGTTGTGCAGTTCCAGGTTGCCCGAACAGCGTCATCAGCACACCGGAGTAACCGGAATCCGTGAACATAGAACATGTAGGCAGCCATGGAGTGCGAACTTCCGCTACGTAGGCGCTTCGGTCTCTTACTATTGGCAGCGAGGGGTTACGTCACTGTGGGAGAGAAATGAGGACAGAAGCCCGAGCAAAATTTGAGTTCAGGGAATGCATTTTCTTTCTCGTATTTTGAACTTTCGCGATTGAATAACTTCGGTTTGCGCATCCATATAGCTGCCATTCTTGTTGCCTTTATCTCTCCAACCGTTGGTCTACGCAATCCGTCACCGAAAAGCGTTGGCTTGAGATGTGTTCAAGGGTCCCTTTAAGGGTGTAGTATCGCATTCCATGGTGGTAGGAGGGGGGCGAGGGTGGCAGGAGTAAATTTGGGGGGGGGGGGGGGTCGCTTCCTCGCCCACTTTGTATAGCAGTGTGTGAACCCTTCCAGTCAGTGTCTTTGTTCAAGCAGTTCTTCTTTTCTTCTGTCATTCATAAGACCTTAAAGATGTATTTATTACCTGGAACGATGTGTAGTGTAAGCGCCGTCCCGCTCGCGAAGGTGCAAGTCTCAGCGGGATCCGGCAGTAAGACAGAGACGGGTAAGTAACGAAGTGTACTTTGCTTCTTTTATTTTGCCCGACGTGATGACACCCGGCGAAACGCCGAGGCGCTCGGTTCTGTGCAAGTCCGGTCACGACATCGTGCATCAACAAACACCAACCGCTATCGCAGCCCGGAGAGTATCGCTCGTCCGCGGTACAAGCAGACACTGCAGTAAAGTATACCTTATTATTCTTTTCTTTTCTTTTTTTACTTCTCTTCGCCGGACCTAAGCGACACTTGTGCAGAGTGCGCAATTTCTACGAGGCCAGTAAGGGAGATGCGTCGGCCTACATCACGACTTCTCGTTTCGCGAAACAAGCTGTCCGAGAGGATCGCGTACCGCGAAGGGGTCGTAAGGTATCAACGGGAGATGTGTTGATTGGGCGCATCGCGACATCAGCGTATAAAAAACCGGCGCGGCTCAACCTCGTGACTGGCTACTAGGCGACTGTAGGGAAACAGGGAGTGACTCTACATACGTCCGTATACTTCGGCTTCATATCTACATCCTTACATATTTGCCTGTGCGTGCGGCCGTACAGGCAGACGCGTAGCGGAGGTCGTAATTCGTGGGACATCTCAGAGAATCGCTTTCTTCCGGTATGAGAATAAAGGACACTCTTTCTCCCTCTCTCTCACCTAACCGCGCTACGCGTTTTTTTTTCTTTTCATTTGTTGTTATATTTGACGGAATATCGAACTGTCCGGTCTGCTCAGGAGAGGTTCACTCACGTCTTTCTTTCAATTCTAATGTCGTGCTCTTAAACGCTTACGTCACCAACTGGGACGTCGAGAGCTTATACAAAAACGCAGACTACGCAAACTGGTCGTTCTTTGAGGTCAGCCGATGGGACTACACAAATGAGAAAAATGAGATGCATCTTCCTCACCTCATACATTCGCTGGTCTAAATAAAAGAAAAAGAAAAAACAAAAGAATGGAAATGTCTTCAGAAGTTAGAATAGGCCGCCGGTATCAATAAGGCCTGGAGGCTCAGTAATAACAGAACGAACACGACGAAACAAGTGCCCTTCAAGGTCTGATGAAAAACATGGTATTCGGAGACAGAACGTTCGTGTTCATAAGCATACAATAACGCATAACACTGCATTTTGAGGCTTCATTTTCACTTTGGCGTTACCGGAGAATGCCGTTGTAATACAGATGCCGTCAAATTCGCGCAGGAAAAGAAAAGGTGTACAACACGCATCGACA
Source organism: Dermacentor silvarum (assembly GCF_013339745.2). Classification (NCBI taxonomy): domain Eukaryota; kingdom Metazoa; phylum Arthropoda; class Arachnida; order Ixodida; family Ixodidae; genus Dermacentor; species Dermacentor silvarum. Next base: position 99,484,883 of record NC_051159.1, read on the forward strand.
CGTTCCGTAAGAGAAATACAGGGCAGTGCGTCACAGGAGTGTAGATAAACACGGGTACTCGAACCAGCAGGCGTCCAGCTGTGACAACATTTCTTCTCAAGAAACAAAGGATGAGTTAAGTAACCGTGACATATCGAAGAGTGGCCAAGGAACACAGCTCAATGTGGTACAGCGCACTCGAGCTGCGCTTGTTCTTCTAAAAAAAAAGTTTGAGCGCGCAACGAGTCCATCTGATCTGCAGGCCGGCGGCTTCCGGCTTGGCTTCAGAACGGCCGAAACGCGCTGTTGGGCCGTTTGGTTTGACGTAGCTTGCAACGGCTCCAGGGAGCACGAGCGACTGAGCGGACAGCATGACGACCAATATATGCGCTAACAGCTGAAAGTTTATTTCTCGATCACGTAGCCATTGAAAGGCTTACCATATTAGGCTGACAAGCCATGCTTACAATATTATGTCAGCATGGCAACGTATGCTTACAATATTATGTCAGCATGGCTTGTGTTAATTTATCGGTAAGCGACTTCTGCTTCCTATCTGAATCCAACGGGGTCACGCAGGAGTTGAATTACTTCGCTAGAGCTGCCAAGAGGGATGGATCAATAGGGTGGCGAGACCGAGGAGAGGTCGACGCCTCCGCTCCACCAAGTCCACTCCTACAGTATACAATAAGCGATCGGTGAAGATTAGGAAATACGGCTAAACGTCTTCACTCGCTTAGCAAGTATGTGTCTCGAAGAAACTTCAGTAGGAGCACAAAGAGCTCCCTGCCAGAATGGACTCTGTAGAACGTTTATTCCCAGGACACGTTAAAGGAAATATTTTGCGAAGACACGATCGCTCACTTGCCTTCGCAAGGCTAGATTTGCCTGTAGCTAGCGCTTACTTCTCCTCCTTCAATTAAGTATTTTGTCATTGTGCCCTGGCGCTGTCCTGTGTCATCTGCTTGTCACTTGGTACCCCAGGATTTACTCTGAGCAATCAATAAACAAGCGTGCAGTTGCCACTGTGCCTCACGGTCATCCTGCCGTCTTCTCCGTCGTGCGAATTCTCTGCGGCACAAGCTTGAAACAAGCCGCAGCACAAAACAGTCGCTTATATGCCAGAGGGAAAATACACAAGCAGGCGGTGACTTCCTGCTTTAAAAAGTCCAGCAAAGCAACCGGCATCAACTTTGCCCCGAGCCAAATGCATGAGAGATGCGACGACGAAGTGAGTGTGTCTCGCGTTGAACGATGAGAAATCGTCTCGGCGTATAGCGTCGAAAGAAAAACAGAGGACGACACAACGTCTTGTCGGGATGTTTGTGTGCACAATGCATTGTTGTGGATGACGATCTGTACAGGGGGAATAGAATGCCTGTTTGTCGATGTTTATAATTCGTACGTAGTCTTTGCACCGGCTTCTTCTTTGGAAGGCAGTCTAAGTAGCGGGGAGTATCTTCCGTGAAACCGGAACGTGTAATTATTAATGGAGGATGACGTAGCCCTGTGAGTCGAAGACTCTTCTTCGAACTGCTCGTTTGGGATGGTGTCTCGCGATTTAATTTTCGCATCAACAAATATGTACGGGTTTCGCGCGTCCCCAACCTGCCACATCATGGTAATTTTAGCATAGCATCCGGCTATGCCGTGTGGGCTGTTTTGAAAACCTATAGTATTAGAGAAAAAGCAACAATAAGTTGCACATTATAGATAGGTCGTTAAAGCCACTATTCTATAGCCTGAAGCCACGCAATACTTTTAAAGTATTATGTGAACTCATGAAACGTACTTCTGTGATATAACTAATTGCAGATGTGAATTGGACTGGACAAACTTTATTTGGGACCTGCAGGACGCGCTTAGGGCGTAGTGGGCGTCTCCCACGATGTGAATATAATTCTTGATTTGCTCACTGACCTTTGATACTTTGAGCATTTTAAGCGTGGGAAGCTCAAATCTGGTTTATTATTTTTACTGAACTGTAGCCACAAGTGCAGCATGCAAATCATTGTGATAGACCGTCGGGAAGTCACAATTCCAATTTAGACCTGTACCAGGAGAAATGTGTTCAAAGTATAGTAGAGTCGAAACCCCTTTACACGTAATTTTTGCGTATGAAAGTTTTTCGACTGAACATGCAACACCATAGAAGCATTCGCAAGTATATCTTTGGACGATTGAAATAAATAAATTAAAAAAAATGTACGCAATAAATGTGAAAACAAATCAGTCCTACGATGGAGTTCGCATTTACGTCAGGTGACATTTTAATGACAATGACTTTGTACGAGTATGCGTTAGTAGTCTACAGTATTTTTTCTTTCTTACTGTAGTGCTGATAAGCATTGCTTTTTCCCCCTCGGAAATACTGTATGACATAGAGCAGCTTATTAAGTTGTTGCTAATTTCTGAGACTGTGCTGTATTTTTGAACGTCGATTGATAGCGCTTTGTAATACGATAACATCAATATTCTTTAAAAGAAATAAAAGAAACGCCACAAAAATTATATGTCGCACATATCTAATGAAACGAATTCACGCATTTGTTAGCTTTTTTTTTTCTATATTGAGAGGTAGCCAGGGAGATCTCACGGTTTGAAGCTTCCGAAAAGCAATGTTGCACAGCTCGGTCTCACTACGTGCTTTCCTTCTCGAAACAATTCATGCCCTCTCTTTCCCTTTCTCTTACAATCTCCGCCTGACTTAACAGCGTCTTCGGCTTGCGGTGCACGAAAAAGAAAAAAAAATGTCGGTGTTTGAAACCGGGTGCGTTACCAGCCACATCTTATTCCAAAGCAGCGGTACTCTACGAATTGGCTCCTTCCGGGACTCTGCATCCCGACCACCAACGCCAAGGCGAAGACTACCTCACTTCTGAAGTTCACTGCCCGTCACGGTGGCTGAGTGTCTCTGGCGTTCTGTTCCTGACCACGAGGTCGCGGGTCCGATTGCAGGCAGCGGCAGCTGCATTCCGAAGAGGGCGGAATGTAGAAACACTCGCCATCTTACAGATAAGTGCACGTTAAAGAACGCCATGTGATCGAAACCAATCCGGTGCCCCTCCCCTACTACGGTATGTGTTGCTTTCTGGCCGTTAACCCCGTTGTTTGGTTTGATTTGCTCGCTTCCAAATGCCCTAAAACGCAGGCCATACCTAGGGCGTAAAAACACTATAAAAGTGTACTCGGTGTTTCAAGCGCGAGCAGTTCACAATTGTCAGTTGTCAAAAATACGTCAGCGATCCGAGCCTCCCTGAAAGCGAGAAGAGTAAACAAAGGCGACATCCGGGGTCGCCAGCATCGGGTCGTCAAACTCGTGCGTACGATAATATAAAACTCAGCGCACAGATAGATGAATTAGCTGGGAGATCAGGTCGTAAGGTGGGAAGCATGCGCTTCCTGCTACTTCGTTTCACTACTGTAAAAGCTAGGACTGTACGAGTTCTGAATAAAGAAAGAAAGATGAAAAAAAAGAAAGAGGGAAAGTTTGAACGCAAGTTCACTGTCAATACTTTGAGGCTAGGTTACATGAAAAAAAAAAGAAGAAAAAAAAAGCTGCACACCACATGATGCCCTTCTCGTAATATCTGGAGAAGGTCACGGTCCGCGAAAATTCACCAAGCTAGGAGAGCGCATGGGTGCCCGTTGTTCTAAACTAGACGCACAGTTCTTGTCTTCGCTTGGCACAAAGTGGACAAGTTAATAGCAAATGTGAGATGTCCTGATTCATTGCAAGCACATCATGATTCAGTGTGCCCTATTTTGTGTAGGAAGTGGTTCTTGCAGGCCACACTCAGCCGAAGTCGATGAAACACTTTCCACGTCTCTCAAATCGTGGCATTCTTAGCTCGTGGGGCTGTGCTACGCGACTCGATCCCTTCAGTTCGCAAGGGGCGCGATTTCAGCGTGTAGCATCAGTGTTTAGTGCCAAGCAAGCTCGAGACGACGACGGACAACGTAAGCACAAGCTTTCAGCGTGCGTATTTCACGTCTTATCTTGAAGTTACGTATAGCGTGTGCATGTCCGATGACCTTCGCCATGCATCCGATATTGGGCTTCCAGTAAAGTCACTCGTTAAGAGTTATCACTTGTGCGTCCATCTTAAAATTTAAGCTAATAGGTATACTTTTGGCAGACGGACGCGTTCTTCTTCATCTGGCCGAATGTGCGCGTGCTCGGAAGTATCCGTGTCTGGCCGAATGCGCGTGCGTTCGGGAATTCCTGTTACTGCGTGGTGGCGTGGCCACGTGACTTCGCGGGAGGCTACGAGGACGCTTCGCTCGCTTGTGAGAGCCTCTCCGATTGGTGCGCGCGCGTCGAATGGTTCGTTACTGGGTAAGAGGACATTGCATTCCTTCTCGCGTCCGGTCTGCAACGTTGTCGCTCCGCATCAGGCATACAGAAATGCGCTGTGTGGTTTACGCGTTAGCGAAAGAAACACAAGCGGAGAAGTAGAAGTTCGTGCGTTTTGATAAGCTCTAAAACACAACAGAAAAGCTTCTAGATTTAAAAAAAAAACAATGGAATCTTTGACATACCCGCTGGAAATCTGTGCCTTTACTCGTTAAATAACATTACACACCAAAAGATTAAGTTACAATCATCAAAACACCATCAATGTCTTGAGCATGGCATCTTCATATACAGGCTTAATTGCAGGTTCGTCATATGCATTTCGATGATCCACAAAGTGGCACGGATAATTCAGCGCGTTCAAAAAGCTATTCGCTTACTTAGATGATCAGCTTCGATGGTTCCTGCTTCATTTTCTGTCCTCGTTTTAAGATTTTTTTTTTTTTTGCTCTGTACACCAGTGGGCACATGCGGCACCAGCATGACTGTAACTCAACAATTGCGAAGTTAAGCGTACCCTCGACTAATTTCGACAGATCAACGCGGTGAATGACTGTGTGGAATGAGAAACGGAAATGAACCATGACGAAGCTTCGCAGCTGCGCCTTGCCTCGCCAAAACTTCTCATTATCTCATCTTTTCCGTGGAGCACTCGCTACTACAAGGCGGCGAGGAATGTGCCCGGGGTTTTCGGCAGACAAGCGCGGAGTCGTCGTTTTGTGGCGAGGCATCGCTCTCAGATTGGCCGAAAGCCGCGAAGCGATGGCGCCTGAAGGGCAAGCATTGCTCAAGTTCCCCAATTTCACGCGTTGGCGACTGCGGCCGCCGAAATAAGCTGGGGAAGTGGAGGGGGGGGGGGGGGGGGTGCGGCGAAGAAGCACGGCGCGGTGCAAATCCCTTTACTCTTGCGACGGCACTCTTTCGTGCGCTTTCTTCCAGCGAACCTTTACCGAGGTGCTTGTCCCCCGGCTGCGAAAATAGAACCTGTTCAATGCACCGCCAAGTATAGCTGTTCATTCGTTCAGAGAGGCCTGAAGCGTAAAGTTTTCTACAAATGTTACTAGAGAGAATTCGGGCTCTGCGATATTAAAGATACCATAGGAATGACGAGAAGTACACTCGGATTTGTTTAATATTTGTGTTTCTGGTTTGAGACGTAAATTCCTTCGTAAAACTGAATCGATAATGTCGACTCAGAGGTACCATAATGTCGACTCACCCGATAGACATCCTAAAGCACACCGACCTCTTAATGGAGTAGTGCATTATATTAAACGGATTCTTTGATTTACTTGATTTTCTTTGATTCAGCCATTTGGTATGTCCCATTGGGTGTGTGCCCAACCTTGTCCGATCCTCCAGACTGAGTACGTGTCACTGTGACATGAACGTTGCGAATTGTTTCAATTATAACGCCATATTTTTGCTATGGCGTTGTGCTACTGACCACGACGTCGTGGGTTCGATTCCCGACCACGGCGGACGCATTTAGATGGGGGCGGTATGCGAAAACGCCCGTTTACTGCGCTTTGGATGCACAATAAAGAATGCTAAGAGGGTAAAACTGTTTCGGAGCCCCCCCCCCTCTCTCTCTCTCTCTCACACACACACACACACACACACACACACACACACACACACACACACACACACACACACACACACACACACACACACACACACACACACACACACACACACACACACACACACACACACACACACACACACACACACACACACACACACACACACACACACACACACACACACACACACACACACACACGCGCACACACGCGCACACACGCGCACACACACACACACACGCACACACGCGCACACACACACACACACGCACACACACGCACACACACACACACACACACACACACACACACACACACACACACACACACACACACACACACACACACACACACACACACACACACACACACACACACACACACACACACACTTCTCCGCCTCTCACACTACAGCGTCTGTGATAGCGTACTATTCAGCTTCGGCACGTTATGCCCCACAATTTAATGAAGGCAATATTTTGCTGAAACGGATCTTGGATATGAAAAAGGATTGTGCTGAAATTCACAAAGCGGTTTGAAGCCTAGGGCCTAACCAGCATGCTTACAGCTCTGGAAAAAGCTAGCGCCCGACTTCCCTCTAGCAATTGTAGAAAACTCTGGCTTGAACGAACCTGACTACTGCGACATGTACAATTTCTGGGTTGTATGCCTTAATACGTGTGTGCAATTGCTTGTGCGTGTACGTGCGCGAGCGCTTGTTTTCGTGCAGAAGTGTGCGTTGCTAAGATGTGGCGCTTGGGTGCGTGTAGGGTTCGGTTTCGTAAGAACGCCGTCGTCCCGATGAAAAAACAAACAAACAAACAAAGGTGTCCTATCTTCGCCTTCTATTCACTGTTAGCATGAAACGGCGAATGGAAAACACACGATGACGCGACTGCGGTCGACTGTTACATTAAATAATTTGGGATTATCGTGAGATGCACTTGAACGACTGCTTGTGACTAACCACACGCGTTCTGGAGAAATCCGTGAAGTGTAAGTAATGTCGCGAAATTCAAACTTTGCCTGTCACGTATATCTACCTCCATTTCGCAGACTTCCGTAAAGCTACGTTGGCTAATTAATGTTTCAGCGCTTCGAGTTGGCAATTAAATCGACGTTGTTCTGCCGTATGCTAGCCTTTGGTTAGCTCGATCTGCAGGGTTATTATCCCTGTAAGGCTGTAGTGCCTGGTTCGAAACCCGGACCAGATCGAGTTTCGCTCCAACTGCAAAGCTTTCTTTCAAGGTCGCCCACGTGTTTCTTAGAACTTCAACTAACACCCTACCCATGTCTGTGCCCTATCAAATTTCTGTTTCTCTCTCTGCATCTTCATCTTACATTGAAGCAGGTGACATTTCCTCTTCAGCTAAAAGTTGGGATACAAAGTAAACCATGGGTACTCTCGAAATCACGGGGGGGGGGGGGGGGGAGGCAAAGACGATGGCATAGGAGTAAGAGCTATGAAATCGCGTAGTCTATCTTCTTTTGCATCGTGGCAACTGTGCGCATGAGAACCAAGTGTACTTTACGAATTTTGTCGACAGCCGCGTGAATATTGAACCTCAACCTACGAAAGTTGAGTCCAAGGCCAAAATAAATGTGCAAAAAACAAAACAAGAAAGAAAAACCTTATAAGAAACATGCTCAGGACTCAAGTACACGCGATATTTAAGTAGATGCAAACTTTATGCATGCAGAAAAGCTGCTGCACAACGTCTATAGAGAGAAAGTTGTCCATACCCTAATTCACAGCTACGAATGTCTGGCGCACGGAATTTTTTCTTTGCAATGGTTAAGGTTTGCAAAAGCTTCTATATTTAGTTTAGGTTAGTACTTTTACTTTGCAAGCGCAATAGGTATAAACCAGTTTTTCTGTCAAAATGTTTCGTAATAGTTCTATGCCTACAATGTGAATTTGCCGTTTCTGTAATAATGTTCTGTCGCGAGTTTTTATTCGCCGGTTTGCGTTTTACATTCCAGTGTTTAGTTTTCTTTTAGTGCCTCTTTACAGTGTTCGTTATAGCCGCTTTGCTTAAAATAACTTAAGATTACTTCTAACTTTAACCACTGTCGGCTTCGAGTGATGAAATTTACGCCTGTTGTGTTAGGAAGTTCGTCCATAGTGATTATTTAATCAGTGGGACCTCTTATCTCACTAGAAACATTTATCAAATGTGACAGTACATTTACTGCTCAGTAAACTTATTTGCGCGTTTCGTTTGGCAGAAGAATAAACTCGTGTTTTGTTCTGGCTTTGAAAGAGAGAGAGAGAGAGCGAGTCAGCTGTAAGACGCATCAGCGTTTCTAGCATCTCTGTTTAGAACAGGGCTTGTTATTAGACAAAAATCTTAATGTGCCACTAACGAAGAATCTGTTTTGCCCCACAGAGGAGCATGAACTGCCCACGGACATGTTTTTATGTGTGTGAATAATTTTAGATCTGAAATAGCTCTATTTCTTTTATGTTTGCCTGTAACGCTTGGTTTGTCCACCCCTGTCAGATAAAAGTTAGAGAATAATAATAATAATAATAATAATAATAATAATAATAATAATAATAATAATAATAATAATAATAATAATAATAATAATAATAATAATAATAATAATAATAATACTTAGGCAGCCTGTTTTCTTTCGTTTGTTTTGTTAAAGAAAACAGGCCGTCTGATCCTCATAGTCGCGGTGTTGCTTTGGGGCGTCAAGCCTCATAAATTGCGAATATTTTTATTTTCGTTCGTAATGTCCGCACAGCGTTGCATTAATTCTGAACATTTGAACTGCACACCTGTGCACATGCTATACAAGGTACTTTCTGTGAAGCGTAATTACTCTGCATCCACATTTACTCGAAGAAAGTTTACTTGAAGAAGAACGACCCCGGCGAAAGGTTCTGGATAGAAACTATTGAACCATTGCCTTTGGAGCAACCCATGTTCACAGTAGTGATGGCCTTTCATATTATTGAGGAGTAATGTAGACAGACAGTTTGCGAAGCACAGCTGGCTGTCAGACAGCCCATGCCGGTCACCATATTTGTTATAGCGTATAAAAGAAACGGTCGTGTAACGCGTACGAAGAAAGTGGCTATGGTTTTTCGAGACACATGAACGAAGACCAGACAGCGGGGTTCTTGGGTTTGGGTGACGCATGGTTGCAACACAGTAATTAACCAGCAAAGTCGTTGTCCATTCACACTTGAGGTACAAGTAGCGCCTGTGTTTTTTTTTTTAAAACCTTGTGCTTTTGGGTTTCATCGGGTGTTGTACATCATGTTTAACTCTCGGCATTCTATAGAATTGCCAAAATTAAAGCCAAAGGTAAGAAACACAACGCGTAGTATTGAAAAAAAAATTATAAACGGTGTTGTATTTTTATTTTAGAACTTCGAACCCGGATCTATCGAACCCACGTATAACGGATTATTATGTATAACGAACAGCAGTAAAATCCCATCGAAAATTTTTGTATAAAATTTTCATTTTATATATCGAATTACCTATATATCGAACTTTTTTGTGATCCCCTTCAAATTCGATATATCCGGGTTCGACTGGTACTGGTTATAACACAAGCAAAAAGAGGATAACTTGCTGTCGTTTTTAAACAGAGAGAGATAGAGATGCATAATTTTGTATGAAATAAGAACGACGTTGAAGCGCGCACGCATGCACAACCATTGTCAATGAATAAAACGGTGTCAGCAACAGCCTTTAGGTGGATATGCAAATTCGGATATGCAGAGGCAATATATCGCAATTCCAGTAAACCCTACCTTAGAACATTCGAAATTCTAAAGCTTAGAATTGAATATTTAGGTTGAGTGATTGAAGAGGTTATTACTTCAAAGAGAAATGTTTGAATCAACATATCCAAAGGGCTCAGCATTGAAAAAATAATTGCAGTACAAAGTATTAAATCATTTAACTGAAACTTTAAGACGTCCATCGCAATTCAACTTTCGTCACTTAATTTGCGTTTCACGTCCTTAACGAAACATTCTTTTAAATCGCGAATGGTCTCTTTGGCAGCGCAAACTGTGATCACTGTTAAATATTGGGTTTTGTTAAAACGACAAATGTCATTCCCCTCCTGTATGTAAACTAGGCTAGGATGTCTCCTTTCTTGCTGGACAGTACGGGATATCCACTTGCAGTAATGCGGACAATTTCCTCCGCATTACTTCGGTGACGTCTTATTTTAGGACCAAACCAAGCTGTACCCACATTGGCTCCGCAGTGAAAAAGAACCCTACCGTAAAGTGAGCGTACATTCTCTGCAAGTTCTTGGAAACATTAAGAAAATGCGACCTTTTTTTTTTCTCCTTCAGATTGCAGAAACTCTTTATAAGATTACCTCTGAAGTTTCGACGCATAGGAAAGGTTGTAAACGAAAATGAACTTGATCGCTGTAGGAATGCTTGCTCAAAAGGAAAATGATGTCTCCTTTCTAGGTTCGCAACCCCAATCGCATTTTATAAACATAGACTCCAAGAAAGAAATGCTACTTTTTGCTCGGGTAAATATTTGTCCAATATTCAGCTCCATATACCATAGTTCCGTGCCACCCCAAATTTCAATCAAGACATACAGGGTGACCTTAGAGCTAATCTTGCCAATGGCCGCTTCCAATGTATGTACACGGACCATTCGAGTGCACAATTGCACTTCTGCCATGAGCCCATTAATAGCGTTTGGCTACGTGCCCACCAGTTTTTGTAATTGTACACTCTATTTCTAGTAAACTTGAATTTGCTATGTTCGGCTCTTTTTGGGTATAGGCAGAATGATTGTAATAAAAATGAATGAGTCAAGAATCTTGATTAATCAAATATTCATAAAAATACGACAATCTTATTTACCCTTCTAATAATGGCCAGAAAAAGAAGGCGCCTTATTCCTTGCTGGCTAACTAAAGACAAAGACAACACTGTCGACAATACACATACTGTGCTTTGAGTGCTTCTTTATGCTAAAGTTGCAGCGGATTATTGAAGTCAGTAAGACAGCCAGAGCAGACAACTTAAATATCATGATTCATACGAGGCATGGTGGGATATAGGAAGTTTTCACGTTCGTCAAAACAGAGTGGTAACTAGGTTGCTTGTACATTTTCTTCTGAACATGTCCGTTTTTGTAAACGTTGCTGGTAACATTGTAAAACCCTCAATCGTTTTTCTTCGCCGAGAAGCATATGGGAGGCACGAAAATAGGAACGCAGAGATTAAACTAGGGACTTCCAGTTTCGTTATCAGCAAACGAGTGCTTATATGAGTACCGAAACGAACTGCGAAGAAGCAAATTAAAAGAATAAAAAAAAGCAAGAGGAACGTTGGAACACAAATTCGAGATTCTGTCGTCTTGAACATCTGGAACATGACCGGCGAAACGTTCTGTCGCACCCTCATCGACGAAAAACCTTATTGAGTTCCTGTCTGTGGTAAGATTCAAAGAGCATCTTTGTGGGCACGCCTAAGGAACGCCTTTTCACGAGAGCGTCTAAAAAATGTTCTTAATTTATTTTTTGCTCGGTAAAATACCCAACGTTCCACCAACTAAAAAGAGTTTCATTCCATGCCTACGACTTACCGAGCTTCGTGATGGTACAAAACACGACACATCGTTTGCGTGAGAGTGTTGCCCATTGTCCAGACTCCCACTGACTAAGGGGTGTGTGTGCCAGTGTGTGTCTACGACCAAGTTTGGGCCTCTCGGAAGCCTGGAGTCAAGTAACGCAAACATATAGCCTCTAACGCTGTGACCAGTGTGCTCTACAAAGAACGCGAAAACAAAACACCGCAGACTGAACGGTGCGGCTACCTGGTGCTCGTGATTCGATGCGGCGTAGTGAGGTGAACCAACAAAACGATTTATCGCGCCGTGCCGGTTTAGACAAAAGAACGTGCGACGTACATCTGTTTTTACACAACGTGAGACCTATTGTCGACAATGCAGGGTAAGGACTGAGAACAGTGCCCTACCGTTCACCCGCGCAACGACATTTTTTTCCCTTCTCTCTCTAGCGAGGTGACCACTTTAGCCACTCCTTAGGTGACTGCACGTCCCGATCAACTTAGCGCGCAGCGCGCAAGTAAGTGAACTGTTACTACATGTCGATAATATTGTTACGACGATTAAGAATAGTCAACGGATACGAGCTATATTCTCTCCACTTCCGGGTCAACTTGTGGTCGCCCCTATAGAGACTGAAACTTGCACCTACACATTCGTCTACATGCAAACTCAAACGCCACAAAACGCAGTCTACTTAGTTGCAACGTAAGCCACAGTTCATACACTCACTAAGGGTCTGGCAGCACATTTACGGCATGGTCACCGCGGGAGAAGCGCTGAGAAAAAAAACAAAAAAACGAGAGCATCATCCCGAGGTATTTCTGCATACAAGCTTAATCGTCCGAGAGTTCTTTTGGTCGCACACAGGGGCAGTTACTGTCGACATTCGAATACAGAGCGCCTCGCGTGACCTTTGATATCGAAGACTTGTGAATTACGAGCCTAGCCCTTAAACCTGTGGTTCATGCCGAGCCCTTCACCAACCGGGAGCGTGCGCGCTAGCTGTGTCCCTCCGTCAACTGCTGAAGGAGACGCAATGAGCGCAACGCGAGAGCTGTACGATTTGGATGCACCGCGATCGGAACCTCTGCCGATGCACCCTTAAACGCAACGTCACCACTGACCGAGGGAAGCAAGGTCTCTCGAACGGTGGAGCGAGCACTCGACGAACCTCCTCTATGTACACGCATAAACACCGTTTGTAAACACGCACACACGCAAACATTCGTCTCTGTCGGCCTCAATGTCGCCATCGCGAGAGTCTGCGCGAGAATTTTGTACAGAGCACGAGCGCAGAAAAGGCTTCCGTGTCGTGGATAGAATACGTCGTCTCGACGCAGGCTTCCCGGGGATCTCGCGTCCGTCCATCACGGCGTCGTCTGTGAAGCCACGCGCTGATTCGCAGAAACACGGCGTTCACAGCCGCGCACAAGCACTTCTTTCTCACTTCACTCGATGATCGTGTGAGCTCGGTGCCGTTCACTGCGAACTATAGGTTCTTACTTCACGCACACACCCAAGACAACGCTGTCGCCTGGTTTCGAAGGAGGTAATCCATTCGTGGAGTGATGAGTTACACCTACGAGTTCGGAGACAAAGAAGGACCTCGCTAGACGGTACTTTGTGCGCACGGAGCTACAGCTCTCACTTAATTCTGTGACCATAGGAGCACGGCACCGCGCACTGCGAAAGGGAGTCAGTCGCCCTGCATTCGCACACGATATGCAACGCTGTGACGACACCGAAACCACTCGCGCGTTGAAGACGCAGACACCAACTCTGAAGAAGACGAAAGAACTCTCATCGTCGCTCACACGGAAGCGCCGCTTTCTCGCGGTCACTCTGTGGTCACGTCAACTCGGCACCGTGCACTGCGAACGAGGATCTTCATCCGTGTCCACAGGGCATAGCGTGGTCACCTGGCTTCACAGGAAGCACGTACATTCAGCTCGTGCGATGACTCCCGGAGGCGCGCAGCCGGAGCATCGTATGCTCCCGGTCAGGGTGACGCCCCGTCTGAGACGCTCGGTCGTCGCCGCAGTCGAGGATGCTTGGTCCACTAAGTGTGCGCGCGTCTCGCGCCTTCTCCCTGCTGGCTCACGGCATGCGAGTAGTCCGAGGCTCAGGAGATGGCGTCGTACGCGGGCGGCGGCGTCTCGGTGTCGCGCGCCTTGTACGTCTGCGCCAGCGGGCAGCGAAGAGCGTCCAGGTAGCAGGGCGGCGGGTCCTCTGCGGCCAGTGCGGCGCACCGGGCGGCGCTCAGCTGCTGGTGGCCGGCCAGCCGGTAGCCCGGGTAGCGGGGAGGGGCCCGCGCCGCCACGCGGTACGGCATGGCTCGCAGGAAAGGCAGGCCTCGGCTTGACGGGCGCCCGGCCTGCGTCGTATACGGAGAGAAGAGAGAGAGAGAGAGGCACACTGGTTACTACTGCGCGGGCGCATTTGTCAAGCACTTGCCGCACGAACTATACGTTGCACGTGGACGGATCACGTGCAGCCATATTCATCCATATACAAGACTTTTAATTTAGATATGAAGTTATACTGAGTGTTTGCATTGGTTCGTGAAGCCTCATGTTTGAAGCCTCTTATGCGACATATGCGCCTCTGAGATGTGCGTTCAAGAGGCGTTTTTTTTATCGAGCTATACTGATTATGCTATACTTCACTGGTTATGTTGCCTGAAAGCTCTTTCTTCTGTGGCACCATCTAGCGTGCACTCGGTGAAGGACGGCTGTTGCCTCCAAGATTTGTGTGCGTTGCGTGTTTTACCACCTCTTTCTCTGTGATTAGGCATACAGCACACAATAGCTGCCAGGTAAAATAATATAAACCAGAGTAAAAACTAAGTATTACTTGCTATAGAAAGTAAAATTTTGCGTGTTCACACAACATATTTGACGCACGAAAGGCTTTAGACAAGATGACACGAACTAGTGCAAGACTTAGGTATAAACTAGTCCCATGCTTAAAAAAAAAAAAAAAGACAGAACGTTGCCAGCGCACAGACGCCTTGGCGGACAGAACAAGAAAACATTTTGTTATTTCAGGTCGATCCACTTTAGTACGTGGCCGCAATAACTTGCGGCTTAAGCAGCTTTTCTATAGACCATTTTTCGCGGAGCAGTTTGCTTTAGAGCAACGAGGTGGCTCTTTCGGCGGCGTGCAGCTTGTTGCCTCAGCGAAAACGCACGAATGCGAAACCATTACTGCTTCTGCCTTGCTGCTCTGCGATCAGCTGTTGGAAATACAACTGGGTGTTCACTAACGCATTGTGCTTTATTCGTGCTACAACATGTGGAACGGCAGAACGCCAGTGTTGTATGGCTAACCGCCAAGAGAAGAACTTCAACCCCGGAACGTCGGCAACACTACCGCTCGTTACACTGTGATAAATGGAGTAGTGCCGCCACCTAGCTGGCTGAGTAAGTTCTTTGCACGGTTATCTACACACATCATACGATACTCGTAATGCAAAGTTACGCCCACTCTATCGCCAACGTATCAAGAATAAGTGAATGGGCGCACTCTTGAACCAATACGTTGAAGCATGGGTGACGGCGACAACACCAAGAGCACACGAATGTTCGAAACTGAACGTTTCGTGACGGTCCACAGAGTAAGCGAGTAACTATAGCGATAATAAGTATTTGCCGACAAACTATTACAAAGTACAGAATATCTGTTGTCCGAGCCTTGCGCGCATCAAGGACAAATCTGTTGCACCAGAGCATACACGCGAGTGATTTGGTAGAAAATAAACAATTCCATAGTGACTGCACCAAGGAACTTTACAGGGTCAGAAACATGAGAAGCCGCTTCTTCAAAGTGTTTGCCAAATAACGGACAAAGAGCAAAACACACTCATCCTGATATAATTCATAAGCGGAAAGGTTGTACTGCTTGGAATGCCTTTCTAGCCCTGCTTCTAGTATATAAGCACCGTATACGATGCACGCGCAGTTTGCACACGACGTAATGAGCTCCGAAAGAGCTTACGTGCCCTCTGCAGCTGTGGCCAAAGCTTCGTGTCGTTTACCCAGTCACCGTCTACGATATCCGCCGGAACAGTGGCTTGCCGAACTGCACTGGGCGTCATGCCCATTCATTGGAAGCAAGGAGGCAACGGAAACAGCTGAGGCAAGCAATAGGATGGGCCCGTATCATTCTGATCTATCACGGAAGGCTAATGGCGGATTTGAAATAAAAACAGATTGGAATAGTTTTACGCTATACCGGCCCAGTACTAAGTCCCGAATGCCTGCCAGATTCAGCACGTGCGCGAAAGGTTACGGTAGACGCCTATCTGCACGACGTCATGTCCTGGAGGAGGTCTACGACTTGCTTTCACAATCGAAGTAAAAAAGAAAAGCAAGCAGACAAAACAGATTTATGCGTCATACAAATGCAAAAGGCTTTACGAGAAGCTCAGATTTCCTCTCGCCGCGACGGAAAGGAATGCATTCAGCGCGCAGTGGCCCGGGGACCCATCTCGGCCACACACTGGAGCAGGACTGACCCTGGGCGCAGCCTCCTCGTCGTCGTCGTGTGCCCTGCTGCGGGACCGCACCAGCGCCATGGTGACGCAGGAGAAGACGAGCAGCAGGAAGAGTGCGAAGGCGACCAGGAAGAGGCGTCGCGTAGAGTCGGCGTCCCGCACGTACACCACCACGGGCACCGACACGGGCAGCAGCAGCACCAGGCAGCGCAGGATGTTGCGCGGGAAGGCCACCGGGATAGACTTCTCTTCGTCCTCGGCGCCGCCCCCTTCCTCCTCGTTGTCTCCACCGTCGGCGGGGGACGACGGCTGCTGCTGCTGCTGCTGTTGCTGTTGTTGCTGCTGCTGCAGCTGCAGCTGCAGTTGCTGCTGCTGGCACGCACGGCAGTCATCGACGGACACTGGCTCCATGCCGCGGGCAGGATCATCCCGGGCTGGAGCGGAGCCTCAGGGCGCCTGGGCTGCATCGAGAAACGGAGGAGTCGATCAGGTTGTCAAGCGAGAGAGAGAGAGAAGGTAGGGATGTCAACTAGACGAATTTTCCTACGCACCGCTGCAAGATAGGGAGAACAGTCGTACTTTCGCCCGAAGGGTGGAGCATTGACAGCAGCAAGGCATTAGAATATTGCACGGAAGCTCGTTATCCTTATGGGAAGTATAAATAGCAGTACACATTCGCTTACAATCTGAACAAGCGTGGTGTCACGCGCCCAAAGCGACACGACCATTGTACACTTTGAGTACACTTGCGGCGACAACACTGGCGATGCGCACCTTATCGGCCAGTTGAACAGCCCTGATTGCGAACACCGCGAAATGCCCGATATGTCGGAACACATATTATGTGATTGCCCAGCATACCATATGCTGGAGCGAAGGACATTGGACAATTCCCTAGCCAGCGTTGTAGGAGGACGCTATTCTCGGCCCATGGCCTGACACTGCAACTTCAATGCGGACAACTAAAGTGCTCTTGAACTTTCTGCATGACACGAAACTAGACGAGCGGCTGTAGTAGGACCACCGTCTTATGTACATAAACACTCACTACTTCTCTTCTCCTCGTCATAATCCATCCAGTACTTTCACTCCCCTTCGCTCTTCCCCAGTGCAGAGTAGTAGACTAGAGCGCACTAGCTCAGGTCGACCTCTCTCTCTTTGCTATCAATAAAATCTCTCTCTCTCTCTCTGGCGAGATGAGCAGCACCGGCAGCTGGAAGCGCGCGCTTGTCACAGGCGACTTTATCGTTCCATTGGGATGCGACTCCTAAATTCAGCACATCTCGGGCACTCCAACATCGGGTGCGCGGGAAGACAGCGTGCATCAAGATATTCTCGACTCAACCTTCCTGTCGCTCTCGCGTGCTCGCCCTAGCACGCACAACGCATCGCCAAAGTATATACACGCAACAGCTGATGCGTACGAGAGAGGGCGAGGGAAAGAACACTTGACGTCATGCTTCCAGCAGCCTTTGTGGGTGTGGCCCGAGTGTGCAACTGAGGATAACCGGGCACTGAGGGAGAAACCCCAAGTGCGGACCAAAATAATGTGTCACATTGAAAAAAAGTCGCACTTCCGCTCGAAAGGCGAAGCATCGATTGCGATAGCAAATTAGTGGACATATATACGAAGTAAAGATTGTAGTTTTACCAGCCGTATAAAGTTGGAAACAGGCATACTAACTAAATTAACGAGCATGGTGTCACGTGCGCACAAGCAAACATTAATGCATCTCACTCGATGACCGCGGAAACTCGCTGTCAAACGATGGAGTGTGTAAGCGTGGTAGCAGCAGTGAGAGAATTGACTTTCGTGCTGCCGCTCGCATCAACGGGAACTAAGTCGCGAAAACGCAGTGCAGGGCGGACTCTGTCCCCGCCGCAGTCGGCTTTCAAGATACATTATGAAACATCGTTCCAGCGCACAAATAAACACGGACGAGCAGAGAAAGGCAAGAAGAGTTGTCTTTCAACAACAGACAACAAGAACGTTGTCTTTCTTTGATCGTCCATGTTTATTTGTGCGCTGGAGCGATGTTTCATAATGCTATTCACTAACAACTAGCCCAGCTGTCCACGTTTTTCAAGATACAGAGGCCCCGGCGGGCGCGCCCGGAGTAGAACGCCCCTCTCTCTCCTCTCCCTACCCTCCCTCTGGAGCGTTGCGCGCGACTGGAAGACTGCGCGCTTCCTTCCCGCTTCCATCGCTTGCGTGCGCGAGATTGAGCCGCGATCGCCGGCCCGCGCTCGCACACTTTCACTCGCTCACACAGCATACGGCGCGCGGCAACGATTTTATCGCCCTAGGAGTTTATACGGAACCTTACGGCGATGGCGACGGAAGAAATGCGTTTGGAGTGTCCATATAATTGCTATCGCAATAAAAGCACAGCAGAGTCCCTTCCTACGATGAGCTTGTAATATTTTTTTAGTTATCTCTGCCGTTTCTTTGCGTTTGAATAACTCGTGACATGTATTATGTATTTTCGTACATTTCTGTGATACTGATATTGACGTCCGCGTTAGATCAGTGGTTACGGAGTTTTGCTACTAATTACAATGTCCGGAGTTCGTTACTCGGCCGCAGCGGCCGCATTAAGATGGAGGCAAAGCACAAAAATGGTCGTGCGCCGAGCTTTGGGTGCGCGCTAAGGAACTCTGAGTGGTCGAAATAAACTCGGAGCCATCCACAACGGTGTTTAACTCATAGCCTATATGCTTCTCGCGAAGTTAAAACCCAATCGATCGATCACGATCTTCATATTCTGTTTCCACCATAGCTCTTGTTACAACATTCCGAAAAAAAAAAACAATCAGCGAAGTTGTAAAAGGGTATTACATTGTGCTTTGTCTTATCTTGCATTTTTTGTCGTTATTCGTGGTGAATTTGGTTTTGGTTATGTTTAATTTTGTTGACGAGAAGCCATAACGGCAGTTGGAAAACGTTGCTAAATACGCCTGAAGAGCCTCGCCGCCGTCAGGAGGTAGAGCGTTTCAAAGGGACTTCTTACGCGCAAAGCGTACAAAGAGCCCAATGAATTTAATGGTTGTGAGATGAAGACACTTGGACGTATCGCGCGTATCTAACCCTGAAAATGGGATCGGACGCCAGCGAAACCTTTTCATTAGGCTAGCATGACGACATCTTCGAAGACTGGGACGTATAGTTGTTCAACTCCAAGCCATGTAGAATATATTTGCGGTTTTCAATGTTAGGACTCTGCATACACTGCACGTCATGACCTGTAGGTGCTATACGACCCACAGCGTGGCCGTTATTGCTATGCTGGTGCTAAAAGTTTCGTGCTCTGTCAAGCACAATGCCACGCGAACTTTGAACAGAGAGAGTGAGAAAACCTAAAAAGGTTAAGAAAAAACTGGGGCGGCAGGGGGAGAGAGAGAGAGAGAGAGAGATGAATAGGGAGACGACGTTTAAAAGCGTCGAGCACACTTGAGCATGCGATAACCAAAACAAATGCGCGAAAACCGCGATTTCGCGGGGTGACCGAAAAACAAATAAGGTGTTTCCGTGTTTACGTATGCACCGCCTGCGGGCCCGGCTAACAGTGCTTTCTTGTTGGGCACGCTCCTGTGTTTGGTTCTCGGGAATGTAAACACCAACCGGCGGCGTGGTTTGCAGGCGGTTCAGTATCGCTTTAACCGAGAAAGGGGCGCAAAAAATGAGAAGAAATAAAAAAAAAAGAAGACAGAAAACGTCTCGCGGCCAACCATTTTCTTTGTTTTACTTATTCCGGAGCTACAACCTCGTTTTTAGTCGTTGTAACACCGCATGCATTTTCGAGCCCGTCGAATCCGGTGCAACACGGCCGTGATAGATGGCCTCGGAGCGCGTACTCTACACGTGGCTTAGCCTTTCTGGCGACCTCGCTCCATCACACTCGCCATCCCGGCCGAGAAGGAGTGATTGAAGAGAGAACGCGGTGAAAGACAGCGTGCGTGTCGAAACATTTTGACGAAAGAGGGCGCTTTCAAATGGAAACTTGCGAGAGAACGAAGTGCCGAAGCCAGCATTGAGAGCTTCAATCTGAAACCGTAGTTTTTTTTCCTATGCAACGGAGACGGCCGTTCGGCGCGACTTTGGTGAACGCGCGCGCACGATTAACAGCGTGGAAGATTTATTGCAAAGAGGGAGACTAGTTTTCTTTTAAGAAAACATTTACTATAGCTTTGTAGACTCGACTCGGATTTATGGGGCCTCTGTTTTTCCAGAAGCGATCTCTCCTTCAGCCATCTGTCTCTCTTCTTTAGTTCTCTAGTGGTATGCCACCCCCCCCCCCCCTCCTTCCCCTTTCTTTGAGCATACTTCTTGATATTCTCTTTATTCAGGGAGTTCGTCCTTGCATGGAGAGCCAATAAAAGCCATTTGCTTGATCTTTGTTCTGCTCAGCCATAAAGCCTGCGAGACCATAGTGAGTTCTCCACCCTAAAATGCCAACACCGCTTTCCGCGTAAAGCGTATAAGAAGCATTCATGTGTGAACAAGGAGCACTTGAATGCAGTATTGGCTGTAGGAAAAGAAATTATTTCGAAGAAACGTCCCTACACGATTATGCAGAGTATTCCTACCACGAGAAAAGAAATGGTTGCTGGAACATGGTCAAATGACCAGATGTTTAGTCTGCGTCTGATGCAATGATATTGTCTCCACGCCTTTGCGGAGACTAGACGGAAAGGAAATAAATTTGTTAGCTTGTGAAATTCAAAACCGAACTTTCAGAAAAAGCATAGTGTCATTTCAATGGGCGTAGAATGATCGCACGAATTAAAGTTTCCAGACTCCAATGATTACTGAGAACAGCACTCATAAGCCCTCTAATCCTTCATACGTTTAGAGACTTCCATCTGACGTTGAGAACAAATCGTTCGTACTCACGGAAACACACACACACACACAAGAAAAAAAAAAGATTTTCACGTTCGTCGAAGGAGCTCGTGCAAGCTTAATGCCAATGTTAAGAGACTCTCCCGCAATGTGAAGGACATGCAGCTAGATCAACAGCGGACGCTTGCTGTCCGAAGTGCCATTCATTGACAAGCAGGACATGCAAGATATGGCCGCTTTGCTAGCCCTCCGCGAGGTGGCCCTTTCTGGGTTGTGTGACGTAGTGGGACGTGGACTTCAGCTCTGCGGCCATTCTCAGTGTTCCTCTCGCAACGATAGCTTTGAATTAATTACGGGGTTTAACGTCCCCAAACTACTCATTGGGTACTTTGGGGACGTCGTGGTGGATGGTTCCAGTTTAACTTTGACCCCCTGAGGTTCTGTAAAGTGCGTCTAAATCGGAGTACAAGAGCATTTTCGCATTTCCCCGCTATTGAAATGGGGCCGACGCAGTCCTGGAATTGAACCCGTGACCTCGTGCTCAGCTGCAAAGCCCCAGTTACTGAGTCACCATGGTGGATGCAATGACTTGGTTGTTTTATATGCCATTCAACGAAGTGTCCTCGTTACGCCACCGTTGCAGTCATTGTCGTTTTCAAGCCATCTTCGTCATTACCATGCTGTCGTCGTCACAATGCTGCGGAATTATCCCGTATTGTCATGCCTACGCCAGTGTTCTTGTCGTTGCGTCATCGATATCGTTGCTGTCATCGTTGCCGCCCCATCGTCGTCGTCATGGCATGTTCTTTGTCGTCGTCACATCGACGCCTTTGTCATGATTGTTGTCACCGTGAGCTTGTCCTGGGGAGAAAGGGGGGGGGGGAGGAGGGGGGGGGTCTATTCTGCAAGTGTCCACCTTGAGCGCGCTGATTGGCTGGGGGGCGCCTGTTTCCTTATGACGTGTACCCCAACCCAGCCAATCAGAACTTCAGCAGTAGACGAAATGGACATGTCCTCTAGGTGGACACCTACAGAATACCCCCTGGCCACGCTGCAGTAGTCGTTGCTGTACCATAATTATTGTAACCATCGTGTCGTCGTCGTCTTGCTGCACCGTATTCGTCGTGCAGTAACTACGTTGCGAAGTAAATAACTTAAAAGAATGCCGTGCCATGCTCGAACCAGAGCGTGACCAACGTAAACGATCGTTCTATAACTGCTGCTCGAAGTAAAACGCTTAATAGAGACTGAATAGAGATAGAGAGATAGAGCGAGAGAGAAACGGGGTGGGAAAGGAAGGGAGGTTAACCCGAAAAGGTTCTGGTTTGCTACCCTGTACTGGGGAGGGAAGGGGAAATGAAAGGCGAAAAGAATAGGGGAGAGAAAAAGCAGTCTCGAAAAAAAATTAGAAATAATAAAAATAGAGATCACATCCTTCTCAGTCAGAACGATTTGCTCGTTTTCTTTTATGCGCACGCTCACCGCATTAGGTGGTTGAATTCTGAATAAACCGTGTCCGAGTCGACCACGTGGAGCCAGAGACATTCGAAGGGAAACGAAGCAGACAAGAGAAAGTGTGACGGCGTGATGACAGCGTACTTTGTACGCGGAAAGTATGGTCGTTTGACAGACGCGTAGCGCCAAAATTGCAACATCCCGCGAGGAACGTGAGAGAAATATCGAAAATTTGACGATGTATAAAAGAGTGAACGAAACAGTCGCCGACATGCTTATTCCTTTTTGGCATTCCGCTGGCGCAAAGTTAAATGGTCGCGTATTGACGTTTCTAGTCGAGAGTGGCCACTTCCAATAGAAAAGAAAAAAGCGAAGAAAGAAAAAAAATGAAGTAGAGTAAGGAAAGTGAAGTAGCGTTGAGCAAACATTGGCTCGACAATTGGCTATGCACGGCAAGCCGCGTGAAAACGGTGGTCAACCGCCCTATGCAAACACGGCTTCTCAGGCGCTTTTGCGATCGATATTTTCAATAAGGCTTCCGAGAAGGCCGCTGTCTTTTTTTTCTTCTCTCTCCCGCCCTTCGCCGCTGCTGCAGCGACGTGTCGCGGGGCGTGATGGAGGGGTGGCTTAACGCAGCCAGGGACACGCGCATTTAAGGCACGCTTCGTGGAGCCGCTTGCGAGGCGAAGCCTGGGAGGCCGCTAGTTCCGCGTCATTGAGAGCTCAATGTTCCATCCGTAACGCGTTTCGTGTCCCCTCCTTGCTTACAGGAAATGCACCGGGCGGCTGGCGTCCTAAATGACAAGCCAAGCCGAGGAAAGCGCGGTTGCACACGGGAGCGCGCGCACTAGCCACGTTCGGCGAACGACGAGGCTTCGCCGCATAAACAGTCTGTCTGCGAAAAAGCCTGCTTTACAAGAGAAAGTGTGTTCGGAGGGGAACGCGCATACGCTCACCCCTTATGTTCGGTGAACCAGAAGGCTTGGCCACGTCAGTGATTTTTATGCGGCAATGCGCGATTTACACGAGACCGGCAGAGAAATTCGAAAGGTGAGGGAGCGGTTTCAGGAGCGGTTTCAGGAGCTGTAACACGGATGACAGCACAAATAGCAAACGTGCGCCTAAATGAATACACGCGAATATCGCTGCGTCTACCGGACGCAGGGGTATGCAGAACGTGATGAACGAGCTAGGTACGAGTTCAGGCGCATTTTGGGAAGGCTTCACTTACACTATGATTTCTTCTTGCGTATGCTTCATAAGGATGTTTTGATACCACTCATATTCGTTATGTACGTGGTGCACATAAGTGAATACGTGTGCGTGTGTGTTTGTGTGTGTGTGCGCGTACTATAAGCGCGCGTCGCCGGTAAGGTGCTCAGCTTGACGTTGACTTGTCATTGCCATTTCTTTTATTATTACTGAAACTTAGCTAGTTGGCTTCTGCCATTATGAAACGTGGTTATAGCGCTAATACATAAACACGAAATGCCTAGATCGGGCACTGGACATAAAATGGCTTCACTACATCAATGATTACGCGCACGGAAGGCAAATCGCGTCAAAATTCGAGAAAACATTACATATAACCAAAATCACTTGTCACGCATGCGCACTACGCACCATTTTGTTCAAGTAATCAATTTATTTGCTCGAGGTCCCCATAAAAGGGGTGCTAATGCAGTTATGGGCTTCTTGTGTATATCCAAAGGCCTCGCACATCAATCTGCCTCTTCTATCGCGATCTCGAGTAAAGAAATTGATCACGTGAACAAAAGGATATGCGGTTGCGTGTGCGCGTGGGATGATAGATTTTGCACGATATGTCGTGCTTGCTTGAATGTTGACGCACGTTTGCCTTTCGTGCATGTGATAATTGTGATGCAGTAAAACCAGTTGATGTCCAGCTCCAGTTCTGCGCATTTATTGTTTGTCTTCGTCCTCCTTAGCTCTGTAGCCACTTTTCATGTTGCCATTTCTTTTCTTTTCTACAAAACCTGGGCTGACGCGCGTTCCGCGGGACCGTAATAAAGTTTTATCATAGAATACCTGGGGCGTCTAACTTCTCTTGTCGAGCTGTTCATTTCCGCACGAAATCAGAGCCTAAGCGCCCATCCATCCTTTTCCTGACTTTGAAAATCGCTTCCCTCCGAAGAAGTGCTTTCGCTTACTGGTCTTTTTACGGCCGTCGAACAAGGACGACGACCGGAAGGGAAGCTACGTCCCCGCTAACCAGAAATGCCTGCCACGCAAGGGCTCCCATCTTGGTCGGATGACTGCACGGCGCAACTGCACGGAGCGAAAAGCGGCATTCCTGTCTTGTGGAGCTATGCCACACAGACGGGAAGCGCAGATGTCCACTCCGCGAAGAGTTTAGAAAGAAGAAAATGGCGAGTGGACCAGCGTGAATTGCGGCAGACGCGGTAAAGAAAATTCGTTGGTTAATGGAATCTTTCTTTCCTACGCCCTTTGCGTTATTGGCTTCAGTAATCTGTACTGCGGCGTACTGCGATATTCGTGGTCTCGTTACGGTAACTTCGTCTGACAACGTGCCTCAGACTAACACACGGTGGTTCAAATCGTTGAAGCAATTAGCGGGTTCATTTGGATGGGAACTTACCCTTGAAGTGACGAGACGTTGCTTATTGCTAAGGGCTGTGCTATACACGGGACTTACACGACATCAAGGTGAATCATTGCAAATGATAGTACGGCTAATATATACAAAACAAGTGGCTCCCGCTTTGGCATTACTAGATGTATTGGAAGCTTAAGCTCTCTTTTAAGCTGAGATATAGCTGTGCTTCTCCCGTCCGATGTCAGTAAGACTCGCATAGCGCTCATTGTTGAAGCATATCTGCAAGGCTGCTTCCAGACTTTCAGCGACTCGGAACATAAGCCGCGACTGGATTGTTAAGCTACAGAACGTTTCCGGGCAATGGTAGCGCGTTGCCTCTGCGTCGCCGGCTATCGATAACATGAAAAAAAAAATGAAACTCTATTGCCTTTCTTGCTGCATTGAACACGCGAACTGAACACGGGAACTCGACTGCGTTGAGTTCGCGTGTTCGGCTGGTTTTTTAGCGTTGTGTACGTGCTTGTGCCAATCCTTGATTGCGCACGTTCGCCGCTGAATGCGAATCCTGCAGTTAAGCCAATGTCCTATTCATTTCATTATGCACCGTATTTATTTTTGTTTATGAAAGGCTGAAACAGACTGAAACCCACAAAGAAACGCTAGAAAATAGAAAAAAAAAACGAATTCGTAGGTTCCACATAACAGCGATTTGATTGGTAAAAAAAGTGTGCTTGACGTTCTCACCTTGTTTGGAGCAAGATTCTACGATAAAACGATTTGCGATGACTGCGCGAGGCTATTGATGGTTGTTTATTAGGATGTAGTTAAACTGTATTTATAATTAAAGAAATTGACCTGAGCAAAATTTGTAGGTTATCTTTGCGATGGAAGAATTAAATCCACTGTCCCCAAAATTTTGCGACGTTACAGAATGACGTCAACAGTCTGATAATTTAGGCTTGGAAAAACGCAAAAATAAACAACTTTAGCTTGTTTTCGCCGCTAACAAATAGTTTTGACAAAAATAGAAAGCGTGGTGGGATAGGAGAGATCGTTTCCATCTATTTGACTGCAACATATTTGCTACAACACCTCGCTTTTGTGGCAAGATTGCTACAGTCGGCGTGCACGAAAATTTATTCTCATGAATCTACCTTCACCTTTCGGATAACCACAAAATTTCATTGGGCGAATAATCCACCGCGGTAGTTGCATTTAATGTTTGCGTATAAAGTTCCGAGTCCATTGAATGTCGGAAACACCACCACCACCAGTAAACGCTGGGGTAATCTATAAAGCAACCACGTATCGCAGAGTTTTAGCTTATAGGTATACAAATGTCAATTTTCAGAATACCGGAACACCGAAAACGTGGACGGAGTAGTAGCGCTGACAGTGCCATCTTGTGGCGGTTTATTCACCTACAAGTCATATGAGAAACTTTCTTGCGTTTCATGTCGTTCTCACGAAAAAAAAAAAAAAAACCCTCATTGGGCGCCAATTAAAGTGACATCTCCTAAGTACCATATAATAATAAAAAAAAGCTTTGGAGTGGCTGACTTCGATATGCATTCGTGACCTCGTTGTTGCTGACAACGCTACACCAGCAGCCGAGTTGTATGTAGAGCTCGTCATTTCAATAAAGGTTATGTGCGGTCTGATTGAACGCGACGTCAGCAGATGGCGCCACCATTTCTGCCGCTCGAGTCTACGCGGCTGGTACGCTGACTTCACGTGAATAATGCGTTTACAGACAAGCTACTAAATATCTCTATTAACCAGCAACGTCTCTGTGGCACGACGCCGCAACCACTTCGCTCCACTACAATCGCTGGCCGTCTATAATCATCGAGGGTAAGCTTGCACGTACCCCATCAAGTTGCAGTCAGGAGACGTCCCTCTTTCTTTTTGGTCATGCGTTCTTGCGCTCGCTAATAGGACACCATAGACGCTACCGCGATGGAGGCCACGGATGCCCGGTGAAGAATGGGATGGGGGAGACGAATTCGTTACAAGGCACAGATGTATTTCGGCCTCAATTTATCCCCGGCCAAGTTGGCACAAGTGGATTTCCTGCCTCATGTACCACCAACATCTGTTTTTTTTTTCTTCAGCCTCTTTTAGCGAACAGGCCTCTACGCCGCAGTTGCGCGAAGTCAGGGGCGGAGAGTTCACTGGAACAGGCTTCTGACGTCTCTCGGGCAGGCAGCATCCTCAACAAACCGAGTGCTTTTGCGATAGAAGGGTTAGGTGCGACTTCGCGTCTGTTTCTCTCGCTTCTATTTCCGTTGATTATTTGCTTGTTCCTAAATTTATACTCGTCACTCACTGATACCGCCTTAGCACCTGCATTCCACAACTGCGAGATTCGTTGCGTGGGCTCAGACATAGAATTTCCGCGACAAGTGAAATGCTAACAAGACAACGGGGTTCTCCGGAAGACGGATACTTGATTTGGTAAATACTGGGCGAACAAGAGAGTGCCTCAGCGTGGAGACAGCGTTTCGTCAAGAAGACTTGTCTTCGTTAGGGCAACAACTGCTTTCCTTGGCAGAGTTTACATAGCTCACTTTCTCTTCTGCCTTCCCCATTGGAAGGGAATAAGCGGGTACGAAAACTCGCTTGTCCTAACAAAGAAAAGACCCCACGTCGACGCGTTGGCTTCAAGCTGAACCTTCCCTTGTTCGCCCAGTGTTGATTAATTCATTGCAAAGACGAGCGTTACTGACCCTCCAAAGATTTCGAGAAGTGCACAATATTCTCGAAAACTATTGAGTAGAGTGTTATCTGCGATAAGCTCACTGTATGTGAATAATCTGACCCGACTTTAGCCCATTCAATACCTGGATTCATGTACCTTAATTTAAACCTAATCCGTGTTGTCTTATGTGCCCTGATTTTAGTGCAGTTATGTGACCGGCCTTTGTATTGATTTTACTGCACTTATGTGACTGGACTTTGTGCTGCTGTGTTTCTGAGTTGACTTTCAGTTTTAGTGTGGCATTAGTGTATTTATGTGACTGAAATTTGCGTTATTGTGGTTTGGAGTTAACATTTAGTGCTTTTAAGGTAATTCTTTTTTTTTCATATATCTGTGCGAAAAGGAGTAGCAGGCGCCAATTAAATGCGACATCCCCTAAGCACCGTATACGAATTAAAAAAAAAAAACATTGCAGTGGCCGTATTCGAGTAGAGATCAACATCTTCTTCGTTCGTAATAAACACGCCTTCTTTCACCCAGTTTCTTTAATTCGTCGACATCGTTGTGCATATTGCTATTTTTACACAACTTATTTGCCCGATTTTTCGATGGACAGCTTCGCCTGTGTTTACACGACGGTATTGACTCGCGATGTAATGCGTAGGACAGATAACCGGTGAACCATTAGAGTTACAGAATGGGTGGGAAGGGAAGGGAAGCGCTGTCGAGGACGGCAGAAAAGTAGGTGTGGGGTGGGGGGTGGGGGGGGGGGGTGAAATTTTGAAATTTGCACGCGCAATTTGGGGGGGGGGGGGGGGGATCAGCTAGCACAAGTCAGATGTAATTGGGAAATGCACATAGATCAGACCAATATACAGAGAGGACACCATAGAACCGGACCTTCTCGAGGAGCGATGGCTAAGCGCTCTGACCAGCTCAGATCTACACGACCAATTATGCAATCCAGCGGGCCCCGGCAGCGCTGGAAAGGCTATGCCTCACCGCACATAATGCCCGGGTGGCCTGAGCCCGGGCCGGCAACCTCGCAGGTGCTTCTATCAACAAAGTTTTTTTCCGTCCATCCGAGATCGCTGGGAGAGGACTTCGTCCTGCAGTGGACATAAAAATAGGCTGATGACCGACCGACCGACCGACCGACCGACCGACCGACCGACCGACCGACGAAAGAAAGAAAGAAAGAAAGAAAGAAAGAAAGAAAGAAAGAAAGAAAGAAAGAAAGAATGAAAGAAAGAAAGAAAGGGAGGAATAAAGGTAAATGGAAGGGTGAAGAGGCTAAGGGGCAAGAAGAGCAACCATAGCGAACGAGAGAAAGAAATGAAAGAAGTGACTTTCACGTTTGTCTAGCTAAAAATATACTCATGTCCCTTCCGTGAAGTGCCTGGGAGCTCTCTTTCCGACACTCGACAACCTACTCACAGAGTAGCTTGACGACAGTTACACTTCGCGCTCCTCTGGGCTGCCTTACCTTCACGGATCACACTATTAGCCATCGAGGCCAACGCAGCAAAGAAACGATTTTGGCGTTTTTATATATCGCTCTCTCTCTTTCTTCTTTCGCGCAGATAATCTTCGCCTAAATGTAGGCCGTCGGTTTGTTACGAGGCTGCTGATCACAAAAGATTAGGATGGTATTAGGCGCTTCCCGTGTCTTCGATGCTCAGATGACCTGTTCAGCCTGGCCTGGATTAACACTCACAGTTCAAGCCGGATTGTCCGTCTAATCTCTTCCTAGCGCCATTGCGTATGTTCTTTCGGCTCGTCGATACTGCGTTTTCTTTTCGCGTTTCGACGATTACGTGGGCTCTCGAAGAGCACTTTCATCGGATTCGGAATAAAACATAAAATGGAGTGCAGTATGATGGAAGGACGAACAAAGCTGTTCTGCTACGGATTGTTTAAGGACAGTAGCGAAACAAAGACGGGCACGGAATTAGGCCAAAGGACGATACGTGCGTGTTTCTTCAGAAGTTTGCGAACTGTGCCAACAATTAGTCGAGAACCGTGCTGAAGTAGATTACAGCAGCGCTGATATGACAATACGGCCCTTACTGCCACTTTGCAGCTTGGCCGATCTGCCCCGCTAATTGTCATCGAAGAAAAAAATTTGTTTTTTTTTCTGCTGAAAGATTTGAGAGTCTGCATACTGTTTCTCTCTCTTTCTATCTCTTTTTCAGAGTACAGGGAGTGTAACTAACAGTAATATTAATAAAATGATATGCTAGCTACGCAGTGTGCCTGCGCAGGTGGTTTATGCGCTTTGGCGGACACAATGTTCGCGAAAAGTGAGTCACCAAACACATAATTGCAAATAAATTCTTAATTTTCTTGCTGTCACGGTTGTGCTATATGTTTATGTGTGGAACTACGACAATTGTATCTGAAGATAACTTCACTTTGCTTGACTCTCTCGGAGTGCTTCTGCTCCGAGATGCTCATCATCAAGTCTGGCGCGCATTCAGCTAATTTCGGATTCAGAGGCGTGGATCTCGACACGACGTAAAGCACCATTTTTGACTTAGTTCACTGCCTGTGGCGTATCGCCTGCAAGCTGGGCGAAGCTGATAACAGTTGTGCTCTTGCTATCGGCTGGCTCAAACAAGCTATGACGGACATTTTCCTCACGTTGGCGTTCCCTCACGTTATAAATACAGCGCAACAGCGGAAGGAGGATAGAATGTGAACCAACGCAAGCGCTACCAAGCCGACGCTCCCTCACGGAGTGGCGTTGTCTCAAAATACGCCCTCCTCACCCCCCCCTTCCCCCCCACCCACCCCTCATAATGCGAAATCAGTTGACCGTCAAATTTGATGATGAATATCTCGGAGCAGGAGTATACTCCAGGAGAAACAAAGTTTAGTTGTCTTCAAATGCGATTGCCTTGAAGTTTCAAATACGAACGTATACCATAATCGTGATAGCAACACAAAGAAAAGAAAAAAGTAATTAAGACATTTTCTTTTGTTTATGCGTTTCATAACTAATTGCTCGCGAGAACTGTGTCCGTAAAAGCGCATAAAGTGCCTGTGCAAGCAGATTTTTCGTAGCTAGCATCACGCTTTAATAAAATCACTGGTAGTTGAACTTCGAAGACCATGTATGAAACGTGTTGAGCGAAGTGCCAATGTTTCATTTAATTTAATTTCGTTTATGTCTTGCATAAGGGCGTGAAGACGTTACATTTAGGAGGGAGGAGCTTAAGGAAAATGTAATCGTCAGGTAATTACGTAAAAGTCGGAGAAACTCTAGCAGAATGTAATTGCAACCGTTATAACAGTTATGAAAAACAGGACAGAGCAAAATATAAACACAATTGTATCTCTTCGAGGATGAAAGAAGATTGGATGGTGTTCCGAGTCAAGAAAACCTGCGCGTATGTGATAGATTTGACTAACGCAGGACCGGCGTAACTTAAGGCCACCGGGAAAGACACCGTACCGAAGTGGACCTACATAGCGGGCTGAAATTATGGTGATATCAGATCATTGGGTGTTTGGGCATGGCGGCTATTCGTGGCACTTTGGATTTAACCGCTATCGACTGCGCAGGTGCATACTTACGTCGAAACGCAGTGCTCTCTCAACCAATGAAAATCGAACCGCAATATATATAGTGTTGTACGTATTAAAAATTACATGTGCGATGGTTGGTTTCAAACTCGGTTCCCCCATTACAGAAGCCTACTGCTAGATCACGGACGCATGCCTAAAGATATGACCAGCCCTTCCCCGGTCGAAAAAATGGGGGTAAGCGAAGTTTGTCGTGTGTGTACCTGACCTACTATTTTCCCTTCCCTTTCCTATTACTTTTCCTTCCCTTTCGTGCTACGTTTCCTTCCGTTGCGTTGTATACGATTATCTGCTTGTCGCTGTTGTCGCTTGCGTTCGATGTCGCGAGTTTGCTCGGCGGCATGGTTAGCAGTATTCGCCCGCCATTGCCGCTTGCGATTATTCTAAATCTAACTGCTTCAAAATTAAATCTGTACCTCCCGTAAGACAATGAATGGCTCATATACCCCCGTAAGCAATGGCTCATACCCCCGTAAACGCCACCTCCCCATTATGACGAGAGAGGAGAAGTGAAATTCTACGCTAGATTCATGAGCGGCAACGGAGCCAACTATGGAAGAAGACGACGACGACGACGAACGCGGGAGCAGTGGCACGAGCGCCTACCGAGCATGAGCACGAGCGCAACCCGAGGGGCGCCAACGAGCCAGCTGCGGAAGAAGACGATGACGCTCGAGCCAATGCTGATGATGATACCGCGCACGCATACACCGACCCTGACGCATGTGAGATTATAAAGCTTCGCTTAAAAAGCGGAACAAATTACCTTTACGAATCTCTCTCGTGCAAACCAGCGTTATGCCACCATGCCAGCGCTGTTCTCCTTCCCCCGTGTAGCTAGGATAGCATACCAGACATGCGTCTGGTTGACCTCCCTGCCTTTCCTTTCTTCTTTTCCTCCTCCTCCTCCTCCTCCTCCTCCTTGGCGCGTTAGCCGCGTCGCCTAGCAACGATTTGCTTATACAAAAGTGAGCGCGCACACCTTGCTGACGATGAACAGAGAAGTTACGAGACGAGTTCGTCGCCGAAATTTTCTCTGCCTGTCTCTCATCGCACTGTGGCAATGCTGCGTGGCTCTACAAGGTTGAGCGGGTCGTGCCTTTCGATTCAACACATTTTAATGCCGAAAGAAACTTACGCATGCTCTGCAAGGCGCACCATGCTGTCTGAGGGGACCGCGTTCGCCACTGAAATCAGGAGCGCGTCTCTCGTCATAATGCGCCATTTCGCCTTACTGGCTCATGGAGACTTCGGTTTCACCAATTGCCACAGTGCGTGGTATCTTCATAAGTTTTGTTTCTAATGGAACGAAGTCACGTCCCGTTCTCTAATGAATCAGGGACCGTATTACCGCACAGAAAGAAAGTTAGTACACCCAGAACTGTTAATAAGAGGAGGTCCCAGCCAATCGGTGGTAATGGACATTATATTAGCGAAGCCGTCCACCCAGTGCCGGAAAGCACTTACGAACAAAATGCTGTGTGAGTTTGGTCCCGGTTCTCCGGAAAAATCTCACTGAGGCTCCGTTGAGAATGGTTTCAAACTAGGGCTGGCAAGAACCGCGAGGCCGGGACGGCGGCGGCTTCTTGGGCGATACGCGGTCGGCGCAGTTTGACGGCGCGCTGGTGCTGTGCCTTGTTCCCGGGATCCCTGGGCCAATTATGCCAGGGCGGCCGCTTTGCGAACGATACGTCCACTGCGATTACCGCGGAAAGGAAGTCGTGACGGGAGGGCAGCACGGCCGGCCTTAGCCGCAGCGTTATTAGTAGCGATTTCATTGGGCCCGACGCTCTGACCGCGATGAGACGCCGAATTGTACAAAGCACTTTTTCATTTTAATGCGTGAGCATTAGGAGTGTCAAATATATATAACACTTAGCAATGTGGTGGAACGCTGTTGAAATCATGGATGCGGGACCTCAACGAGGTGCTACGTAATAACATATTTCACCGGCATTTACCACTAAATCGCCACTGAATTATTTGTTTATTTGTTTATGCATTCCTATCCGTCCCGAAGCTCCTTGGACCGATATTTTAGACCTTACCAACTTCGTGCAGTGCACGGAAATTTTCAGTCACGTCATCCAATCAAAACACCATTCGGTTTTATGTGCCGATGTTTCGTACGAAACGCAAAGAAAAGTACGCGGTCCATTGTTGAACTAGCCCTAATTGAACGCTAGACCAAAACAGAGAACTAGAAGAAGTGCTCCTCTGTTGTATGCTGCTGATTACATTCTGCGCGGTGCCGAATGAATGGCAGCATCACAGAAGGATCGATGGAGAACAATGGGCGAGTTTTCTTTCCATATACTCCGAAACACGTAGCCTTACTCTTTACTGATTGCTGACACGAACCCTAGTCTCGCTGTACTGCACGGAATTGGTGAGACGGTTTGTATGTTTTATGTGCTATTAACACATAGATGCCAGACGGGCGAGGTCGTTATTTAGCCGGCTTCACAGTGTCGCGTGCGATTGATCAAGATGATCGTCATGTTACGTCTGAATTCGTACGGCAGTGACAGCTTCGAAAAGAACAGAGCTGCATCTGCATACATGCAGCGTGCTATTGAAGAGAATGAAACGGACTAAATCACATCTAGGTCGAGTAGGAGGTCGAACACGAGTAGGAGGAGAAGAGAGAGAGGGAGAGAGGAAAAGGATAAACGAAAGCTAGGGAGGTTAACCAGCAGGCAAGGAGAAGGTGCGCAGATAAGTGGGCGGTCTTATTGGGCCCCACGTGTGAAAATTTGGTAGAGGTATCTGTTTTAAGCATCGCAAAGATTTGGTGGGGTAAACTTCAAAATCAACTCGTGGAAACGCCAACCCATTAGAGCACCAACGTATAAGGACAAGGAGCAATTTCTTATCTGGCCCTCTTCCTAACCACGTAAAATTAGATTTATCTATTATAGCAACCTGCGCCCCAATGCCTCACGAGGGCCGCGTAAATGCCACGACAACACACAGAGAAAGAATCACGTGGTACAAGGCGTTGTTTATATTTTCTGTGCGTCGCTCTCTCTCTCTCTCCACGCTGTCATCATAATGAGTATTAAAGAACTCGCCCAACTTTTAACCTTATCCCAGTTTATTGGTCCAATCATAGATTAAACAAAGCATAGATGCACTATTTAACGGAAGTGATATTAATCACGTTTGCTGATCGATATTGTGGAAAGGGGGCCAATGGAAACAGGAGAATGCGGAACTGTCTGCGACTATTTGTTTCGGCCGCGAAAATTACCCCATCATAAACCAAGAGCACACAAAAAAGAGAACGAGACCGGGAGCAGTGCTTGTGCTGTTCCTTGTTTAGAGTCCGTGTCTTGTTTGCAATTTTCTGTTTTCTTTTTTAACTTACTCCGTGGGGCGAACCAACTCACTCAACGAAATGCCTTGTTAAACGTTACCCCGGATGTAGACACTAGGACTACACTTTGCTTTACTGCATCATCATCATCATCATCATCATCATCATCATCATCATCATCATCATCATCATCATCATCATCATCATCATCATCATCCTATATTTATGTCCACTGCAGGATGAAGGCCTCTCCCTTCGATCTCCAATTACTTCTGTCTTGCGCTAGCTGATTCCAACTTGCGCCAGCAAGTTGGAATGCACTCCTGCCGTATGCACTCCTACCCAATTTTATTTTTCTGTAAATTTCTTTCTCATGATCAGGGTCCCCTGTGAGTAATTGACCTAGATAAACGTACTCCTTTACAGACTCTAGAGGCTGACTGACTATTCTGAATTCTTGTTCCCTTGCCAGGCTATTGAACATGATGTTTGTCTTCTGCATATTAATCTTCAACCCCACTCTTACACTTTCTCGGTTAAGGTCCTCAATGATTTGCTATAATTTGTCCCCATTGTTGCTGAATAGGACAATGTCATCTGCAAACCGAAGGTTGCTGAGATATTCGTCGTTGATCCTCACTCCTAAGCCTTCCCAGTCTAAGAGCTTGAATACTTCTTCTAAGCATGCAGTAAATAGCATTGGAGAGATCGTGTCTCCTTGCCTGACCCCTTTCTTGATAGGTAACTTTCTACTTTTCTTTTGGAGAACCAAGGTTGCTGTGCAATCCTTGTAGATATTTGCCAAGATATTCACGTATGCCTCCTGTACTCCTTGATTACGCAATGCCTCTATGACTGTTGGTACCTCTACTGAATCAAAAGCTGTTTCATAATCTATGAAAGCCATATGAAAAGGTTGATTGTACTCCGCAGAGTTCTCTATTACATGATTGGTGACATGGATATGATCCATCGTAGAATATCCCTTCCTTAAGACAGCCATGTTCTCTTGGTTGGCGGAAGTTAAGTGTTGCCCTGATTCTATTGGAAATTATCTTGGTGAATATTTTATACCATACTGAAAGCAAGCTATGGGTCTATAATTATTCAATTCTTTAACGTCTCCCTTCTTATGGATGAATATAATGTTGGCGTTTTTCCAGCTTTCTGGTACACTTGAAGTCATGAGGCATTGCGTATAAAGGGCCGTAAGCTTTTTAAGCATGATATCTCCTCCATCTTTATTTAAATCGACTGTTATTCCACCTTATCCAGCAGCTTTTCCCCTGGTTATGTCTTTCAAGGCCCTTCTAACTTCATCGCTAGTTATAGAAGGAGCCTCTGTATCCTGTTCATCCCTACTTCGAATGAAGGTAGCTTGGCTGTTCTGGGCACTGAACAGGTCAGTATAGTATTCTTCCGCTGCTCTTACTATCTCATCGAAATTGCTGATGATATTACCCTGCTTATCTTTCAATGCATACATTTTGTCTTGTCCTATGCCAAGTTTTTTTCTCGCTGATTTCATGCTGCGTCCATATTTTACAGCTTACTCAATCTTTTCCACGTTATGATTCCGAATATCCCTTGCTTTCTTCTTGTTGATCAGCTTCGACAGTTAAGCGTTGATCTCTCGAGTTTGACACTTTCATGCTTTGCCGTTTTTAACACGAAAGTGTTTTATGCCGGGGTCCACCAAGACTTCACTGACGTATTTCCGTCACGGAAATACGTCATAGAACATAATACAAAGAAAGAAACCAGAAGAAAAAGTTCCACAAACATGCAAAATTTGGAAATGGAACCCACGACCTCTCGGTCCGCGACGATAGATCGCCGAGCGTTTAACCCATTGCGCCACAAACGCATTTGCAGAGAGCTACACAGACGCGCCTTATATATCTAACACTCCTCCGTGTACCCGCGCTCTTGCTCGGGGCGGTGCCGCCGCCTACGAGCAGAAAAGAGAAGTACTGCATTATGACACTAAAGGTACGTCCACACTAGCGACAAAAACGCGCGCGACACGCCGCGCGCGGCGAGCGATGCTGTCGCGCGCGGCAAGATTCACGAAAAGCGGCAGCAACGCGCGGCAAACGCTCGAATGGGTGCGAGACCCATTTTTTGCGGCAGCCGCAAAACGAGCACCAATCAGAAGCGAGCTGCGCAGTTGTGGCGCCACCTGTCGCACAAGCAAAGAATCATAATGCATGGGCTCTGAGATCGAACAGTGACGCGCACGCCGTAAAATCTCAGAGGCCATGTCCAGTCAAGGGGGCTGTTTTTGTTAAGCCTTCCCACACCGCCACCGAGACGTCGACGAAGAATTAGCCTCGCAATGGAGGCGTTTTTGTAAACCGTTCGCGGATATGCGTGCCTCTATGACAAATCCAACGTCGATTTTAAGGACAAGGAGCTGTGTGCCAACCGCTGGCACATGCGGGAAAGCAGAGTGTGCGCCTGGCTCTCAGTGTCCCTGTACCGCCATACAGGGCGCACCCAAAACTTTCTCGTCCGCTTTCTGGCACGTCGACGTTGCACAAGTAAAGAACAAATAAGTATTATAGTGTTCACAGTCACCATTAGCTCCGCGTCCGTATCCGACATGGCTGAGCGTGGCCGCAGTGGCGCAAAGAAACACAGACACTTCCAATGGAACACGAAACCGGCAGAACGGAGAGCGCGTTGTCACGAGAAGTATCGAATGGAACGAGACAACGCGGCACTCCACGCGCCGTTGCCGCGTGCCGCAAAACGCGAGTGTGGACTTGCCCGCGCGAGTCTGCCGCGCGGGCGCTTGCCGCGTGCGGCGTGTCGCGCGCGTTTTTGTCGCTAGTGTGGACGTACCTTTAGTGTGTCAGTTACGTGCTTCGTCTTTCGCGTTGTGCTAGCGTGTGCAGCGTAGTGCAGCTTCCATATGCACGACGGTTGCTCATGGTCATCGACGTTGGTAGTCGTGATGGAGGAGACGTGCCACCAGGCGTCAGCGTGGGTGCATCAACGCCTAAGGGCGCTTTAGCCACAAAACACCAATAGACATTATATATTAATGTGCAATAAACATTACTTCTGTGAAGACACGTTTCACTTTCGTGTTCTATACCGATTCCTATATAAGAGGGATCAACCACATTTTTTTGTTAGGTCCTTTGTTTCTTGGGACAGTTTACCTACTGGTTGCCTTGGTGCCTTAACTCCCACTTTAATTGCTGCTTCTGAGATCAGCCTAGTAACGGTTTCATTCATTACCCCTATGTTGTCTCCATCTTCCTGTTCTAAAGCTGCATATTTGTTTGCCAGCACCAGCCTGAATTGGTCTGCTTTTACCCTTACTGCGTCCAGGTTGGCCTGTTTCCTCTTGACTAATTTCACTCTTTCTCTCTTCAAATTGAGAGAAATCCTAGACCTCACTAACCTATGGTCACTGCACTTCACCCTACCTAACACTTCTACATCCTGCTGGGATGGGCAGAGAGTATGAAATATATTTCATTCCTTGTTTCTCCATTAGGACTTTTCCAGGTCCACTTCCTGTTGCTGCGCTTCCTAAAGAAGGTATTCATTATTCGGAGCCTATTCCTTTCCGCGAATTCTACCAACATCTCTCCTCTAATGTTCCTAGAATCGATGTCGTAGTTGCCAATTGCTTGATCACCAGCCTGCTTTTTCCCCACTTTTGCATTGAGTCGCCCATGACTATACAGTATACTGAGTTTGCACCTTTCTCATTGCTAATTAAACATCTTCATAAAACTGTTCTATTTCTTCAACATCGTGACTGGAGGTTGGGGCGTAGGCTTGTACTATACCTTCATTATATACCTTCTATTCAGCGCAGGCTTGTACTATACCTTCATTCTATACCTTCTATTCAGCTTTATTACGACGACTGCTACCCTTTCATTAATGCTGTAGAAATAATCAATGTTGCCCGCTATGTCCTTATAGACTA